>NW_027423756.1:11512500-12125000 GCF_013202065.1 Cotesia typhae | reverse complement strand
TTACAGATTACGTACGGTTCTCAAAACCTTGTCTTATTTATAATATTTTATATCGTTTAGATATATTTACAAATAATAATTTTATATTCTCAAACAACGTGATTATTTAAATATTGTCCAAGATAAAATTAACAAAAAAATTATCAACTTTTTTTTTCTATCAAATCTCAAACAATTTTTGTTTACAATATAATAAAAACTACGGCCCAGCCGTGACAACTTCAATTTCAATAAATCTCCATTGAAAATTTTTTAGGTAGATTTCATAGAAATCAATTTTTTGCATTGGTCTTTATGTCGGAATTTTAAAATAATCTAAATATATATTAGGGTGGCCCAAAAAAAACCGACTATTTTTTTTTTTTTTAATTTTGAGTGAACAAATGTTAGTTTTTGATGTTTTAAGAGTTCTATCCAAAAGACAGCTTAAAAAAAAAATTTTAAGAGATCGCTCCAAATTTAAAAAAATTTTTAAAATCGTCAAAAATCGAATTTTTTTTTTTTTTTTTAATTTTTTATGAAATCTATCTATGAAATCTACCTTCCATTTCAGGTGTAGCCGAATGGCATTCTTTTTTTTAAATATGGAGGGCTCCGGTATGAGAAAATTTATTTAATAAATTTGTCAATTTATGTAAAAATACGGCAGGTATTTAAACTCATTCAAATATTTGAATGAAATTAAATTCATACGAAGATCCATCAACAATTAAAATTCATAAAAACAGTGAGGATTTTTTTTTTAACTATCATTTACTTTGTTTCATCCTGCTCCATTGGCTCTTCGGAAACTTCCCGGGAATGTTCTGGCGTTTTTCTGCAGTTAAAAAATAAATTCTATAAATACTTATCTTTAATTTAATTCCACATACCAATTATTTAAAATTATAGTAATAGTAATTACGTTAAATTAGTCGGCTGTTGCATTGATAGTGAAGCCATAGCAGACACAGTATCTGTTTCATCGTGCTCTTTCTGACTCGCTTGGACAGCACTCATTGCTACTGTATGAGCAGCTAGTTTTACACATGGCCAGTGTGACATCTGTAACAATTGATAAATTGTTAAACATAAAAAAATTATTCATAGATCTTGATGAGCTTAAATTATGTGTGAAAGTACCAGACTATTATCTCCCGTTGAAAATTAAAAAATTAACCAATAACCCATTCATACATTATATATAATTAATTTGAAACCTACTACTATAAATTATAAAATATAAAATGATATCAATAATTTCAGAGATTATTGTTTAATGACTTAATGTCTCATGAACTCAATTAATATTAATTTCCTATTGATTTTTTTGTATTTATAAAATATTTTATCTTATGAATTATTCATAAAATTCATTCTATAATTATAGAATTCCCTGTCTTTCTCGTTATCAATCAATAATTTTAAATTAATAAATATTTCTGTGAAAAAAATTTTTTTCAATATATGGCAATATATGATCTGATGTGTCTTTATTTAAATAATTTTCATATCAGGCCATATGTATTCATGTCAGATTAGATGATGTCTAATATGGCCATATGTAAATTAATAATGCCATATATGGCTTCATATATGCTTATATGGCGATGTATATGGCTACATATGGCTTTTTATATACTGATATGGCGGGTATGGCCATATATGGCTTTATATATATACTCATATGGCCAAATGTGGCTTTATATTTACTGATATGGCTCATATGGCCACCTATGGCTTCATATATCCCATATTACCATATACATTGCCATATATATGGCTTTATATATTGATATGGCTAATTTCCATATCAGGACAATTATGGTCACATTAAAAAATTATATATCTGTATATCAGGCCATATATGGCTATATAAAAAATTTTTTTCACGGGTTATAATAACAAAGATAAAATTATCTACTACCTGAATAGCAATAGTTTTCTGTAGAGTATCAATAGCATTTTGACAGGGCACCTTCGTGAGTTCTTCATCGCGAATCGGAGTAGGTTCATCCCCTAGCAACGCCCTGACACATTCCTGAGCAGAATCACAAATGGCAGCGAGATCATAGCCACCCTCTAAGGCAAGAATGACTTTGCCGTCAGCCAGCTCGAGCAAATACTGCGTCATTCTTCCAAAACACGCTGGACTAACATTGTACCCGCCTAAAGGAGCCGGGTGTCCAGTCGCGGCGTCAAATCCCGCGGATACAATAACGACGTCTGGATTGAACTCCTTAGCAATGGGCATCACGACGGTTCTAAAGGCCGCTAGATACTCAGCGTCGCCCATGGGAGGATTCAGCATGCCTGACCATGAAATATTGACATTGTATCCGAGTCCATCGCCCACTCCACACTCTGTTGAGCCTCCAGTCCCAGGAAAGAAATTTCCGTCGTCGTGTCGGTGGATTGACAGGTAAAGTACACGTGGGTCGTCGTAAAACATTTGCTGCGTTCCATTGCCATGATGGACGTCCTACATTTGTAAATAGATCATTAATAATTAATTGACAAGCTCAAGTAAGTAAATAAATAATTTATTTAAGTTTAAAAATTATTTACCCAGTCTAAAATAAGAATTTTTCTGGTATTCAACTTTTGTTGCAAAAGTTTAGCAGCTATAGCTACAGAATTAAAAAAACAGAAGCCCATGGCCTGATTCGGCTCGGCATGATGACCTGGCGGCCTGACAACAGCGAACCCATTCTTTATGTCACCCATCGCTGCTTTGAAAGCCAAATCAACAACACAACCAACAGCCATTCGCGCCGCGGGTGCCGTGTGGAGGTCGTTCCACGTTGTATCTGAGTCAACACCCACACCACCGCACGGCAGTCGTACGAAATTTTTAATTGGCAGCGGCGATAGCTTTGATAGATCTAATTTTTGACGGTTTAGCGGATTTGTACCTGAAAAATTATTATTATTCATTATTTATTTACCATTTTTACATTAATTGTCGTTTGATTTATTTTCGCTTGCACTCTATAATGAATTAAGGACCAAAAAGACATAAATTTTTACTCGTATGGCCATATATGGCTTCACATATCTCAGATTGCCATATATAGCTTCATATTTACTCATATGGCCAAATATATGGCTTTAAATTTACTCATATGGCCATATATCAATTAATATGACCATATATGGCCAGATGAAAGAGCTATATGGCCATATGAATATAGCTGATATAGCCATATATAGATTAATATGGCTTTATATAAATATATATGGCCATATAGAGCTTCGTATATGCTTATATGGCCACATATTGATCTAACAAAAAAAATTTTAAATCTCACCAAATAAAAGTGTATGAGCTTCACTATGGCAGGTTTGAATTTCTTCTAGCGTAGCTTTTCGCGATCGAATACGATCGCAGCGTTGTAGCAACCCAGTCTCAGAAAGTCTAGCCCAAACACTTTGTAGACGACCCCCGTGTTCGGGATGACCTCGTACCGTTTCCCCACAGACACACGCGTGCTTGAGCATCATCGGGTCGTAAGCCAGTCCGGTGGTGGGTCGGTGAGGAGATCCCCTTGCAAACACATCCCCACTAGTACCCTGCGGTCCTGTTACAAATAATAATCAATCGTTATAATTAATTAACTCATCAACTACCAGACAATAAATTTATAAATTAAAAGAGTACCCAGTAAAATTAAACATACTCAATATTTACATTTTTATCAAGAAAATCCGGCATGAAGTAAATTTACGATCATTAATTTGATATAACATCAAGATGTCATACCTAGATGAACAAGTGGACTGGAGAGTGCTCTGGAGAGCGGACGAGCGGTCTGGGAGTTCCTGCTGGCGACATAGGCCGGACTCTCGTTAACCTGGAGGGTATGTCGCATCATAAGGTCCCGCTGCTGCTGGAGGAATTGCTCGCGGTCGCGCTGCTGCTTGGAGATCTCGCTTTCCTCCTGGACTTCTTTCTTCCCCGTGAGATCTATCACCTCGGATTCCTCGGACTCGGGGGCTTCCTCGAGCTGGTTGGCTTGGCTGCCTCCGCTGCGCGAGACCACCCGGGTAAGGACTGTTTGACGGATCTGCTGCTTAAGATAGTTGTGAGCCTGCTGCTGTTCATGGAGCTGCTTCTCCGCGAGGTATTCTTCGTAGTGAGTCGTCGGGGGCGGTATTATCCCACCCTGGAGCATCGGGTGGCCCAGAGGTAGAGGCGCTGACTGTGTTCTACCTGTTGGACAGAAATCGGGGGGTTAGACGTCGGTAATTCTGCCGAGAGACTGGATTACGCGGGTGTAGGGTCTTGGAAGATTTGAATTATTTTTAGAGATAGTTGTTAAATAATAAGAGTAGTTATTTTTGTGGTTGGTGGTGTCTCTGTCTCAGTGGTCTTATCTGTCTTCCAAGAGTTGACACGTACGAAGGTGAGAATGAAGAGTGAACATACTACCTAAAGGCCGGTGACCAGCCTTATGAAGTCTTGCGTGAGCTACTTGAGTGTCCGTTATTGGGGAATTATGATATACTGTATGCTGTCGGCTTCCTTGCTGTTCCAAATTTTGCATTTGTTTGTGAATATATGACGGCTCGCCTTCAATTACGGTTAGTGATGGATAAAATGGCAGGGTTCCAGGTAACATTTGTCCTGTTAATGGCATACCTAGTCGCGCTGTAAATGCTGCACGGACTTCGGCTTCTGATACTGGTGCGAGTTTTGATCCACTCTGAAATTTTTTTTAATAATTTCGTTATTTTATATTATTATTTTAATAAAAATTTTTATTTTTATTTTCATCATTAAAAAAACTATCAGAATTATTTTTTAATCAGTACCAACATCAATTTTTCATACATTTATATATATTATATATATATATATATATATATATATATATATATATATATATATATATATATATATATATATATATGAAAATACATGTGGGTACTCAAATGAAAGCTCTTGATGAGTTTAACATCGAGATGAGCTTATATCTTTAATAACGTCAATAGTTAAAAAAAGTACAGTGCAATTTAACAAAAGTCATTATTTAATGAAGCAAAATTTTTTTTATTTATAGATTACAAGTGACGGTAGTCACACAGTGGCTACGTATTTATTAATAATCTATAAATATTTTCAGACTTTAACTTTTAATTAATTTCCAATAATAATAAAAAAAAAAAATTGCAGCTTTTATTTTTACTAGCGTCTATTTTTGATTTATAAATTTTACTTGTAAAATATTTAATTAAATATCTGAAAATTCTTATTATTTAATGGTAAAAATTTTGATAAAACTGAAAAATTAAATTAAACTCTGATAAATAATAAATTTTTAAAGTTAATTATTAAAAAATGATAAAAACTTACGGAAGAAGAACTAGATGACGGTACATGAGGTCTTCCTAATGATATATTCGGCATTGACGGTGAACTAAATAATGATAAATCGGAAAGACTTCCCTGTTGACTACTACTCGTTAAAGGTCCTCCATACTGTATATTTTCATTTTCCTGTTTCAGTATCAATAAATCATTAATAATTTTGAAGTAAACTTATTAATGATTAATTACAATCAATAAGTTTTGAAGTAAAGCAATTTTAGTTTGAAAACTTTATTAAAATGTTTAACTTCGCGTGTTATAATTAAGTTTAAAGTGTGAAGTAATATCGATTTATCCGTCGGAAGAATTAAACAATAATATATAAAGTAAGTAATTAGCTAATAAAAGTTATTACAATAAAATTTACCTCTTGAATAGGAGTATTACTGCCAGCAGGAGGACTTGCTTGGGAGTTGTTCCCTGTTGGCGGTGAATTAGGCCCGGATTCGGGGTTCGAACCTGAGTCTGATAAAATAAATGACATTAATTATGGGTGAATTAAATAAAAATTTTTATTCATGTGAATAATAAATAAATAATTGAATTTAAAATTGAAATATTAGATTAAAAAATTTATCAAAAATATAATTTATAAATCCGAAAAATTATAATTAAAAAACAAAATTGTTAATTCATGCAGTTATTGAAACATCAAAAATTCAAATCAACAATCAAATTAAATTCAAACTATGCACAAAAAATAATAAAACTATTAGTTTGACTAAATTTATTTTAAAGGATGTAAATTTATAAAAAATAAGGCGAAAAAATTAAAAAAAAAATTAATTATCGGGGAAAATAAATAAAATAATTTAACAATAAATTTAAAATAATACAAAATAGCATTTTAACAATTTATGTTAAAATATTAATTATTATTATTATTATTATTATGAATAATATTTATAAAGTGCTTTTGGCATGGAAGAGATGAGGATAAATTAGTATTGGGACGTACTTGCAAGGAGTGACTTCCGCTTGAGATGCGACAGGAGTCGATCCTTCCGACGTGCCGTAAGGGGTGAATTTCGTGTCGCTGCCATGTTCCGCTCCATCACACGCTGTTTAAGTCGCACCTTGAGCAAGTTTGGCTCCGAGGCTGGCCAATTCACCCGGTGTTAGTTATTTTTTATTATTATTACATGACTTGATTATTTTTTTTTTTTAACTTTGGGACTATACGGACTTTGCATTGTTGTGCTCGCGACACACAACCATTAAAGTATTTTAAAAATTTTTTATTTGTATTGTATTAAACTAATTTTAAAAAAAGTGCACAGACGTCTAACAAAACACATCGTCAGAACTTTTTAATTAATCAAATAAAACATTGTTCCAATTAGCTCTGTTTACCAAATATTATACTTACTTTTGGTAATTATATACTAATGAGAATTAATTATTTATAAAAACATAAAAAATCGAAACTCTTTAATAAAGTGACTTAGAAAAAAAATAAACCGTAAAATAAACCCAAAAAAAAAATTGAAATATGTCAAGTTTGTTTATTTATTTATTTTGCTCGGTAGATTATTTATATAGAGTTATTTTGTCATGTCATCCTTTAGAAAGATTAAAGTGACACCTGAACACGCTAAATATTGATTTTATATTTTTTTATTCATTGAATTTTCATAAATTATAAAAGTTTTCATAAATGACAGCTCAAAAGTTTTATGTAAATTTTTTATAACTAAAATAAAATTTTTTTTTTATTTAAGGGAGTATTTTGGTCTAGAAATTTAGTTCTACTGAATTGAATTATTTGAAATTTGGTGTAAGTCTTTTTTATAGGCTTCTCTATCGCATGAACTATTCTCGTCTCCAAATTTCAATATTTAATAATTTTAAAAAATTCGGAAAACTCAAAAAAAGTGGTACAAAAATTAACATTTTATGAAAAAATTTTTTTTTAAGAGATACTTTAATTTGACCAATAGAGGGCGAGAGAAAAAAAAATATAAACTTTTCTTCAATATTTAATAAAAAAATTTTTAAATAAAATTTTTTGACACAATGACGCAAAATTTTTTACTGTGTACAGTAGCGGGATTGCTTCAAATTAATTTTTTTTTTTTTTTCCAAATTGCTAGGAGGGTTGAAGTCGTGGGTATAGTCGCGTGCCAATTTTTTGAACCCCCCACTTTATTAGAAGCTAATTGTTTTAATTTTTTTTACTATTTTTTTCTGTATTCTTGAAATATTAATAAATATCATAAAAAAAATGGATATTAAAAATATCAATTGCTTTTTTTTACGGCACTTAAAAATTTACCTTAAATTCAAGCTTCTAGACCGAAATACCCCCTTAAAAAAATCAACAAAAAACTTTGACATTTTATATAATTACCAATTTTAATAATTAAAATAATTATTTATTATTATTATTGTCGAATAATTCCCATGAAATTTAATTAACAAAACATTTATTTATAATTAATAAAATAAACAATAAAACCAAGTTATGACGACGTTAAAATCATGCTTTAGTAAGCAGTCTACTAGCACACAAACTGTTTGACGAAAAAAAAAAAAATTAAATAAATTTATATCACTCAATAAATAGTCTAAGCACATGTGACATTAAATTAATACCTGTTTTACGAAGTGGAAAATCGTCCCCGAATTTTTCCTGCAGCATCTGAGGCATCCGATAAGGATGGGAAGTATTCGTCGAACTGCTGGATTCCGACTGAGACTGTATCCTGCCAAGCGAAAAATGATCGATAATTTAAAAATTCATCAGAAAATAGTCGAGAGTTAAAAATAAAATTTTTAAATATTTTTAAGGAGTAAAAATAAATTCAAATGTAAGTTTAAAAGTATAATAG
Source organism: Cotesia typhae (assembly GCF_013202065.1). NCBI lineage: Eukaryota > Metazoa > Arthropoda > Insecta > Hymenoptera > Braconidae > Cotesia > Cotesia typhae. The sequence continues at coordinate 12,116,819 of NW_027423756.1, read as the reverse complement.
GTAAAGACGGACAGTTTAACGATTTAAAGCAAGTGGTTATTGCATAGGAAGGACAGGAAAATATCCTCGGTCACAACACTCGTCAGTGCTAAATGAATAACTGGGCCAGGTTGTGCTATTATCGTTACACCACGAGACTTACAGCCGTACAGTCAAAGCAGTTCAGTAAAATTGCACTTGCAGTTACTATTCACTACTGTATGGCCTCGATATAAACTAAAACTACTTTAAAATTTACCCGCCTCAATTGCCCTCGTAAACTATTTATTATTTATACTTAATTCATGTGATTTGCCTTTAAGGGTAATTCTGTGAATTCTTTGTTATGTTTTATTATTTTATATTTTTAATTTATTTTATATTCAATTATTATACACAAAATAAAAAAATTATTTCAAATTTAAATTACTTAAAAAGTTTAATTATTTTTTTAATAAAATTAAAAACAAAAAAAAATAAATTTTTTAATTATAAAAAAAAATTATTTTTTAATGATTTATAATTTTTTTAATAGATTTAAAATTTTGGTAATTTCTTTGAATGAAAAATATAATTACTTTAATTAAAAGTTTGTAATTTTCCCTTTTTCAAAATTGTCATGATAAAAAGTCTAATTATTTTTTATCAAAATTTATTAAAGCTCAATTTACTTTGACAATTTAAACAATATGATAATGACACACTTTATTGCAAATAATTGAACGATAAAAAATTCCATGAGTCACTCTACCCCCAATAGATTACATAACAATTAAAAAAATTAGACCGTTCTTTCATTACACTAGATAATTTATTTATTTTGAATAAACGAAATGAAAGATAAAAAAAAAACGATAACTGATAGGAAGTCACGTAGGCGGGAATGAAAATTCCAGAAGCAATTCGAAGAAAATAAATATATATCCCCTCAGAATTCGTCGAGCTGCATTTCAATCAATCTTACCAAATATATATACTTGTATTGGGACAACGGAAGACAATTGGCAGAAAAAAATCAGCCATTTACCTGAAGGTTATTGACTCTTTCATTCCGTGGGTTTAAAATTATAAATTTTACTTGAGTCTGTCCACGATTAAGTCACGCGGTCACGTAAAAACCCTCAAGAAGATTTTTTGGGTATTTTTTTTTTTATGAAAAAAAAAAAAAAATCGAAATTTAACTAACCAACTTCTGTAACCAGGAGTGCCGGGCACGGCTCCATTAGCTGCAGCTGCAGCTTCTCTCTGTTTTTTATTGACGAGAAAACTCTAAAAACGAAATTTTTTAAATTAAATTACGAAGAAGCAAACGCGCAAAATTGAGAGTAATTTTATTTGTATAAATAATTACCTGCAAGCGTAATTTGACCTCCGTAGAAGCGATAGCACTGTGATCATGTTTGTCTTTCTTTCGCAGCGCCTCAATCCGCTCTTTTTCCCTCATTTGATCCTCGAGCTGCTTCTGCTGTTCCCAGAGCTACGATAAAATCAATAGGTGCCTTAAAAAATATGAAATATAATATTGGTTTTATAATTACGTACTTATCGCAATTAAAGACAATGTGTGTCTTACAAGTCGCAATCATTTTTTTTTGCCACGTTTGGTCTATTTTTTTTTTTAAAGACAAATATGAACAAATTTTAATTTATTACTCGTTGCATATTTATTACATAATTTTATAATTATTCCGTTTAAAAAAAAAAAATATTGATAATTATAAATTATGCAAAACGGTAATTTATTACTTGTTTGATGAGCATTTAATTCTATATAATAAATATTTTGATAAAAATCTAAATCAATTGTCTAAAAAGTAACGACGTAATAGACGATTAAATTACGCCGTAATTTAAGTGAAACAAAAGTAGTTACGACAGTAATCTATGTAATATGTTAAATTAATTAAATAAATAAACGGGGAATAATGATAATGATAATAACAATGAATGTGATGAATTTTTGAAGCTTCTTGCTCTATTCGAAGAATCCAATGTTGTTAAACATTCAAACTAACAGTGAATTTTAATTACACACTTGTCTACATAAAACATTACATTTTGATAAAAAATAGTAATATTTTACTGTTATCTACGGGCTATAGTTTCATAAATTTATCTGTTAGCTTTTCGATACATAAATAAAAATGTAACAAAAAACAATTTTTTTTTTTTTTTTATACATTCAATTCTTCCGAGGGATTACAAAGGCCCGAATAATTGTAAATGAAACAATTAAATAGAGAAATAGAAGAACAGCGAAAGTTTTGATGGGTGTGATAAAATTTTATTAATGCAAAAAGAAAACTGTACGGCACTTGTAATGGAAGTGAATAGGTTGTCTGTAATAAATTAGCAACCAAGAAGAGATCCCGAGTAATATCATTGCAGCTGGCGCCTGCTCTCACCCATTACATTTGTACACATTTAACATGTATTATGTACATACATATATTTAATACTACTATGTTTCATTCCGTACTTTTCCACTAAAGTGGGTAACATTTGTCGAGCTGTGAGAGAACTCACAAGCCTCAATTATTTATTCATATGTAATCCCCCTATGAGCGATTGATCTAGTCTGATGGAGTTCCCATCCATATATCGAAGCATGTGTGTGTGTGTGTGTGTGTGTGTGTGTGTGTGTGTGTGTGTGTGTATGGTATTAAATAGAATTGGAAAAAATTTGTATACTTGTCAGTATTTGTATGTCATGTACAGTAATTTTTGTAAAAAAATTAAGGACTATGTGTTTTTATATTGTAAAATTTTATTTTTTTTTTTTTTTTTCGTCATCCTCCCCTGTTTTTTTGTTCGGACTTATGTCTTCTTTTATTAATTGTAAATCCTGTGAATATTCGCTAAAGATCCACTATTGTAAAATAATCTATGAATTAAATTGTAAATAAATATATACACTCAACCAATCTTGTACCGTGGATCAAGGAAAATTTTCCTAAAAATTTTCCTAAATATATAAATAAATAAATTAATAAATATTGTAAAATTTTAAGGTATTCATTAATTTTTTTTTTTTTATATTTGTATTGAGTTTTTAATTTAACATGAAAATTGTTAATTATTTATTTGTTTGTAAACACTTAGGTTCCTGATATTGTCAGAATAAAACTGACGTTAAAATAAATGAAATAAAATACATAAAATAATTTTGATCTACAACAATCTGATTTAAATTAATTACAAAAAAATTTACACCTGATTAGAGCAATAATATTTTTATTTTATTAATTAATATTGAAAAGAAATTAAAAAAATTTTTTAATTAAATATCGACTGATTTAAAAAATACAATTAATTTTGATTTTAATTTCTAGCCTTTAATTATTGCTTTGTACTTAATATTTTTGAGCGAATAAAAAAAAAAAATAGTTCATAAGAGATCTTGAAAAAAAAATCGTCACATATATATGTATTTATTTATATATGTATATAGACATAAATTTGAAGAAACGCAATTTGCGAAGCTATAGTGCAGCTATATCCTACAGAAGCTTAGAGAAATAAATGTATGTATAATTCAACGGGCTTAGTAACGAATGCGCGACTTTGCACACCAACAATATGTGCTTTACTGTCACCATGTGCCTCCGCACCTTTGTACTTTTATTTTATTCCAATATATTTTTTATTCTGTATCTGTTTTATTTTTATCGGGCACGTTTTTACTTTTCCTGTTTGTTGATTCGCGTGTCGACGTGCCTACTCAATACTCTGACAGTTCTCTAGATTATTCATGAATTCTATAAATAGTTGCAGAGAAAGTTCATTTGGACTATTCATTCTCATTTTTAATTTAATAAACATTTTTTGTTATTTTGTGAAAGCTGAAAATTTTTATTGAATTACACACAGATAGATATTTGACAATTTTAAATAGCAATGCAAATATTTTCTCTCTTAGTTAGGTTTATTGATCCATGAAATAAAAATTTAAGTATGTTTTCTCGTAAATAGATTGTTACGTAACAAAACATTTAACTATGCCTGTATTTATGTTTATAGATTTAATGTGTTGGCTGATTATGCAAAGGCTCTACATTTTTGAGGATTACAAAGTAAGTAATTGCTCGTCGCTATTTTTATTAATAATTTTTTTTATTTAGTTGAATAATAAACCCAAGGTGTTGCATAATCTCAATTACAGAGCTCGGTAAAATTATAAGGGTTCAAAAAATGTTATTTTGAGAGCTCACCGGTTACGAGTTTAGTAGACGGAAAGTTTGTTAGACGTAATTTTTAAATTTATACGACATTTAAAGATAAACACTTGGAGAAAAAAAAAAGCATTATCATTCTATTCTATTTTAAAATTAACTGCCTGAAAACAAAACTATTAAAACAAAAATTTTATCTATTTTAAGAAACTATGACGTTCAACAAAACAATAACTATAAAAATAACCTTATCATTAAAAATTACGTTTTAAATAGAAACTATTAAAAGTTTTGGGAATTTTTATAGCCAAGAAATTTTTAGAAATCGTAAAAGTTCTTAAAAAAATCCAAAATACTATTTTATTTTTTTTTTTTCTGTTGAGGCGGTACGGAGTGAAATAAAGGATAATAATGCAAAAAAAAATATTTTCAATCCATGAATAAATTAAAGCACATTTTGTAATCGATAAAATCAACATAAAAAATAGTGTAAGTACAAGAGATATTAACTGCAGGGAATATGAAAAGCACATCAACACTCATAATGATATTATAGTCTGAAGGATCAATAAATCCGTTTGCACGTGCTACACGCGACTCGTGATTCAATAATATAAGTCACGTACCAATTTTTTTATTTTACATACTCTATAATCTCGGCGTAAAAGTAATATTGATCAAAAAGATATATATTCTTTCAGCAGAACTTTAGTTTTTTAATTATTAATACGCTCTGCGATATTAATCCAGCGACTAAGCTAATACGCTAAAGCAACTCCGGCATAATTCTATCCAGTTGTAAGCGATTTTGAACACTCTCACTTTCACAATGAATCATATCAACACAAAATCTTTTCCCTGAGTAAAAGTAGGACAATAGTTTAGATCATTTATGCTCATAACGCGAAGTTACGATTTATGTGACTTTGATTTATCATATTGGTATTTATAGATATTATATTTAGTTCCTCTGTTCTTTATGGTGGCACACAACCTCAGGCGATTCCTGTTAATACGTCATACTATTAATTTTTATTTTTTTGTAATTTTTGGTTTGAAAATTAATTTTTAATTTATAAAATATTTGTAGGGAAGTAAGACGTATTAATTACACACAGTGTTTCATAAATTTTAAAACGTAGAAGTCTATTAATAGTTAATGTTTAACATTAAAAATAACACTTGTCTTAAAAAAATAAAAGCACACTTGCGCAATGAAATACTTTTAAATAAGATTGAAATATTATAATTTCATTAATTTTATTTACTTATCATATAATTAACACGTATGATGTTTGTCTAAAATTCATTAATATTATCATTATTTTTAGATTTTTCAGTTAATTAGCTATCCAGTCTAATACAACAATTTTTTCTATAATTTTTCGTAATATTGTTAGCCTGTATTATAAAGATAAATTTGATGAAAAAAATAATTCGGACACAATATTACGAAAAATTAAAAAAAAAATTGTTTTATTAGACTGGATTGCCAATTAACTGAAAAATCTAAAAATATTATCAACCAGTCTTTAGAAAAAAAAAAAATATTAAAGTATACCGTCGGCTTTAAAAAAATCCATTAAAATTATTAATATTATTATTGATTTTATAAATTTGAATTTCACATCAAATTATAGTCAAAAATCATTATCTAAAAATCAATCAAGTAGAGATAAAAAATGACGCAATACTCGAATAAAAAAAGTAATATTCTGATATTAAGATTTATCATTAAATTAACAACACAAAAGTATCATGTAAGCGGATTATAATTGATAAAATATTTAGGTCAATGTGAAAAAATAGAAATGCATTAAATAACGGAGAGTTGAAAATTAATTAAAATTATCATTATCAATAAATACGAAGTATCATTAAGCCCGCGTCGAAATAAAAAAAAAAATCAACAATCCCTGCGCAACTCTATAACTTCACGAGTGATACGTCAATGTCTGTAATTGTAATTTTATCAACTTCCTGTTTGATTGACGTATATACATATATATATAGATACGTGTCATGAATTAATTGACAACAAAGGTCCTTATTCGATTAACCAATAACCCTGACCTAATAAAATATTCAAACATTTATTTAAATCCACTAAAAAAATAAATAAAAAAAATAAATGTATTGTTGCTTTATCGATTATTCGGGGAAAATATTTTTCCGTTATCAATGAATTGAAAGCTCCAATTATAATACTGCCAGTTTCAACTAAACTTTTAATACACTGCATTATTTTATTAAATAACAGCTACCATACGCGGAGTATACAGCCTATACAGTATAAATTTTGTATACATAATCAATGATAGATAAAATAATAATAAAAATAGTCGACATGCCTGGCATTACACACACACATACACACACACACACACACACACACACACACACACACACACACACACACACACACACACACACACACACACACACACACACACACACACACACACACACACACACACACACACACACACACACACACACACACAATAGTGAGTGTAACGGTATTGGTATTTATAAATAGAAAAATAAATGAGAAAGGTCGTACAGGATAAACACGAGTATCTATTGGTAATAAAGTGTGTATTTTTTTATCCAATTTATTCCCTCTTGCCTCAGCATCAACTTGTACTCCTCCTCAAGCAAAGTTAGCTAGTCTTGGGTGTTTTTACTACCGCAATCGGTCACTTACGGAATATTCCAACGAACTTTCAACGCACGAGCTAAAATCTAATGTAATCAAATGCTAGATACCGTCATTACTTTTCATTGTTCTATTTATAGACCAGGAATAAATAAAAAAATTAAGGTCACCCGCGCTATCCGCATAATTAGTTGTTTTTTAAATTCATCTACATCCATGACTCATTTATATATTTTTTTTTTTACTTTGCCTGTCACTCCGGAATTTTATTTTGTAAAATTCCACCTCGAGTTTTTTGATAATTAATTCAATTTGGATAATCGAATGAAAGTGTAAAAATAGAATACAGTTCATTGGAAGTAAGCGAAAAAAATATAAGTGAGTCATAGACTACCTTCAATTGATGTAATTGATGTTCATGCACCTCGACAAGATGTCGCTCTTGTGCCTGGTACTGTTGCCGTAGGATTTGCTGCTGGAGCTGATGATGCTGCTGTAGCTGGAACCAAACCCAGATACCTCAAAGGTTATGTTCTACCTTCGACCCTTTTTTTTTTTTTTCCTTTAAAGCTTTTGTTAGAAAACACGTTCCAGATTTTAGCTAGTTGGTGTCTATGTAAAATTATTTTTTTTTTAATTTTTAATTTTTGACAAGCTCAGTTTTGTTCCATCGCTTGGATTTCTAGTGAAGTAGAAGATTAAGAAATAAATCCTCGGAGTGAATTAAATACTTCTGAGGAAGTGTGTGGGCAATGAGACGAGACGAGTGACCAAACTGCTGGTACAATTGAACACGTCCGCAGTGTAACGAGTAAAATTAATCTTGTTACTTTTTTTTTTTTTTTTTTCAGTTATCTATTTATGAACATGGATTTTACTGGTATAAAGCGGCTGCTTTATACTTTAGCTTTATACTTTTATTATACTCTATTCAATATAATAATAGCGTGTGCTTGGATACGCTGAAAAAGATTAGCAAAATCACTATGTGATTAAGCAAACTAGAATTGCTTTGAAAATATCAATAATTTTTGCTTCCCATCGATCAAATTACTTTCATAAGGTAAATTGCTATTATACACGATTTTACTCATAACTGTTATTTTTACTTATAATTTTGTGAAGTTCTTTTTTTTTTTTTTTTGAGACTATGAAGAAATTTTTAGTTCAATAGAAATAATTATTTTGAGTTCTAGATTTGTGTTTTTGCTGATCATTAAAAAATTTAAAACTTGTCGACACGGAAAAAAAAAAAAAATAGAAAACTTACATTAGATAATGTAACGTAGTGCTTCATACACGCAAAAAAAATGTAAAAAAATGTTTCAGATTGTAATTATTACAGATTTTGTAAGAATTACATTGTAAAATATAAATATTACATTAAAAGCTCTAAAAATTAAAATTCAAAGTTTGAATTTTCAAAAATGTTATTTCGAACTGCAATTTTTCCAGTTTTTTATACAAAACTACGTTTATTACTATTTATAATGTAATTTTTCGATTTTTCTTTCTTTCGTGAAACAAACCCATATAAAAAAATATAAAAAAAAATTAATAAATAAAATATATATTTAATAATTAATTTTTGTATTTATTTTATAAATTTTTACAGTCAATTAAAAATATACAATAAATAAGCTAGATAATTTTTTAAAATATATTTTTATGACAAATTCTTAATATATGTTATTTATTTTTAGATATATTTATAATATAATTTTTTTTTTTAATTTAATACTTCATAGCCTTCAATGTAAACTATTTACTTCCCAATGATTACTAATTCTACGATGCGCAATAGAATTTTCCTCGACCTTATACCCTTAATCAAAATTGCCTTCTTCTCCGGTGGCCCTACAGCAACTTTCCGTCCCATAATATGAATTTTCTCGTGCAATTCAAGTGATTTCCTTATTTCTCTCTATGTAACCTCTACATAAGTTAAATCGAATGACTTTACTTAAGTTAAAAATAACGATTATTGATCAAAGAAAAAACTCTTAGAGATAACGAAGATGAAGTAACCTCCATCTTTACTTCTTTAACGTAAATATTTGTTCGATTATAGTCAAACAAAAAATACTAGGAAACGATTTTTTCCTCGGCGTAGTAGCCGATGTACTTTGACGTTTTTATTTTTAATTAAATGAAAAACAAATTAATTAAAAATTTTGGGCATAAATTTTTATCCTATTTAAAATGTATTTAAGTCGCATTGTTTTTTCTTAATCTCGATAAAAAATGAAATGAAGATTAATTAAAGATCTTAACAAGATTTTTCGTAATTTTAATATCTAAAAACACGTTTGTAATTACATAATACTATTTTTACAACATAAAAACCGGTTTTAGCAACATTATTTAAATATTTTTATGAAATAAAAAAAATTGTTTAATAACTTGTTATTATTATTATTATTATTATTATTATTATTATTATTATTATTATTATTATTATTATTATTATTATTATTATTATTGTTTTTTTTTCTTTAAGTTAAAAATAGAATAAATAATGTAATTATTCGCCACTGTAAAGTAGTAATTTTTTTATTAATGTATAATTCTCAAGTTTAGTATTTATTACGTGATGTTTTTATTGAATATAAAGTATAAAAAGAAAATTACTGGACGTATCTGGGAAGGCTAATTTTTTTCTGCTTATAAGTTGACGTGATTAATAGGTGTAACACTTGAACTCTTATTAATTTATATTAACCATTTTCAATAAACACGCCGTTTATTTTCCACGATTAATTAACATAATAATATTAATTACTAAAAATAAAATAGATAAACTATTTTTTTTTTTTTTTTTTTAATTTTTATTTATACACGAAGCCCAATTGAGTAAAAAAAGTATTTTAATAAAAAAGTAGGGCTTCGAATCAATGCAATTTAATCCATCGTCCTTGAACTTGGCCATGAAACTTCAGATCCACGTGCTTGGATCGAAACTCACTTGAAGTTGCAGGTGAATTCCAGCCACAAAGTAAACTAGCGTGCACGAAATGCTATCTGGGACGCAAATACAATGCACGAGTTTTTAACTACATTATTGAAAATGAACTTTGTATTCCCTTATGAGATCTCGTATATTATCAAAACTTTAATAATTATTCTTGTTCTCTCAACATTAAATTCTCTTTCTAATAAATCCCAAAATCCAATCAAAGTAATTAAAAATATTTTACAGTTGAATAAATTACTCTCAATAAATTCTAACTATTGGACAATGGCTCGCGTTCTAATTACGTGATTGCAATCGATAAATTAAATCTCTTTATTATGTAAATTGTGACAAGGAGATTGCGATTAAAAGTTTTAATTATTTACATTAATACCAGCCAGTTTAAATTTCTTTTAACTAAACTATCCAGTTTCTAGACTTATTTATTCAAACTTTTAGAGACAATATATACTAAGTAATCAAATTAGCGCTCCAAAAAGCTGTTCTTGTTAAATAAGGTTCCAATATAATTGTTTATTCAGATATTTTATTTCATTGCAAGTCTGAAACTGAAGACGACAAGGTAATTCAGTTCCATACAACTCATTTGGGTAGGTAATTATCCGTAAAATTTTGTACGGGTGCTTATTCTTTGTAATAAAACATCTCGGTCTACATTTAATTTGACCGTTCGAGAGTAAAGTTCTTTCAATTTTCTTTAGAAAAGTTTCTGGATATTATCAAGTACTGATTAACTATATTCATTGCGCAAAACATGTTCAATTGTATGAAAAAGTGATGATTTAATTTTTTTTTATACATAGACACCAAATTTTACCCCAAGTTCCAAATCTTCAATATTTGGGGTAATTATTCGCAAGTGGGGTCAACTCCATTTTGGGCCATAAATAGGTGAAATATTAACATTTAAAAATTTTTTTTATTCTGCTTGTTTTTACGGCGCATTTATGATAAAAAATGTCGTGAAAAAAAAAATTAAATATTTCAATAAATTTTTTTCTTTCAAAAGTTGTAAAAAATTTTGGCTCTCATATTTTTGGACAAAATTTGTATTTCATATTTTTTTTATGTTTTTGATATTTTTTTTTTTTTTTTTGAAAAATACGTAAAAAAAAAAGCAAACAGTTTAAAAAAAGCTAAATATCACAGTTTTCTAAAAAATTTATAAATTTTTTTTGAAAAATTGTAATAATTAATTTTTAATTTTTTTATGCATTTTAAAAAAAAAATATATCAATGAAATCAAACAGAAATTTCGTTCAAAAAAATAGAAATTAAAATCATTGACCCCACTGGTAAATATTTACCATATTTTAAAACTAATTTTATTTTTATTCGACAAAAATTTGAACTTTAAAATTTTGATTGACTTAAAAAAAATGACCCTGAATTTTTTATCAAATGATTTAATGTCAAAAAAAATATCGAAATATTTTGACGACGATTCGCTTGATGAAAACAAAAACAGCTCAGCTTATAAATAATAAAAAAATCATAATATTACATTACCTCGAGTATTTTTTGCTGGAGCGCGTGATCATGCAAAGTCTGTGGGTCGGTGGTGGAGACATGATAAGCGCCGGAAGTGAGGGTTGCCGTAGCGCCCCCAGCGGCCAGGTCACGTGGTCGCGACATCGGCGAGCCCGGCGTGTCCCTCGCCATGTCTACACATACGATACACATGTCCGGTAAGCCTGGTGTTAAGTACACAGGTGAGGCACGCACGGTTTTAGAATTGTACGGTCTAAATGCACTTCCATGGTCTACCGACACCTTCATATTTTATTTTAATTTATTTTAGATTTGCTTAACTTTATTATCAAACATCAAACATTTGGCTTATTTTTTTTTGTAATTCAGCTATTTTTAATACATATACATCCACATGTACACACATATATTTATACAAACTCAGCCACTTATCACAGCGTTTAAAAGTATTCTTTTATAGCTTTTATTATCAAGTTTTTTTATATTTTTGACGATGATAATAAAAAATAATAATAACTCATCGTAAAATAATAATAGTTCAATAAAACTCTAGAATGTTATCTCCCGATAATGGTTTATTATTTTCAGTCTAGTATTTTATTTCTTTGTTGATATCAGTACGTATGTCGAATAGTTTAAGTTTAAATTCAATTTAAAAAATACTAACAAAAAAAAAATGTATCACATTATTAAAAAAAAAAAATTAATTTTACATCAATTGATTTTAAATTCAGCGACTCTAAATAATTTATATGACACTCTATTTACTATTTAGCCACTAGCCAATGAGATTTATAATGAGATGACTATTTATAATGTCCTAGACGCTTGGAAAATATTAAATATAATGCCATTTAATTTCACTCCAAAGATTATCAGTAATTAATTAATAAACCAAAAAATAAATAAATAAATTAATAGAGTGATTTATTTATTTGTGTAAACAATAAACTAAGGCTTTAAACGATTTAATTATCTTTTCACTCTACTCCGATATGCAGATTGTTGGTCTCAGTCACGTACAAATTTAGATCACTTGCAAATGTGTAATGAGAGCAGTGAGATTGTCTATGATGTGAGTATATGAGGGAAAAAGAGGGTTTTGCTTTTGAAACTACGTATTAAGACTATTAACTACGTATTACCACAATGAAGATAATTCTCGTTCGACTCATACAACACTTGCCTTAAATCCTTTACTTGCATGTGTGTGAGTTGCTGGCTGCAAGTGTGATTATGTTTGTTGATACTCAAGAGAAGAGAGGGAAAAAATAAGAATGAGAGTGGGAGAGAAGGGAATTAAATAGATTGTGACGAATAAAGTACATTACATATGATAGCTGTATAATTTTATAATAATAAATATCATATGTATGTATGTTAATATAAAAGTAAACTTGAGTCAGTATTAATTTTTATGTTTGTATTGTGTGGATAAATTATACGAAGAGTTAGCGATCAACTAGGCCAATTGCCAGTAAAGAATTTAAACAATTCGTCTTTGCTTGTATCTCCAATCACTGACGGACCCCCTATGATTATTTCATAGTCTATTATTTTTATTTACTGTGCACTGGTTTTTAATTTTTACTTTTTACTTGTTGCACAATTAATGACACCGATTTTTATTAGCGGCAGGTTTGTTATTATTAATTAATTGTTTATTTATTTTTTTTTTTTTTTAACTGAGTGGAATATTTAGCGAAAATTAAAGTGAGATTTAAATGATGAGTCGAGACCAATTTATATTTATTTCTGAGAATAAAGCAAATTTAATGCTCTCGACTCAACTGTCGAGTTGTGACTGAGTGATCCAACCGCGCAACTGATAATTCTTTGTAAATAATTCTTAGAAGTTGAGAGAAGATAGTGGGGCGTGTCAAGTAAGAGTAGGGAAGATAACAAGCTTAAAATGTATAATAATAATTGTACTGGTAATAACAACAGTAATAACAATAATGTTAATTATAAGTTGTGATATTAAATTATTGTGAAGAATAAAATGATTATTACTGTCTTTATTTTTGTAAAATTGAGCGGTTTTTTTTTTTAGTTTTTAGTTTATAGTCTTTGTTTATTGGTTCATAAGTCGAAATAATTTTTATTTCAGTGGTAATATGGCAATTTATTGTCTTCGTTAACTCAATTAATTGATATCAGTTTGGAGGTGATGAAATTAAATTTATTTATAGCTCCAATATGTTCGAGGATAATAAATTGAATTTATCGATTGGTTTAAGATCATTTTTGAAAAATCTTTATTTTCGGCGTTGCTAATTTTTTTTAGTATAAAAATGAAAATTTAAATCGACTAGTGGAAGAAGAAATACTTAGATAAATAAACGGTATTGAAGTTTAATAAACTGTGAGTTATTTTGATGTTTATAATATAATAAAATAAGCTAATAAAAGATACATAACTGGTGTCTGGTGTAATTCAATATACTGACCAATTATTCAATAATTTTATTGTGTTTGAGCATTAATAGATTTATATTTAATTACAGAAATGCTTATTTTGGTCGAGTTAAATTTCTAAAGTCCGATTGTGCCTCAGATCGGTGAGAAAATACTCATTTATTTATATAAATGCATATTTTCGTTTTGAAACATTTTTTAAAAAAAATTTTTTAACTACTCACCTTTTTGGGGCAGGTGCGTAAAGGCAGACGTGATTTCGACGTTTCTATAGCTCACGTCTTCTGGAACAAATTGTAAAAAAAATTTCCCTTTAATTATTTTACATATATATATTGTTTGGTTTTATGATAATAATATATATGCAATAAAAAGTCATGAACTCGGGAATTTTTATTGTGACGCAGTTATTGTGATATAAAATAAAGTTTGACTCATCATGAATTAATTTTTACGTTTAAGACTTCTTTAATAACTTTCATAAGATGATGCCATGAAATTAATATCATCTTAATAAAAAATTAAACATCAAATTTCAATCAAAAAATTTTTAACCAAATAATTTTTACATTGACCAATAATTTTTATACTTTTAAGATATAAATAAAAAACGATAACCTATTAAGTGAAAAAAAAAAAATAAAATAATTCTTCAGGTCATTAATCTCTGATTAATTTTTATTTACGTCACAGATATTCGCTAAAAATAAAAAGTTAAATCAAAATATATATTACACACCTTTATAATCAATAAATTTATAGATAAAGAATAGCCGATAAAAATATTTTTATATCAATAAAATTACACCCAAAAAAAAAATTATTAGATAAATTTAATCGTTGAAATCAAGCGTAAAAAATTGTAATATAAAATTTGATGAGTTTTTACTTGATTTAAACGATTATCATTAATTATATTATCAAAAGATTATGTTTAAACTATGTCAAAAAATCAAACTGACGTCAAAGATAAAATAATTATTAACAGAACAATTATTCTCTATGTATCAAAATCAACATAATAACTTTATAAATTTCATTAACGCAGTTATTTAACGACAGAACCGGTCTGATTATTAATACAATCCAAACACATACATACGGATTCTCCTATATGGATATCGATGTGTGTGATGTGTGTACAGATGTAAACATATATTCATATGCTCATCTCTATTCAGTCGCATTTACAATGAGATAAACGAGCAAACTTGTGTGTCCGCCTCTGTATCTCTCTATACAATTTTCTCTCATTGGTTTAAAGTCATCCGGGATCTATTTTAAGATCGAAGGTTGTACGTAGTAGTAGTACTAGTAGTAGTAGTAGAAGATTTAAAAATCTTGTATCAGAATATTCATCAAGTGTCCTTGATATCATAATAAATTTTCTTTTTAATCGCAACTATTCTATTATATCAAATCAAACATCGATTACGGCTTCATATCACACACTTACTCCCTATCATATTATCCACCTGCGTTACAAAAACATTTTTTTATTGTCACTTTATCTTCACTGTTCAATAATAACAAGCATAAAAATATTCAAGATTGCGAATATAACTCGGGACTTTTTAAATTTTATTTAGTACCAAGACAATGTATTTTTTCTTATCGGTA
The DNA here is from genome assembly GCF_013202065.1 of Cotesia typhae. Taxonomy (NCBI): domain Eukaryota; kingdom Metazoa; phylum Arthropoda; class Insecta; order Hymenoptera; family Braconidae; genus Cotesia; species Cotesia typhae. Next base: position 12,101,506 of record NW_027423756.1, on the reverse strand, counting down.
ACTTATTTACGGTTAAGAATAAAATTAAAAAAAAAAAAAAAAAAAAAAACATTAGATAGCAGTGACTAGAAATAATCGGTACACATACTTGCGCTACTGTCAGCGTATTACACGGGGAGATAGATGTCTTTTTATGAAAAATATATCAAGTTTTATTAACTGCTGTAGCCACACTGTCTGCGCCTTTATTTTTGTATTTTTGACTCTGATGTAAGAGTAATAATTTATCTTAAATTAATGAAAGAAAATTTTAATGCGGGTGATAGTGAATTTTAACAAGAAATTTTTAATTGGTTTATATTGATTTGATTTAAATAATTTTATTAATTTAAATACTCCAAAAATTGTATGATGAATTGAGCCAAAATTTGACAAATTTTTTTACATAAAATTAAAAAAATTTTGAATGATTAATCATCTAAATTTTATTTAATATTAAATCAAATATCGAATAAAAAAATTCTCGTTCAAATTAATTTTAATTTTTATTTCAATTAATTTACAATTGAAACGGAATTTTTTCTAAATTTTATGTACATTAATTGATTTATTATTACATAAATGATAAATAATTAAAAATAATGACATCATACGATGTCACAACTTTTAATCTCAATTTTGATTACTAATAAATCTATAAATCCCTTTTTATCATCGACCACTATCAGTTTACGACTAATTATAAATACAAATACTAGATGTATACAATTGTAGGCATTGTAATTGAAAATAAAAATAAAAATTAACGATAAAATACTAATGACTCTTGATAGTTAATATTAAGAAAATCCGTGAGCACAATTAATATAAATAAAATGTAAAAATTATTAATTAATTAAAAATAAATCCACCGAAATGAGCAATTTGGGGGAAGATAAATAAATAAATAAATAAACAATGTAAATGGTTATTTAAGTCGATTATATCAGAAATATAGCATCAAGAGGATAGATGTATAGAGTGAACGAATAAGAGTCTTGACGAGACAAAAGAAAAATAAAAAAAAGGATGAGAAGATGAAATAAAGGAGGCCGCGTACCGCAGAGTTGCTGAGGAACGCGACAGCGGCGGCGGCGCCCACACGATGGAAGGAAATTGAGGGAGCAAGCGAGTAACCGAGTAGGTGAGTGAGTAGAGTGGAGGTCAGTGTACGGCGCATTCCTTCGAGTCAAGTCCAAGGCTACGAGTCAGAGGAGGATCCGGCTGCTTCAATCCTCTTCTTCGATACTTTTTGTACTTTTTTACCTTTAGTTTTCGTTATGATCCCTCTACTTCATTCGCAAGCCCCTCACTCGCTATCTTTAATGCTATTTCAATCTTACTTTCATTTTTGTACTTTTATTTTTTCTAAAAATTCTTTAAAATAATAGTCCGGGTTATTTAAAAAATTGTTCGGACTAATGATAGCTACCTTTAATTAGAATTATTTTATGATAAAAATATGTGAAGTTTAAATTTATCACTCAAGTGCGGTATGATGCAATAAAAAATATTTTAGGTGTGTCTACTGATAAGAAAATTTTATCAATGAGATATATATTACTATAATATAAAATTCATGACTAAGTTGAAGTTGGTTAGTATCGAAATATATCGAAATATCGAAAAAATATGGTCCCCGATTCCTTATTGGTCGAAATTAAGGCGCGCGTATGCGCGCAATTTGAATTCCTAGTTTTATTTTAAAATTAATTTTGATTTATTTATTCACGATTTTAATTATTCAAAAATAATTTTATAATTGTGTTAATAAAAAAAAACAAAAAAAAATTAATTTTTTTATTTAATTTAAAAATAAAAAATTTTATTGAATCGAGTTCTAAATTTTTTTGAAAAATTTTTTCGCGGTTTTTTTTTTTTTTTTAAATCTAATTGCCGTCAAAATATCGTAATTACACGGATGATATTAGGAAGAATGATTAAAAAATTAAATTACTATTATATCCGATGTTTTTATGAAATATCAGTTCCAAAAATAAAACGAAACTATAAGTAATTATTCAGGAATTAAATTGTTATTGCGCAATGCCGCGTGTGAAAAGGGTTAGAGTCGTGAAGCAAGTCATAACGAGGAAACGTAATATAAGGTAAAAATAAAAATGACAGAACGGTTAAAAGATAAGTTGAGAAAAAAAAAAGGAGATTTGAGAGAAAAGTTTCGTTATTCGGGAGTATTGAAAGATAAAGTAAGAGAGAAAAAGACGGAGATGAATTGCAATGTAGAGGACCAAGATTTTCGTGGAACCCGTGGGTTTCGTCGATGATTGATATTACGGCATTCCTCGGGGCACGCAGACCTTTCAAGTCTTCTTTTTGTGCTCAGTGTTACGAAAAAGAATAAAAAGTTCGAAAAGAAGAAGAAGAACATATAGGAATAAGAATAAGTTGATATCTGTTCTATATTGCAGCGTTCAATGTCGACCCGCGGGAACGTGTTACAACTTTTCTGGTGCGATAACTTTATCGTAAAATGTCATAAATAAATTCTTGGGTTTGAAAGAGAGCTTCAATTGGTAGCGGCAATGTTTTATTACATTTATTAAATTTAAGTAAGACAATTTAATTTTATAAATAAATTTATAATAATATTGATATTAATAATAAACATTTAATTACGATGCATTAATGTTAACGAGACTGGAAAATTTGATAACAGATTTATTGAAGTTGATTTTTTTTTTTGCAATGATCATTTTTATTTACAATAAATTATTGATAAATGGCGGGATAATTATTTTTGTTAACAGTTTTATTAATGATTATAATATGTATGTAATAATATTTATCAATTAAATCGGCTGAATTAATACTAAAGTAATTGATAAAAAATTAAATAACATAAAAAAATTTTTTTTTTCCATTATTACCGCGGAAGTGCTTTTGATAATTAACGATCAGATATCAGTAATTAATCGGAAGAATAAAAAAATATAACAAACTATAAGACATTAATGCGGATAATTGCTGTTATTTTTTAAAACTAAACCATTATTTGATTGAAACAATGTAATTTTATTGTTCACACGAAGACACTTACACCAGTCTGGATTGTTAAGGTCATATTTTTTTTCTTATCTTCATTTATTTCCAGCCAAGAGTGTACAGAGACATTACAATATTATTTATATATTTAAAAAAAAAACAATATTGTTATTATATTTTTTAATTATCTTAACTGAATTTCTATTTATAAACGCATTTAAATTCCAATAAAATTAATGTTTAAACGAAAAATTAAATATATGTAAAACAATATTTATTAATTTGTTTAACAAGTGTTTATTGTAAATACTTTAACAAATAAAATTACAAGGTGTAGTTGTATTATATTTAATTAGTATTATATTATATTATATTAAGAATAATTTCCGACGGAATTTGCACACGCAGCTATAGTAAGGAAAATAATAGGTTTGGAAGAGGCATTTGAAGCTGTCGTACAAAATGGCTTGACTTTCTTCTGAGAGGCGTAGCCATCGCCAGTAATTTCGAGACACTCTCGTTCTGCGGCTTCTTCTTCTTCTTCTATACCTTTATTCTCAATTCTTTCCTCATCTACTTCTTCTTATTATTATTACCACCGTCTCTTCCTCGGCTGGGAGTTATTGCACACCTCAAATCGCGCCTTAGTAGTTAAACTATTCGTTTGCTGGCTTATTCAATTTTTGGTCTGACGTAACACATTTTTTATCAGTGCAAGGCTTTTTACGGTGAATAAAGTCAAATATTTGCTTGAAAAAAAAAAAAAAAATTATTGGACTGGTAATTTAAATTAATGTGATAATGATTTTTTTAAATAATTAACATTAGTATGTGCTGATTAATTTCGAGACACACTACACGTTTTATATTAAAATCTTTATCCTCATTCGTATCATGCGCCCTTGTTCCTTATTCTTGTTTCTCAGCTCGTGGTCTTTTGATTCGACCTCCAACACAAGTTGCACGTGCTTGGCTTGCTTGTCGGTTACAATCGAGCGATAGCAAACATACCGCAAATTCAAGGGCAACTTAAGAATCAACAGAGTACGAACGAGACTGTTTGCCGACAACCGGTGTTGTATATACATATTATGAATAATATTGAATTTATTTTATAAGCCAACAATTTTGTATTACTTTTTAAATATTCGACAAATTTTCTTTTATTTTAAATCATCCACGCATTAATGTTTTCATTTCCTGATAAAGTGATAAATAAATAAATAAAGTGTATACATATCGGAGAATTGTCTCTTTATTTTGTATTTTTATCGCGGATTTTTTAATAAAAAAATTTTTAAAGGACAATTTTTAATTAAAAAATGAAAATTCTAAAAATTTTATTATAATTTTTTTTTTTCTTTTAATTTTTATAAAAAAAATTTTTACCAATGAGAATTTAAAGGACATTTTAAAAAAATAAAATACGATGCTAGTTCTGTCGAGGTTATTGCACGGGATAAGATATTTTTGATTCTATCTAATAAGTGTTCAATTAAAAGCTTTTACATATAAAATTCAATTAAATTCATACATATGTATGCCCGTAAATAGACGTATCATTAATAAAAGCATCATTAAAATAAAAATGAGCGAATAATTGATGGCAAAAATTATAAGAAGGATAAAATAGAACGGTGGAGTAGTGTATATTATATATGCTGTATGTTTATATAAAACAATGATAGGAATCATCGCTGTGACGTGAGTTAAATTATTCAGAAAGTATTCGTGGGATAGATTGGTTGATATTTTTAGAGCATCGGATTATCGGTACGAGCTTCAGAGTAATGAAGTTACGTAAATAATAAATCATCCGGCGGGTTTCAAATGACGATATTAATAAATCCAAGCTGTAAAGCTCTGTCACATAGGAAAAAAAAAATTGTGACCTTTTACGTGGACGTAAATTTTTTATTTCATTAAATAAATAAATTTTTTAGCAGATTAATAATTATTTTTTTTAAATGTCAAATACTTTTGTTAAAATGATAAGAGCGTAAAATATAGTTTAACATAAAAGAACTCGTTTTTACTAGCTCATTCTTTGATAAATAATATAAAATTTGATCAAATAAATTTTCCATTGTAGTTTGTAAAATTAATTATAATTGTTTAAACTTGAGAATGAAGGTAATTTTGAAAAAACGTCAATGAGTTAATTGCTAGTAATTAAAAAAATTTTTATCGCTAACATAATTTAACAAGTTTTCTTATCACTTTTGACTTCCTAACTATGACAGAGATAAAAATTACTACAAAAGTCGTCAATGGCAAACTTCATAAAATTCAGCAGTAGAATTTAAATAAAAATTGCAAGCTCAACTATTAATTAAAAATTTTAATTTAAAAAAAAATCAACCCACAATTTTTGATCATGTAATGATAATAAATAAAAAAAAAATAAATATAGATTGGCATTTGGGTTTTATCATAAAATATATCACGAAAGAACGGGATCTTGTTGCTTTACACCACTGGGAAGAGCCATTAATCAGCCGTCGACGATAATATTCCAATAAATCGACAGTAACGCAATATATATTGCGGTCGCGCTTGTCGATTTACAACGTGTGGGCGCAATCACGTTATACACAGTACAGTTGAGAGAAAACCGCACACTCTGAGTAGCACAAAGTCAGCCGAGCCCCTTAACATTATATTACGCTCTTACTATCTTTGTCTGTTTATAGTTGCTGTACTGGCACTTTAACTTACTAACATAATCCAGCCAAACATAAAAAAGTCTCTACGTCTATATACACTCTACTCCGTACTATAATATAATAATATAATAAAACATAAAACATAATACAAGAAAAGTACCCGCTCAATGAGCGGGTGGGTCAAATTAGGGTGGGTCAAAAAAATCGAATAATTTATTTTTGACTTTATACTCTGAAAAATAGGTTCGTAGACACCTAAAAAGAATTCTCTCCAAGTATAAGCTCTTAATTATAACGGGAAGGTCCTCCGCTTTGCGGGTTTCTATTTTTTTCGAATAATCAGATAAAAAAATTTATATCTCGCTTCCAACTGCTTGGAAAAATATTCCGTGGCATAGATTTTGTGAGAAATTGAATGCTTTACAAAAAAGGTCTCTTATGACTTTTTCAAAAACTCAACCGATTAAAAGATATTCATAGTTGAAGTTTGGTTATTTTAAGGAAAATATTCGTTTTTATTATGAATTTTATAAGTCGATGAAAAAAATTATTTCGGATTGCGGAACTCATGATTTTGTAGGAAATTTACTGCTCTACAAAAATGGTCTCTTATGATTTTTGATTAAGTGAAGCCGTTACGAGATATTCATCGTCAAACATTAACGAATATCAATATTTCCAGTTTTTGATCAATAATTCGATAAATTTTAATTTAAACTATGAGTTTCAGGAAAATTTTCATAAATTTGAGTTTCGATCGATAAAGAAATGTTATAAACAATTTTTTTAATATTGTTTTCAGTCTTGAGCTTGTTTGATTGCATTAAAACAAGAAATTAGAGCATTTTTTTCGACATATAGCCAATGATTAGTTTAATTTGAAGTGAATGACATATTTCTTTGTCAAATTTAATATGAAAAGTATTGAATCAAGTGAGAAACAACCAGTATTTAACTTTTTTATAGATAAATTTTTTATTGAATTATCAATTGCAATATAATTGTCTATATTTTTAACATAACAGTACGCTATTACTATAAATAATTTCTTTTATTACAATTTGGGAATGTTTTTGATGTTCTTTGACAACTTGCAATAAGTACTGGAATTGTTCTTCATTTTTGTCAAGCATTGATTATATTCACTGACTAATGCAACAGCTCGCTCTGCTGAATCATTGACAACTTTTAGTTGTTGAAAGTATTCTTTATTTTCGAGATAACTCTCATTAGTAGGCCATAATTCAACATCGACATCAAGAAAGTCATACGGTAGATCGAAGATTTTGAAAAGATTTAATGACTTTTTAGACACAAAGTCACTCAGAGTTCTCTGCGCCAATGAATTCAAATCTTTTTAGCAATTACAAATCTTTTAGCTTTAGAATCTGTACCTTCACGAGTATTAACAGCTTCAACAATACTTTTTTTACTTCTAATGGAACGCCATCGTCAAACAGTGATAAAATGGCAAGTTCATCGCTCAAATACCATAAGTGCGAAATCATTTTTTCACACGTAGCTGAAGAAATCAAAGGATTGATATGTTTGTACTCCAATAAATTTTTCATAAACTGCAAGTCATGATAAGCAGCAGTTGTTGCAGAAGTTGATGAAAACCAAGCTTTTAAATACAATGTGACTATAAAAATACAGAAATGACGAAGACCATGCAATTCTTTCTGAGAGAGTTTGAATTCATCTCTGAATAGATACATTTTCAAACTATAAATGGCCTTAGCCATCCATCTAGCATGATGAACAGCACCAGGACGTTTGAAAGAAATCTTTTCTTGAGGCATTTCTCCAAGGAAAATCAATGATAATTCCAATAATTCTTTATCTAACTTATTATAACATTTCTTTATCGATCGAAACTCAAATTTATGTAAATTTTCCTGAAACTCATAGTTTAAATTAAAATTTATCGAATTATTGATCAAAAACTGGAAATATTGATATTCGTTAATGTTTGACGATGAATATCTCGTAACGGCTTCACTTAATCAAAAAATCATAAGAGACCATTTTTGTAGAGCAGTAAATTTCCTACAAAATCATGAGTTCCGCAATCCGAAATAATTTTTTTCATCGACTTATAAAATTCATAATAAAAACGAATATTTTCCTTAAAATAGCCAAACTTCAACTATGAATATCTTTTAATCGGTTGAGTTTTTGAAAAAGTCATAAGAGACCTTTTTGTAAAGCATTCAATTTCTCACAAAATCTATGCCACGGAATATTTTTCCAAGCAGTTGGAAGCGAGATATAAATTTTTTTATCTGATTATTCGAAAAAAATAGAAACCCGCAAAGCGGAGGACCTTCCCGTTATAATTAAGAGCTTATACTTGGAGAGAATTCTTTTTAGGTGTCTATGAACCTATTTTTCAGAGTATAAAGTCAAAAATAAATTATTCGATTTTTTTGACCCACCCTACCGCTCATACGTGTTCCTTCTCACTATTATTATCCATGTGCTCAACAAAATGTAACGAGAGTGTTATTACATTAAAGAGATTGAGTAGCAGTCAACAAATCATCAACTGCGACAACCAATAAATTTATATGGATATAAAAAAGTCAATCATTCTTATTACTGCTACGATTTTTAATATCAATGCTTATTTATCTCAGCAAGATAATTCACCACTCGCTTTTACATTTATTATTATTGAATTTAACATTATGTATGTATCTCACTGGTTGATGTGTACAATAGCAACAATAATGATAATAACAACGGTCAATGACCGACAATTGAGTTTTATTTCATTCTTTGTCATACAAATATACGCGCAATGTATACACCACATATTATATAGGATATATACCAGTTAATATTGAAAATAAAAATAATTAGGGCCTACACTAATTAAGATAATTGCGTCAAGCATACCAAACAGCGAACTATATACAGATGCATACATATGTACTATTTTATGTACTCTGGAGCATACACAGTCCGGATGTACGCACTTAGACCCTCATTTTATAACTTATGATTAAGATTAATTTTAATACCTCACGCTCTTATTTTATTTATAATTATTTAAATAGATTCTAGTGATGTCATAGACATGAAAGGTCTATTTATTATGCTCATCATCACAAAATAAACTACTGTCAGAATGTAAATGATTTGTAATTTAATTTTCTTTAATTACTTCATTCATTTTCTTTATTTTGAATTTTTTTAATTTTTATAAATTAGACTTTCGTTAAATTGCACTGTACTTTTTTAAATATTGACATTTTTAAAGATATAAGCTCATCCCGATGTTACACTCATCAAGAGCTTTCATTTGAGTACCCACATGTATTTTGATATATTTATATATATATATATATATATATATATATATATATATATATATATATATATATATATATATATATATATATATATATATATAAATATATAAATATATGAAAAATTGATGTGGGTACTCAAATGAAAGATCTCAATAAGTATAACATCGGGATGAGCTTATATCTTTAAAAATGTCAATAGTTCACAAGATACGAGGTCATTTCTTAATTAGATATCTAGAGATTGATTAATTGACATTTTAATTAACGTCGTAATTTTTCTCGATGATTTAAAAATTGTCAAAAAAGTATGCAATATTTTTAGATCAAATATTTTTTGTTGTAAACATTTTTACGCAGCTGATATTAATTGATATAAATTACAAAAATTATTCATCAAGGTGTTATTTAGATATGATAATCAACTTTGATAACTCGTGTAATTTTTATAATCGATATATGCAGATAGCCAAATGTTTCTATCGATTTTAAATTGTTACTTGAAAGAAGAAATTTTTAATGAATTAAAGATACAAAAAAATTAAATTATTCTATTTTATTGATTGCATGAAATACTGAACTAAAAATATATTCGATCGATAGTCACCTCTTCTCAGAGCAAATATTTAACATTTAATGGGCCGGAGGAAATGTTAAATAAATACGTGAATCATTTGATAGACTCATAGCAATATAAGCAGCTATGTAATTTATAAAATTGAAATAGTTAAATTTACAAAATAAAACGTTTAGAGGTTAATTCGTAGAAAACAAAGTATTGTTTTATTCAATGAAAGAGTGAATCACCAGATTATATCGTAAACAATCTAATCGTAATAATATGACCTTACATGCATTATGCAGCACTGTAATGGAAGTTGCATACTGTTTAAATATTCAATTAGCGTCAAACAATAAATATCTATGGATCTCTTAATTAATAACTGTGCCGTTTATTATAAATTATATTTAGGTTACCAGTGAATCATACATTGGTACTTATTTATAGAAGTCTCTATTATATTGTCTGTCGTTGAAAAAAGTTCAGGTATATTAAAGCTATATCCCTTGTATTTTTAATTTGTTGAAAAATATTATTTAAAGTGAAAAATTAAACTTATCATTAAGAATATTATATAGCAAATAAATAATAGGCTTATATTATTATAACCTGGTTGCTAATACGTTAAGAAAATAACAATTTATACTTTACGTTGAACAGTGGCTCATGTGTGGCTCAACTACCTAAGTGCAACTAAGTGCTGCGTAATTGATAGTTTTAACACTATTATATTGTTGGCTTCACTTGTATAATTAGATATATAAGAAATTTCAGTAAATCTTCCTCTTTTTTATTTGTTTATTTATTTATTATTATTATTATTTTAAGCTAAGGATTTTTTTATGATAACAATAATAATAAACTCTTTGACTGGCTAAAAGTTTCTTTTTTTGGGTATTAATTTGGGAAGCCAATTCACCAAAAATTGTCATTAGTTTGTTTGGAAAAAAAATCTGGGAAACAGTTGACTCTAAAGGCCATCTCTGCAACTTCCCGTGAAGCCAATAATTTCCCGAATTAAAAAAATTTTTAATTTTTTTTAGCGGGAAATTAAAAAAAGCTAAATTTACCGTTAACTTTAATTCATAATCAATGTAATAAGTAATGAATAATTGAACACAAAAATCCGGCGGTGAGAAGGAGTAAAAGTATGAACAGTCACGCAAATAATGATTATTGTGTAGGGTCAAGGTGATATTGGTGAAAAAAATAAAAAATTTCACTAGAAAATAATATAACAAGAGTAAAAGTTTTTTATACAACTGGTAGTTTTTGTTGCCCAACTCAACCCGACTCTATATCCATCGCTTAACGAAATCACACGTCAATATTGCCTTGAATATTTGAAGAAAAAATTTTTTTAGCGCTCGCGATTTAAAAATAGTTTAAGACCCTTCGATATAACCTTGGCTAAATATATAAAAATCGCTATATATACAATAAACATTTTTTTTTAACTCTAAAGCTTTATTTATAGCTGCTAAAATATTTTATGAGTAATTCTGAGTAATGTATTTTTACATTGAACTGGCTATATTTGAGTAATTAGTCATTAATCATTAAACATGCCGAACTTGTCGAATAAAAATTTTTAATTTCAATAAAAATATATAATTCGGCGTAAATAACTGTTAAATAGTATTTCGTAACATTATCGGCAAGCGTCTAACTCCCTTTCGGCCCGGCTTTGTCTCTCTTTGTGACAAAATTAGAAATGTGGCAACTAAAAATACGATGGCTGGCGGCTAGAAGCCACCCTGATTATTTCTGTCTTAGGACTTCCACGTGTTTAGAAACAGGCGTCGTTCTTTCTCTCGATTTCGTCTACTCCTCACACACATAACACAACATACTATCATCATCATCATCATCATCATCATCATACACAACAAACATGTATAGCTTAAACTGCTGCACACATCGCCGCGAAATAAACTAAATACATACATGCACACATACAATTAAATTTGATTCTGCCGAGCAGTGACTGCACAAGTAGTATACGCCAGTATAGTGTCAGTGATAGTTTATTTTAAAGTCACTACACACTACTACACATTCCAAGTAATATAATAAACCCAATATAGTTTTTATAGCAATAATAATTCAAAACTACCGATATTTAAGATAAAATGTTTACGTTTAATGTTAAAGTATATTTTTACACCCAGCCAGATAATTTTTCTAACCCAATTTACATTTTTACCCTTTTAATGTTCAAAATTTCTTTGATGTAGTCATCTAGCCAATTTATATTGCTATAACATGTGAGTTTACTTGCGTATATAAATAAATAGACGGACGTTTGAGATAAAATTTGAGTTTTAAAAAATACACAGGTAGACAGAGAGGTCTGTGTCCAAGTGTTAGTGGTATAAGCGAATGTTCGTGTTGATAGAAAGTAGGATTTAAAAATAACGAAGCTAAAAAAATGGGGGTGTATAGTACGGGGGTGGATAAATCTGGTGAGACAAAATCTTTTGGCTTGAGTTTGTATTTCTGTCCGGTGGCCGACTGCTAATATTAGACGCTTGGCTTCTATATATAGTTTGACATTTGTGTACAGTAGCTCTTGAAACATTCTCGCCCGTAGAGTAACAGCGAAGGTGCTGTGCGCTGACGGAAAACTAATTTGAAAAAGTAATAAAAATAGTCGAATAAATAAATGTAAATAAGATTGTTTAATTTATATGAGGATAAATTATTCATTGAAAACAAAGATTTTATAAGAGAACTTTTGAGAGGATTTTTGATACCGACATAATGTATGCTAAAATTAATAAGCAAATGGTGGTTGGTAAATTAATCGTTGCCTTACTTTATGTAATCTCGAGATATGTAGATATGTGTAATATAAATCAAACACGTGCTGTGGATCTTAAACGGTTATTGTTGACATTCGTGAGTTTACATTTTGCGTATGAATGCTTTGGATGATTTAATACCGCGTATAAGTGTCACTTTTTATTGTATTTCGAAGTTTTTAAATGTTAATACCATATTTTAGATAATTTATTCTATTTTACAGTTGGAAGAAAACCAAATTTTCAATTGTTGTATTTAAAAAAATTTTTTTATGCAAAATACTTGTTTTGGTAAATGAAAAATTTTTCTACTGAATAATTCAAATGTCAAGAGATTGAAAAAAAAAAAATACTTTACACGTAGGATTTTTTTCAATGAAATTTTGATTCTATTCTTAATTTAATCAATATTTCAAAGCGTATTTTATTGAAAATTATAAGAATGATTCTTTTATGAAACGTAAACAGGATTTTTGAAATAACTCAGGAACAAAGCGTTAAATAATTCACAATGTTCAGTGCAAAACACTTTTGAAAATTGAACTAGTGCCAATTTTGAACTCGATCAATTTTTATTTGAATCAAATAAACTCTTGATTTTACATTGGAAGATAAATGAAGAATCATTTATAGAAAAACGATACTTTTGATGTATGTTAACCATTCCAATAATTCACTGGCATAAAAGAGAGTCTGTTCGTGTAACAAAGAGGACTTCTTTTTAGATATTATCGGAATAAATAGGATTTGAAATAACTAATTCTATTCTACAAAGATTTATTCGTAAAAATAACTTCAAAGATTCGATAATATATAGCGTATTAGATGATACTAAAATTATTGCAGAAGCCTTGTTCAATTTTTTCTAAAGATATTACATTACGTGATCATAAAAAAAAAAAATGAATGAAAAATTCCAACGCTTAATCGCCAATTGTTTTCTAAAAATAATAGCAATGAGTTTTTTAAACTCGAATTACGATAAACTTTATCCTCTTGTGTAATATTTGCGTTGTCATGTGTGCGTATCTCTTGATTACGTACTTATACTCTAGAAATAGAGTTCATAACAATATAAATGATTAATCCACTATTTTTTTTTTTTTTTTTTTTTTTTAGTTTTCAACATTTAAAATGTAATAATACAGCACACACACTTGTTGTATTGAATTCTGGTTCTTTGTTCTTGAATATCCACCGTATTTTTAAAATGTCATCATGACTTTGATAACGTGAATTTTTTTTATTGTCAATGCGTCAATGTTGAGGCTTCTATTAATAGCAGTGTTGCGCAATTACGATAAAACGAATTTAAAACTCGATCCGCAGCTTTATTTACTAATAAAACTTTTTCAAACAAATTATGATAAAAAGTTGATTTATCTTTTTTTTTTTTTTTTTTTTTTTTTTTAATTGTCCACGCGAATAATAGACCGGTTGTATAATGAAATTGATTTTTTTGTACCACCACTACACTCTGGCTCTGATTTATAAATTAAAAGTTATACCGTGAGCAATGTGACACAGAATGGAGTATAGACCCGAAGAGAGGGAAGTGACAGCTATTGTTATCCTTATCGATCGAGTTATTATTATCCAGACGACTGTATCTATCCCTGAGGCATGTCGCGAAAAATATCGTACAGTAATAAACCTGTGATTGTTGTCTAAGCCATAGTCATTATCTAAAAAGTTACGCAAGTGTACGTACAACTTGTAATACACAATAGCTCCTATAATAAACACTTGATACACGACCGAGCTAAGTTTATTCTTATAGATAATTGTTTATTTATAAACGATGACAATAAAAATTAAATATACGTAACTTGACTATCGATCGATTTATTAAACAGCGAGTGATTAATGATATTTGTATTTATATTTGTTTTGATGCGAGACTAATTTATGAAAAAATAATTTTTTTTTTTTTTTTTCATTATTGTTAAATTTTTCGTGCTTTAACTAAATAATTTTATACTTATTTTTCTTACAAATAAATTTTTTAAAAAATTCATCGTAAACATATTTCTTAGAATTCAAATTTTAAATCTAAAAAATGTCAAAAAAATTTAGAAAATTATTTAGCAGACGATAAAAATAGCTCATTATCGTAATTGGTCAGATTAGAATGGATTATATTATTATTCATTAAAAATTAGTTATTCAAAAATTTTATCTTAAAAATTATAACATAAATTGCATGAAATTAAATATATATTTAAAAAAAAAATTCAATTTTTGCAGCTCCATCTTGGAACATTTATATCAATAGAATAAGTATTTTTTCATTGTTCGAAAGTTAAAATTAAGTTTAGAATCTTGCCAAAATTAAACAACTGAACTGGCCAAAAATTGACCGCTCACATTATCTAACCATTTGACACTTTTTACTCTCTCGAATAAACAGTAATAAAAACAGAGTTAATATTATTGCGGTAAAATGACAAGAAAAAATACGTACCTAATTGATTTGGATGGTGCATGCTAGAGATACCATAGTCCAGGGCCATATGCCCTGCTTTGATAACTTAGCTAACGTATTTTGTAAGAATGAATCACAAACCACACAAAATAATAATATTTTCCTCCACAAAGTGTTATTTTTTTTTTCTATTTAATTTTAGACACACAATAAATTTCCACTTTGATATCCAAAAGATATAAATATGTCACTATAAATTAGAATAATGTTCTATTCTAGTGAATTTAAAATGAAAAATAGTTTATCACCTTTATTGATACGAACTAAGTGTTGAACAGAAATAGTTTATTCTCAATACGGCATTCCTATCACACCTTGTTTATTCATAATTGCTCATGCGTTTTTTCATTTAAAAATCCCCTGGAGCATCTATAATATAAGAAAAGATCAGAGATAATTATAGCAGCTAAATGATTAGATGCTCGCTTTCTAAATAGAATGGGAGTAGACCGAGCCTTGGAAGAAAATAAAAAAATGATGCGTGGGACTTACGTCGACGAAATAATACGTCTCGAAGGTCAGTTTTTTTTTTTAAATAAAATTTTATTTTATTTATGTTCCCTCGAGATATTTAGCTATTTAAAAAAGAGCCCTTTGCTACGCTTACGAAGGAAGATAAAAAGTTTGATGGATATGTGCAATAAAAAATTTAAGATCCATTGAATTTATTTCGTCGCACCGGTTGTATAATACGCAAAGTTGATATAATGAAAATATCAATAATAGTATTATGGAATGATATGGACACATTGAAAGCTGTAGTTGTGATAGAGCAGTTACGCCTTTGCCGTCAAATACAATGAAATAAGTATTACTATACACTCCAGAGAAGTCCAATGACCGCGTAATAGGCGATGTAACGACACTAAGTCAATGTTTAAAGAAATTTTTTAAATTATATCTTTGGATTTTTTTTATTTATTTATTTATTTTTTTGTTGGGAGAAACTTTCGCAGAAGCTATTGATTGTTCGTAACCTTTGATGTTAATATTAAACGACTAATTGAACTTTTATTTTTACAGTACATGTAATTTTATAGTTACTTGATGTATAAACAATAAATAAGGTGAAAATCGCGGGAAAAAATTATTTTTTTTTGCAAGAAAGTTTTTATAAAAATTCAAATTTAATCAGATTTTTTTTTTAGAAATTTTCTTAATATTTTATGAATAAATAAGCAAATATAATTTTAAGTGTGCAAAATGTTCACTTAACTGTCTGTACCACAGAGTAATTTTCTACAGAGTAGACACTTTAAGATAATTTAATTTAATACACAATATCGATTTTACTTAACAGCGAAAATTTTAGCTTTTCTTCTAAAGATTTCTAACCATTTTGTTTTATGTTTAAATTTTTTTCAAGTAATTAATTATTACGGTTTCTTTTTTAATGAGATTTATTTTATTTAAAATATCCTGTTAGTCAGTACTGAGTTTTCGGATAAAAATAGACTAGAACATTTTTACCATCTTAATAATTTATCATAAAGAATTAATCGTGTTCTTAATATAAATCTAATAAATTACAGTGAAAAAAAAAAAAAATGATTTGTAGATTTTAAAAATATTAGCTGTTTAAACATGTGTTCGTACAGTTCCCCTTTATACTATATATATCCCAGTCTTTAAAATCTAACATGGTGACCTCAATATTCTGTTCTTTGTTCAAATATGGTGAAGAATAAAAAAACTCCTAAAAAAAAAGCAGAATCGAAAAATATGATAGTTTAATATCTTTATCAGATCTAGATGCCTTATAAATTCCATTCCTTGAAAAAAAGTTTTTACCTCGCAAAGAATCTAAAAAAATTGCGATAGTATATATATTTATATATTTTGAGATGATTCGAGTTATAACAGACATTATATGACGAGACGATGCGCTGGAGAATTCTATTCTTGGCTCCTAATTTCACGGTTCAATCTGCATGTAATATGTTAGATGTATATCTTCTCGTATAACCCTTTGCCTTGTCTACTCAACATCAATTCAACCCTTATTACCCCGTTGAGGACATAACCTATTTATGAGATATCGATCAGCTTCCCAGATACTCGATTATCAGTTGATTATAATGTTATGCACCATACCAGTCTCTGCACTACTTGATGATCTAAATTACTCCGAGCTTCCCATCAAATACCTCGGGCAATTACATTTATCAAGTTTAGAAGTAGGTGACGCGTACGCCACTAGGTGGTGAGGAAGATTAATCAGTTTTCGCATGTTATTTGTGCAAACAGAAAGGTTATTAGTAAGATTTATTTAAGGCTCACTTTTTTCAAGTCTTAGCAAAGTTTTTTTGATAATTTTAACCAAAAAAATTTTAGTACACAGCAAATAAAAATTTAAACAAAAACTTAACCATGGATTTTCTGAGCAAAAATAAATCCCACACAGTAAAAAATTTTGTGTTAAATATTTAACACTTTTAGGTGTAAATTTAACATTTATTGTGTTAAATTAACACAAAAAAGTGTTCAAAATTTAAAATAAAAATTTTTTGACGCATTTTTTTACAATAAAGATTCTATTTGAATTACTCTATCTAAATTATTTATTATCAATTCTATCTATAACTTTCTACATTAAATAAAAATAAATTTCTTTGTCAATCACTGAATAAAAATTTTTCTAAGTAGTTTAATCATAAAAAAATTTTCTTTGATCATAAAATAAAAACTTTTGATAACATAGCCCATTAAAATTTTATCACAGTATTATAAGTATTAAAAAAATAATTGATGAATTTTCTTGAGAGTAGGGAAGTAAATTAAACAGTACATTTATTTTCTACGTGTATATTTGTCATACGTTCCCTAAGGGGTGAAGTTTTGTGCGCTACAAAACTATTATGTAAAAACTTTTAAGCTGGCTGACTTACATGCAATATACAGTAACAATATTATATTATAGTAGTTTATATGATATCTGACGTGGTATATATATGTGTGTATAAAACATCTAAAGACCGATCGAACGAAACATAACAAAAGACAGCCTTCAATTATTATATGTATATCGTTGTTGACTTATACGATACATATTCCATATTTATAATTCATATCTTACTACATGCATATAACCAATGGCATATTTACAAAACCTACTTCGCAACCGCCCGATACAATCCCCTATAGTATAAATATTTAAATATATAAATATATATATATATATATATATATATATATATATATATATATATATATATATATATATATTTAAAAATGAAATGAAATGAAATATATAAATTTAAAGAATATTTTTGGTTTAAATAAATCAAGTAAACAGAAGACTTTCCGCCAATTCTTTTACCATGTCTTATATGCAATTTTTTATCTCCACGAAATGGCACTTAACGAGCTGCTGGCGGACCACTTTTTCTACCCGTATTCACCGCCTGGACGTTCCTTTACTTGTTGACTTGTTGTGCAAAAGAATACGAGGAAGAGGAAAAAAATAAAACCGAAACAGAAACAAAAACAAAACTAAAAAGTTTAAGAAACGATACTGGGATCACGAAATATTATGAACTTAAAAAAAAAAAAAAAGGTCCAGATGTTAATATATTCATTGTGAAAACTTATAAATAAATTTCTCTAAATAAAACTTTATATATTTATTGCTAAAAAATATATTATAAAATAAAAATTTCTATTTATATCTATAACTAGATTTATTAACGCGATAAAAGTGAAATCGAAATCCAAGGACTTGTACGAGATTTTAGCCATATATTCAAAGATAAAATTTAAATATATATATATGTATGTATACAAATATTTTTAATTTTAAAAAACCGACGAAAAATTTTTTTTATTGGTTCGTTTATTACGATTGATATTTAGAATTTTATGTTTATTTTTACTCTGCATAAAATATTATTTATTCTTTGGCATATAAAGTCAATTTTGTGTTAAAATTTGACGTGAGATAATTAATAAATAAATATATAACTGCGACTGTGGTCGCGTAATCGATTTTTTAAGTTTAATTAATCTGTAAATAATTCCCAACGGTTCGGTCAGGTTGATTCTTTCATTTACCTATCCACTAATTTATTCATCGGTAAATTAATCTGTGTTTTATTTATCATCCATAAATGACTGGTTTTTGTTCTTTATCTAAAAAGTATCGACTTGTTATACAAACAAAAGCCTTTGTATCAAACAAATTGAGAAAAAAAAGTGAAAAGACTATGGATCAAAGAACGATATACAGTAGGTATAATAGAATAGCTTTGGCTGGGTACAGAATTATGCATGTACATCATAAATGCACGTGACCAAATCGATATCGAAATGTTCGTCGAGCGTTAAATCAAGTAGACTCCAAGTAGAAGGAATCATACAATACTATAAAACTTGCTATCTTTTACACATATCATACGCTCATTTAACACATACTTATTATTTACATTTCCGTATTTTAATACTTTTTATCTTGGGCTAATGTGGATGGATATGTATTGCTACATTGATATAAAAAAAATTGACTTGATTCAAGAAACAAATTTTAATTCATTTTTTTTTTTTTGCTTTAATCGAGTTTGTAACTTATTATATTGAAACTTTTAATATTTTATATTGCTTTAAAAAAATAATATACATTTATTATGATTAATCCTCAATCCTTTATCGACCTATTGACAGTATATCAAAGATGTGTTTGTATAAAAGCACTCAAAAAATAAACAAATAAATATTTAAGTCGAGTTAATTTTTCGACTAATATTTATTTTTATTTTCAATATTACCAATATTTATAATTAAATAAAATAATAAAATTTTACATTACTCCATTTAGACTTTTAATTTTTTTTTACTGTTTTAAATTTAATTGAAAAATTTTAACTAAAATTTCTTTACTTGAAATGCAAGTTATACTCCAAAAAAAAAAAATTTTATTGGTCTTAAGAACTTGAGGAATAATTTATTCAACTACTTATATGTACTGTTTATAAACATGGATTTAAACTCTAAAAATTACTCTCAATTCCAGTCATCAGGTAATTAAAAAATTATCATGTCAACAAAAAAAAAAGGAGCAAAAAATTTTCTTGAATACAAACTGTATTACATTAATGAAAATAAAAATAACCAATTAATTATAGATTAATAAAAAAAAAAAATAGATACAAAATAAAGAGCAAATGTATTCAGTGTGGTATGAAAAAAAGGCGAAGGCATGGGCACCCATTAGTGGCGTCACGGTGAATATTGTCAACGATCAAAATTACGAGCCGTCGACACCGCGTCCTCGGCAATCCGCACAACAGGTGTTCGCGACGAAGCCATTTCCCTCGGTCCGTTTTAACGACCCACCGACGACGTTAAGCGAGGTCGCACGAGCCCCAGGAACGTCGACCCCGTGTGCACTTTGATTCGCCTACTCTTTTTATATTACATATTAATACTTTATTCTCATATTTTTTCTTACTCCTCATGACCTATAGGTTTTCCCCCTAACAATGTACGCTGTAAAACTTGTAGCGAATTAACACAGTTCCAAAGAAACTATAACTACCGGGCAATTTCAAACAACAAATGCTTTAATCTAATAAGTGTCTTCAATAAATAAATGATATTTTAATTTTTTGTTCCAATATTAATATGAAATATTTAACTTTTGCTTTTTTATTCAACAAAATATCAAGAAAATAATTTTAAATGTTTTTTTTTTCCACCTAGCGTTTATGTATTTAAATTTTAGTGCTTTGTATTTTTTATCAACTGATAAATTATATTCACTTATCGGAAAATTTTATCGAACATCTAACGGCGTAATTTATATGCGGGTATTAAATTAAAATAGATAAAATGGAGTGTCTAAAATGTTCGACAAATAATATTACTAACATTGGACACTCAAAAAATTTATAAATTTAATTTTGAAGAAAAATTATATGGTAAAAAAATTTTTTTTTGAATTACTGCTGAATTTTTTCATTTATAAGACGAATTTTAAGAACAAATGTTTGCGCAAGTCCCATATCATAAAATTACTCTCCTAAAGACTTGAGATACTCTGAAGAATTAAAAGATGATGTTACAGCTCGAGTATGTTAATAAATAAACGTCATTTATGTATTAAAACGAGGGAAATTTTACCTTGGACTCTGGTCTTGATCTAAAAAAAAAGTCACACAACAGTAAATAAACATAAATCTCACTGAGATGAACAGAAACTATAGCCAATGAGCGTTTTAGATAAAAAAAAAAATGAGTGAAAAGTTTATAAATTAATTAAATTAATTTATATTTGTATTTTTAGTTAATAAATAAAACTAAAAAATATCACTTGGGACATAGGAGCCCAATTAGCGACTAGATCACACGATTGCAAACTGTCTTGACCAACAAAACTGTCATCAGTTGTTATATTTATATACATATAAATATATGTAACACACTTATATCAACAGATACACGCGATAATGAGATAACGCTTGTACATCACACGGTGTTATCACTTACACAAATTCACCGGAGAATTGAGATTTCTGTATTAAAAGCTAAAAAAATTTTTCGACAAATTTTTTTCTGTACTTTTTTATTGACTCGGTTATTATTTATCGATTAAAGACCAATAAAACAAATCGGAGTAGTGATCAATATAATAATTAATCGTACAATCAATTGTCAGGAGATAACTGGTGTTATTATTGTTATTATTATTATTGATATTAATGATAGTTATGATTACTATTAGTAATAAAAATCCATAACGATAATTACAAATAGCAAACTAATGAATCGTAAATATGAACGTTTTCACACGCGTGACGAACAAGAACTGAAGAGTCGTTTCTGTCTTGTAGAACTTTCGCGCCGCGCCGACCAGAGCGCCGCCAAACGGACGCGGTTAGCAACTTTCAACTCTATTTTTAGATCATTTGCATTGTTGCATCCACGTTGTAACTTCGTCTGTGTGGTATCAGTGTGTATTGCATGGATCTATATAATAGTATAGCTATATAATCCTGCCGCTTACCTCTTACCTCTTTCCACTCCGTTACGCCGGTATGTAATGTATGTTATAGTAATGGTACTGTACAGTAGTTCTGTCGTTTACAATCAGGTTGGGTACGTGCTATGGCGTGCAAGTGGTTAAATGAGTATACAGAGGACACTGTACCGAATGCTGGATATATTATCTCAGACATATTTTATTAAAGCGCAGCTATATACGTTCAGTTTGTCCGATTTTTTTCCTTTTTTTAATTTAAGATTCGATCGCTGTCCTGTTAATTTATTTTTTCTGGTAATCAATGAAAAATTAATTGTTAAACTTAAATTAATTTTTTTAATTAATTCAGAACACTAAAAATTTATAAAAAAATAGAAAATATGAAAAAGAAGGAATTTTTTCTGCAAAATTCAAAATTTACGCGCCAACATAAATTAGGTACTCAAAAATTATGATTTAGTATGAAAAAAAATTTTTTTAGAGTTCAAAAATTATTGAGTATCTTTTTGGAGTTTTTCGTAACAATTTTTAAGGCTCAAAAAATTTTTTAAATTTAAAATTATAAAAAATGTAAAGGCCGTTCTAATGGCTGATGATGCAAAAACATAAAAATTAAAAAATTTAATTTATTATGTTTATTGTATAGATTATATAAATATATAAAAACTCGTTAATAATATCTAATGTTCAACGACACCAATTAGGAAACAAAATTATCTAAAATTCGAGGCTGAAAAAATTCCACTTGAATATGTTGTAATTTTGATAACATAAATCTTAATCACAATAATGTAATGGATGGTTATTATTTTTTTTTTTTCTTTAATCTGTGTTAACGTTGAAATAAAAGCTAGTTGAACTATAATCAATTGGATATGTTGTTGATTACCTTGTTATTGTTTTTTCCGAGTAAGCGTTTATCTGATTATTATTTTTCGAGGGTTTATTTTTGGACTTTATTGGAGCCAACAATAATTGATTTTAGTGATAGCAGATATTTATAAACAGAATTCAAAATACTGTGATCAATAAAAAAAAATTTACGGCAATAAACTTTCATGAAAAAACTATTTATACATTTTTTTTTGGTTAACTTACTCGTAATCTTTCATTACTTTTTATTATTTATTAATACAAACTATACTAATATAATTGTACGATTGAATCGAAATAATGTGGGTCAAATAGCTATCGATAAGGACATTTTTATTTGTTCTTTATGTTATCGAGCATTTATATATTTTTATCACCGTTTTTATTGAGTCGCTACGACCAAATCAAATTTTTCTACGTAAAAAAATAATTTTTAAAAATACTTTTGCAATCTTGATTTTTATTGATGTAATTTATTTTTTATAAATAGAGAAAAAATTGCTTATTTCCCTATATATAGTAAATAAACAATGTATTTATTTTTATCCACCCAATATCTACATTTTTTTTTTGTTTTTGCAAAATAATAAATGTGACTTTGCGGACAATAGATCCTGATGAAAATTGATCCAGTAGAAATTCAATATGACAAACATGCTTACTATTTATCAGTTTTATAAGTAACATTCAGCGGAAAAATGCAATTCAACTATTTTTGTGAATGTCAAACGTCAAATGTCACTTTTTTTTTTTTTTTAACAATTATTCCGCAAGAATTTCGAGAAATTTTTTAACAAAAGACAATTAAATTTTATTTTAATAATCTTAAAGTATAAAATTAATAATTGTCAAAATCAATAAATTAAATTAATTTTGACGCAGTCATATTACCGTCCGTGTTCTCTGTTCTCAGCAACATAATAAACTTGCCGTGTTTATTTGCTAATTGTTCAATTATAAATAAATACTCTTGATTAGAATTAACCACAAGTGCTCGAATAATTAAAAAAAAAAATTATAAATAAATAAATAATTAAATAAAAAAAAAAAAAACTAAAACACCGGATTAAAAAAATGTTTATCAAAAAGTCCGTGGGACGTTTGCGTATCCGAGATCATTAGACCGGAAGTTAATTTATCATCACAAGACATGTATAAAGAGGAGTACAATAGTACATTCATAAGCGTTATGCAGCATTGAGTTTTGAAATCTATTAAATAATTACGAAGCAGTTAACAAATACTTACGAGGTAGCTTATTAATTAATGATTACGTGCTGTTACTTGTTATATACATTGGACGCCATTAAACAGAAAAGGAAGACCGATAAAAAAGTAAACAAGGACAATAAAACCCTTGTCTTGGTTATTATAACATATCGGACAAAAATAGACTGCTAACTCGATGCTTTTGCTCACGCTAACCAACGGACAATTACGCCTACGTAGAATGAACACCCTTAAAACGCCCCCTCATTGATCTGCTTTTCATGGCATTGCCGAAGCTCCCATTTATACTTTAGTCTATAATTTATTTACGTTCTGCGGAATCGGCTGGGACACTTTTAAAAAACGAGAATTAAGTACTGCAATATAAGTTGGGGTAGACCGACAATACATTCGTTCCCCTTTTCGCTTTTCCCAGCACAATGTACGATATTATATTGTATTACATTGTCTACAGACGATATGATAGTGTTGAAAAAGTTATTTTTAAAAACCACCATTAATTTTTTCACTCAAACAGTTTGTACACATATTAAGACTATTTATAAGTCGCTCGATAAATTGGATTTATTTTTAGCATACAATTTACCTGTAGCAATTTATTTTCATGTTTCAATCCTTATAAATGACGATATAGTTTATTATTTATTTACCTTTTTCGGTTTAATTGTTTTTTTTTTTTTTTTTTTTTTTTTTTTTTTTTTTAAACGTTAAAATTCGTTCTATCCTTGTCAGTTTTATTTCATGCTATTAACCCTGTTACACTTTTGTAACTCTCACATCAGACATTGGTAGAAAAACTCTACTTACCTGAAACAAAAATAACAATAATAAGATTAAAATGCTGTATGACTTTCACTTTTAGTTTTAGGCTGATAAATTAAAAATACTGGACAAAAAAATATAAATATAACTTTATAAATTATTTATAACTTTTCAGATTAATATTAAGTCAAGATTTTTTTTTTTTTTCAAGAGTATACTAACATAGTTTATATAATTATAAATTTATTTATATCTTAGATGTATAAGAATGATTGTATAGTTTTAAAATAAATTTAGATAGATCTATTTTAAATTTAAAACATCGTCAGTTAATTACGACTTTATTTCGTTACGTATCTACTATACTTATTTAAAGGATACTATGTAAGACTATTTTAGTCAATTTTAATTGACTAACCAAATAAGTTGCAAAACCGGTACGTTGATGGACTACAATTATCACTACGGTGTTACGTTGTTGATAATAATAAAGTTATAAAATAAGCTTACTGTTGCTGTATTTATTTTTAATTTATATTACATAATTAATGTTATTAGATTTGTATTGAAAGATGTTATTGATTTTTTATTTTTATCCTATCGTATTTTTAGGATATGTACGTTTAAATACATCTAAATCGCTTAAATTTTTAGCCGAGCTTAAAATAGTTTTATAAAAAATTGTATTCTTTACTTTAAAAAAAAAAAAAAAAAAAAAAAAATTATAAATGCATTAAAAGACGTCTGCTCTCAGCGTGAGGTCGTGGTAAAAATACTTTGTACTTTTTTAGAAAAAACAAAAAAAAAAAATTATGCGAGACTCACTTTTATGAAAAATAAGGGTGAGTTTTTATACCAAGTCTTTTAAAGTGTAAGAAAAAATTTTTCTAATGCTTCTAAAAAATTTTATATGTAATTGTGCTTTTATTTAATAGTAAAACTATTTTTTTTTTCTGTATTAAAATTTTTAAGTTTTAGCAAAATTTATGTGTGTATAGATAGATATTAAAAATGTGTATTTGTATATGTAGACACTATAACACTCTAAAGAATATTTCAAAAATAGTGACGACCCGTTCGAAAATATCGGATCTAAAAATACAGACAAAAATAAACGTCTGCACGTGTAAAAACAAGCATTAATATTCACTGATGTTTGTGACGATGAAATTCAGGTTTGATTCTTTTCTACAGATTTGAATAAAATCCTCACTAGATAATAAATTTAATATATTGTTTGTTATATAATGAATATTTTAATGTAAAAAATTTATATCTAGAAAAATTTTTAAATCTTAAAATTTAAAAGAGATTTCAAACTATTTAAAAAAGTAAAATTTAAACTATTTTAATTAAAATATACATTACATAAAAATAACTTGAAGAAATAAAATAAAAAAAAAAAGAATATAAAAAATGGTAAATACTAATCTTTATTTATGGTATGCAAATGCGATTAAAACGTTTTATTACTTTATATGGCTCCTTTGAAATCTAGGTCATTTGAGGTCACGTTAAATGCAACTCAGCTTCATAATAACTATTCCAATCATTTTTTTAACATTTAGTAAAAATTTTAAATTTAAATTGCTTCTAAAATTGTGACCTTTATACAATTTACACATATTAATTTAATATAATAAATTTGATCGGTGAAAAAAGGAATTTTATTGTTATTTTTTGGTTTAAAAATTTTTTTTAACCACCCAAAAAAGCCGAGACACTTAAATAATTATTTCAAAAGAGTACCTCAAATAAAAGATGATTGAAAGCCAGAGTAAACTCTGATGGCTTTTGATTATTTAATGTCGCATTTAAATATTACGAGCCGCGAAAATTAGAGTGACTCAACTAGCTCATACCAGATGAGACATCAGCACCAAAGTATAAAGGGAAGGTTGTCATGAACTTGACTTCACAGAGAGAAAGAACATTTGAGTATTAATAGTGCCACTTGCCTCAGAGAAGCAACATATTTCATGTAAGCTCAAATGCTTTCTTTGAAATGGATTTAAAATCAGTATTTTTACAAGATGTAAACATGTGATCCTAACAGGGTGTATTTATTTCATGTTTACTAACTTTTATTTTTTTTTATTTATTTATTTATTGACAGGTACAGCCTCAAGTTTATCCCACTTTTATTATCATAACATTTTAAATGTCACAATATAATAAATACTTCACTGAATTCATCCTCTGCTTGTTCGATATTCAAGAGAAAATTTTAATAGAATTTATTAGAGTATCAAGTAATTAGGCGATATGTTTTAATATGGATCTGGTTCTTAAAAAAATGGGCATGAGTAATCCTGAGTGACGAGTAATTAATATTAATTCCAAAAATACATTCGGCGCCAGTTAAATCGCGGATGAGCAAAAAACCAAGTAAACATCGTATAAATTGTCGACACATTATTTTTAGCGTCAACTTGTCTCAGTTAAACTTGTAAAATTTATAAAAATGATTATTTGACCAATATTATTTCCCAGAGATCGATAGTGTGGATACAGTAGCAGGTTGTTTTCTCGCAATTATTTTTCGTCTAAGTCTATTTGATAAATTGTTCTTGATGGGAATAGAAAGAGGGTAGCGAAAATTTATTCTTGTTTCAACTCGTGAAATCTGTATAAAAAATATACTAAATTCATTTAATTTATAAAATTTATGTCCATCAATTTTGAGAAATTTTTTTTCGCGTAAAAACTTCAGGATAATTTTAAATAATGTTTAAAAATCTATTAGAAGGTTTAAATTTTTTTAATATAATAATTTACAATCTCACGAATCCTTAAAAGGTCGATAGATATTTTATTTATGCCAAGGCCAGATCACAAAATTATCATAAAAAAAATAAATGAATAATAATGCTTAAATTTTAAACTGAATTAACTAGTGCTAGTAGTATAACTCAAAATTAAAAGCTACAATTTAATTACATCAACTACAAGCACGAGAAATAACGAAAAGTGAGACAAAAATAAAAACGTGACTTTTAATTGATAGCCTAAACTGTCTAGTTGTCTGGAGACTTGTCAAATCCAAGTTGTTTCAACCAGCAAAAATTAAAAGAAGAAAGAAAAAAAAAGAATTAAAAACCTAAAAGTCTCAAGTAAGTATATAGTGGCGCCTCGTGTCAGTATGGCGCCATTTTCTGACTCAGAGTTCAGCACGTCGAAGACCCTTGTTACAACCCGCCCGAGCAACAAGAGTACAAAGACAACGATGACAAGTACAAAAGCAATCCGCGTGGGATGAAACCACCGGAGATTACGAGCTGACTCAGGTGACTCAATTTCCTTGACACATATTCTCCTTCCTTCTTTCTCTTTCACACAAACTTTAATCAAAAGATACTATTAATCTTACAGGTATTTACGCCACTCAATTACATCTGTTATTACTGTCATAAATTTAATAATCTCTATTTTGGCTTTCTTCCTAACGACATCAATTTGTCAATTACCGTAAAACCATTAATCAAATTATTTATAATAAATAATCACAATAACAAAAAAAAAAAAAAAAAAAAAAAAATTACTTTATTGAGATCACGACTTGGCAGAACTGTAATTAAGTTTCGCATTCGTTTGTATCAGCGGAGTAATTGTATATGCTGAAGCTCAATTAAATTTGATTACACCCAGAGATCCATCAGAACAAGTTGTCAATTAACTTATGTTATATCTTTTAAATTCTCTTCCCTCTCGTCTATTTGCATGTAAAATTGAAATCCATCGAGGTAGTCGTCGGTTAATATAATACACACATACAGACATATGAATCTGAGTATGAGTGTGGAATTGTGCTGTAAATGCGTCAGATTCTACCACCGGCTGGTTGCCACCGAGGTTGATGAAGCTAGAATCGCACATAAGCGCGGGGTCGAGTTCTATTTATAACTCGAGAGATTTTCGTGGGATGAGGGGTAAGGAGATTTGAAAGGGTGGTTTTACTATAAATAGAGTTCGCGAGTCATCTTATTGGATCTCCTCTTTTTGCTTCTCTTATCGATTTTCTATTTTTAAACATAATACTTTTTATACTTCTTCCTAATGACCTTTACTATAAAAACAAGAACTATCATACACTATATCCTTGTCTTTTATTTATCTGAGCCGATTATTGATTTTATTGTTGCTCAAATTCGATTAAGTGAGTGCTTAAAATGTATTTTTTTTTTTGCCTCCAGTCTTATTTTTAAAGCTAACGTTTAGAAACACTGACAAAATTTAATAATAAAAGGGAAAGTCTCTCTAAACCCTTGTAAGCCTCAGGCGTCTTATGTCAATAATTGGCTCGGAAATAGTCTGGGGAGTCTTTGCTAACAAATCTTTGAGAAATTGCAGTGGCTTATGTAGGGTAATTATTCATGTGTATTTACTGGCGCAATCCCATTTTTTAAAGAGCTTAGATTTGGGGTTGAATATTCCTTATCATCAGACTCAACGGCTGTAATATAAATTACATTGAACATATTGATGGTAATTGTGGACTGACGTTTAATTAGGGGAGTAGAGACCAAGCTCATTGCCGGGAAAAATCGCAATGCGGATGATTGGCAGATAAAACAGAGTAAAACAACCTGTCAGTTAACCCCGAAATTTGGCAGAACGTATATGCTAGAAATGATATTGTGGTATGGCTTCTGTGAGTTTATTTCGTTGTCTAACTGTGCCAAATTTTTTATTCAACCAGTACTGCAGTAATTGCCAGTTACTAAAAGCTCTGCTTTATGTCATACTGTATAAATAATATATCATTATTTATGTTTACCTGGATAATTAATATTTATGTTTTATTATTCAATACTAAAAGTGTTTTAACACTTATATAATTATTTTCATTAATTACCATAATTTTTTTTCCTAATTATATATTTTTTTTTCCAACTATTAATTGTCTGAAAAAATTACTCGTAATTTTTTAAATTAATTTTTAAAGCTCATAAATATTAGTAATATTTTTTTTTCATTATTTATCGTGGTGAAAATAATAATAATTGAGTGTATTAGATTATACAAATAAATAAATAAGTGAAATGTATTTTTGGAAAATCAATAAAAGAGCATAGTAAAGAAAAATAAAAGAAAAAAATAATAGAGGGTGTGTTTAACAATAAAAACCCATCAGTTGTCACCCACTATAGTATTAAACAGCAATACACTAACATACAACAAAATTAGCGCAGCACAATGAGTACCCGCCTTCGCATGAGAAAATAGAATTGGCATTATACCAGAGCCAGGACTCGAATAGATTCAAGCTATAAGTATACCTTATATTTTATCATCTTGTTGTTATATATTTTCCCTTAATATCTCTCAAGACACAATAATTTTACCCCTAAGACTGTATTGTGTCATATTTTATTTCATAAATATATAATATAGTCTTTATTGTCGTGATACATGTTATAAAATTTCCTGTGTGTCTTGTCTCATCTCTTATTTATTCATCCTCTTCTATTTAGCTGTCGAAACAGTATCTCGCTGATAAAAGTTCTCTCGGGATATTATATCATGCTGTATAGGATATTTTTATCGTATTAATGTCACCGTAACAAATTTCGAGATATTTTAATATTATTTTACCGATATTTATTTTTTTTTTTTTTTTAATAACCCGAATTTTTCGGGGTTTAAATTTAATAAACGCGACTAGTATTGTGTAGGAATAATTTTTTTTAAATTATATATAGAGTGACATTTGATCGTGTAAAAAAAAAATTAAAAAATGAAGAATGTAATAGACCAGTGAGAGCTTTTAAACTCAAAGAAATTTAGTCAGCCAATTGGTGATTCTTGGAAAACAGCAACTACGAAAATAAATAAGCTTGCCAAAAATATTCTCAAGGCTCGTACTATTTTGTACACGCTTTTATGTATTTTAATATTTCTACTGATAGAAAATCTAGAGTAGGCGTAACTCACTTAAATTAATGATTAATATTTAGCCAAGGTACGTGATTAATGATCACTATTAACCAAATATCTCAAACATTTAAACAAATAATTATAATATAATCATTTATTTCTGAAGTTACTTTCACAGTCAAGGTAAAACATTTATATGCTTTTAACAAATATTAATTTGTTAAATTATTTTTATCTATTTTCAAATTCATACTGTATTAATTTTTAATGATTATTATTGTAATTAATTTTATAAATATTGTATGAGATTAAAAATATTGATTATTTTTATAATTTGAGAGAAATTCTCTTTACATTAAGCTATAAATTTTTATTTCATCGTATAATTTAAAGTTATATCACATTAAATTCACAACTTCAATATGGCAAAGTGTCGGATTGTTTACCTTAATGATAAATTGTAGTAAAACTTTACATGAATCCAGCACATGTTGTAAATAAAAATTTAAGACAAAAATAAGTTTCAATTTAATATTGTAAGTGAGCATTTTGTCGTTAAATATTTGTAAAAAGATAACGTCAAAGAGTTATTATTTAAAAAATTTTTAATAATCAATATCTGTAAGGCAATAAATAATTCTAATATGTACTTGTGATTATTAATACGTACCCTTGTACTTTGTATAATGAAAAAGAATAAATAAAAAGTTAACATCAAGTTCTAATATATATTATATGCATTAACTTATTTGCGAGATAAGAACATGATAAATATAAAATAAATTTAATTAAACGGCAATATTAATAGACTAGGAAGAGAGGAGATAAGCGCGATATGTATCTTAACATTCTCAATAAAGGAACTCGTTTATCGTGACCTGAGAGACTAGATTCTCGTCTCTTATAGTCGGCGCGGCGACTGTGAATCCTCATTTTCTAATAATAGAGCATAATAGTGTCGTAATTTTATTACCACGTTGCTATGACACAAACATCGTAATTTTATTATCAACATCAATATCAATACTGGTTAATTATTTTTAATTATAATTTATATTTTTGGAATGGCATTTCAATCAATTTTATACATTTAAAATTATTCAAATATTTAAACTACAGCTTTTGAAAAAGTTTTACCAATAAAGATTAAAAATTAATATGAGTACTTTTAGCTTTTTGTAGAGATTAATTATTTTCGAAAGACTTCTGAATTTATTATTTAATTTTTAATAACTTAGTTTAAGTTTAAACACGGTAAATGGAAAAGTCAAGTATTAATCAGAGTTTTTTTAGTTCATATCATTATTATTTATTTATTTGTTAAAAAAAATTTTTTTCATATAAATTTATATTAAAAAATCTCATAGGTACGCGGAAAAAATTTTAATTAAATTATTTAAAGTGTAGCATAACTCAAGACTATTTCCCTCATATTATTTCAGTCAGACGCAAAGTATGCTTGTTCTAATTTGTCGGGCATAAAACTTTTACCTTGACCATAAGGATCAAAAAGTTATAAACTTGTAAAACTTCCCCTTAACTTAATATTATTCTTCTACATTATTATTCTACAGAAGGAAAAATTTCTAAGAATCGATCGATGAAGCGTTTAATAATTTAAGTTTATTTATAATTTTGATTAAAATGCTTTGATTTAATAATCGATTTTTTTTTTTTTTATTTAGACATTGAATAATTTCAATTTCCGTTCATGAAGTGAACAACGAGTTGACTTAAAAACCGTTCCGCGTCACGTCAAGAGCAAAAGTGAGCTCGACAAGGGTAGAAAAGGGGCAATATAGTCGTAGTTATAAGTATATAGAGCATAATAGAGTGGTATATCAATAGAAGCGGTCAATGCTGCTATGGGAACACCAGCACATTTTGCAGGATAGTATCAAGGGACGAGAGGGAGTAAAAGATTTAAATGTTGATAAAAAAAAAGTGAGTTTAAATTTGATAAAACTTTTTTTTTTTTTTTTTTTTTAATTTTATTACTGTCACGGTAAATCTATACTACTGAGCTTTGTTTATTTTTGAACTAATTTTATTTACTTACTAAGGCGTGGATAAATATACAGTTCATAAATAAACACTGATTTTGAAAGCTTAAAATGTTGTAAAAAATATGTTAAAGGCCAATAAAAATATATAACTAATTCAGCGAAATGTCTTTTTGATTTTTATCACGAAGGTATTTTACGATTTTATGCTAGTAACTGTAATAGCCTCAGGGTTATTATATTGATCGTTATACAAATCCTACCCTGTACTATTTCCACTTAGATATCATTAAATATTTTTTGTTCTCTTTTAATACGCATGGTATCAAAAAATAATTCTCTTCATGTAAAGCTATTTTTTATTTAGCTGCATTATTTAAGTGAAAAAGGTTTTTTTATATACAATTTTATTTAACAATTAAATTTAATTTTTTTTTGTCAAGGTTAATGCTTCAAAGTGACCGAATTTGAGGATAATTTGAAAATAAATGAGGGTGTTTTTTTTACTTCTTACTTTTCAAATCATTATCAAAAACTTATCGCACTTTAATCGATGACTCAAATTTTAAATCAAACTAATTAAAAAGAAAATTGGATTATTAATTTTTTTAAATACCATTCACGTAATTGTATCGACACGTTATTACTACAGAGATAACAATAGTCATTTGAAATTGATCACTTATAAATGATTAATTTTTAGTAATCAGCATAATAACATAATTGGTGTGCTTTAATTAAATTTCAATTAAAAAGTTTAACTCAAAAAAATAAATCGATCACAGAAATAAAAAATAAATCGAGAAGTTTTTCTCAGAAAAAATTGAGACAACTCGACAGTGTGTAGAAAGATTTTATTATGAAGAAAAAAAAGATTGAATTTTTTCCGCTGAAAGCTGTCAAAGTTTATAAATAAAAAAGAAGCACGTGGCAAAATGATTCTATTAATCAAGCTAAAGGCTACAATATCGATCGAATCCTCGGCGGAGGGTGAATTTTCCCTTTTTTTGTAACCGAGAGCCTGGTTCATCGGGTGTTAGCAGTTTTCTGATGTATTTTTTCTAAATACCAATATTTTTTCGAAGCAAATAGCCGCTTGACTTCTTGCGTGCCCTCAAGAAATTAAAAAAATTTGCTAAAATTAAATATTATGAAACAATTATAGACAAAAAAAAATTAATCTTATGTTTATTATTCAACAAAGTAAAGATTAGTTACTTAATTAACTACTCGTTAATAATTTTATAAATATATCCAAAGGTAAGACGGAAAATATTAGCATTTATTTACATTATTAAGTGCACGAAACATTTCTTAGTGTTGTGTTAAAAGTCGGCCTTGATTGTTATAATTATTTTTTTCTTTAAATTAAACACGTGTTGCCAGTAAAAATACTCTGATAACCTTCGACATTTTCCGATGCAATTACTATTATTTTATCGTTATCATACTTGATTATCACAACTCGTTATGTAACCTACACTAATAAAATGTTACGTGTAATAGAAACGTACATTGTCGGACGTATCACTGACCTTACTACTCATCAGAATAAATACATCTTACAAGTCATTTCAATTTTTTTTTCATCATTTTTAAGATCCTTCAATTTATTATTTTATAATTTAAATTTACGATCATTTACATTCCAAGTGTATTATGCTATTCGTTTTAAGTTTCCGCAGTTTATTTAGCATGATAAATTAGTATAAAAAGTACTTTTTCCATATAAAAAAGCATTTAGATATTCAAGCACGATAAGAGGTTAGATCGATATTTATAATAATATTATATATTTATAAACAACTATCGAATTGAATTGTAAATTTTTTCCGGTAGACAAACTGCGTTTTTTTTTTTTTTTTTTTTTTTTAAATTCAAAATTCCCGCATGAAGGGTCGATTATCTTAGGGGCAAATCGTAAAAAATTATTACTTTATTTTAAAACTTTCTTTATAGTCATCAGTCATAACTATAAAGCTAGAATTTAAAGTCCGAGACACTTTCAACTTTTTTATTGACGATTTATAAAATTTTGAATTACTGATCTACAATTTTTGATACCATAAAAATTATAAAAGACAAATACAGTCAATAGTTACTGCAAAAAGTAAAAATAAAAGCAAAAATTGACGCAGTAGTAATAATTAAGAAATGTAGTAAAATGTATGAATAAACACCTGTTAAGAGCTACACCATCTGGCAAATTTCCAAGTTGGTTCCGCCAGTTGACGAAGGTATTTATTATTCGCTCAATTAAAGATGACGACAAGAGAAGATGAGAATGTATCTTATTTTAATAATTTCTTTTGATATTAAATATTAAATACTCAAGTAAAT
This sequence comes from Cotesia typhae, assembly GCF_013202065.1. Taxonomy (NCBI): domain Eukaryota; kingdom Metazoa; phylum Arthropoda; class Insecta; order Hymenoptera; family Braconidae; genus Cotesia; species Cotesia typhae. The sequence goes on along the minus strand of NW_027423756.1, from coordinate 12,066,635 downwards.
AATATTTAATTTCAAAATTAAAATAAAAAATTATTTTTGTGCTTTTTACAGTGGATGCAAATTAATTTAATAATTAAACAATTTTATAAAATAATTCAAAGTTAACCGCTCAAGTTACAAATCTCATTTTCTCCGTACAGTTGATTCAAACGTACAAGGAATGGAAATTTCGCTAACTATAAGGGAAAACTTCATTTTGTACACGGCTAATTATTCGCCTCGGTGCATTTCTAGACTATAAACTCACAAGTAATGAGCTTCTGAACTTTAACAAACACTGAAATATTTATCTCTTGCTTTCCTATCCTTTGTTTTCTATTATTTTACTTTAATCATAAATTCACGTTATTTATTTTTAATTTCTTCAAATAATTTATTTACTTTTCGTTAATTAGCAGCAAAAATATATTAGAAATAATTTTTTATTTAAATGCAGAGCTTATACCAAGCAATTGTAAATAAAATACTGGTCGAAAATAAATATCAAGGACACCTAAATGTATAATAGAAATAAATACAAAAACAATTATTTTCCTATATCATAAGACGAGTTTAAAAAACCGATTTATAATTGTAAATATATAATATAATGAGAATACGTCATAAGGAAGTGTATAAATACTCAATAGTTATACTAATAGATCTTCTAAAGAAGCAAGATGAATATGAATGCATTATATTCTGATGATGAACAGGTAAATGCGTAACACAACCGAGTAAATACGCGGGGGCCTGCATAATCAAGTTTTTCTATTTATACCTACCTCGGATATACCCTCGTGGGCTTACTCTCAAATAGTTACATAAGAGTAACCAACTCTTGTTGTGCAACTGTCATTCAATGTTTGTATCTTACATATTCAACAACAGTTTAAGGATAATATATACTAAGAAGATTGAACAATTTAATTAACATGGACAAGAGATCAATCACATAATAATAAAAAACATTATGAATCAATTGTTTACATGATCTAACTCTATTAAATAATACTTGTTTATAACTATTACTCTTCACACTAATTTATCTGTTAATTTTCCGTTTACTCAACTCTATCATTATTTGTTGTTATTTAATTGATTCTGAGATCAACAGACGTCTAATTAATTTTTTAAATAAAATTCTTGTGAAAAAAATTTTATAAAAAATTCCACACGTAGAAATTAAAAAAAAAATTTTTTTTTATGATAATTGACTTGTTAAAAAAATTTCAAAAATTTTGAAACGTCTGCTGATTTAATGTGTCATGTTATTTATTACTTTTTTTTTTTTTTTTTTTTTTTTTTTTTTACGTATGTACTGAAACTAATATCATCAGTCAAGCTGAAATAAAAGATTAGTTTTGGACAATCGAGTTAGAAAAAATAAATTGAAATACTGCTATCGGTTAAGCTTCAATTTGATAACAGTAAAATCGATTGTTATTTCTGTTTCGTATTTATTTTTCAGATACTCTAAAATAAAAACTTGATAAATAAAAGACTTGAAAGAATCTCAATAAAAAATATTGTGAAAACAATAGAGATTTCACACAATTGTCTAGTTTGATATTGGCAGTTGAAAGGTACGAATTTATGAGTTTTTCGATTAATTTAATAATTTTTGCTAGCATAAATAAAACGTAGGAAAGCTTTCTAAATTTGGATTAATAACAAAGAAAAAAAATTAAAGATTAATAAAAAAGAAAAAAAATTATTCGACCCTTTTATTATTTCGAGTGACTCGAAATAAATTATTATTCCATAAAATAATAATAATAATTGTGTCTATTTGAACGAATATGCTTACAAAAATAAAATCGAGTGACCAAATAAAATATAAATAACAATAAAGATTAATACACAACAATCCGGAAACATTGTCTTTTAGAAGAAGCGATTTCACATACTTAAACAATGCCAAGAAACATATGTCAACTGGTACAGGACAAGCCGGACATCTAATGCATGTCAAATCATTTGAAATCACTTACGGCTTGTAAATATAAAACAAACATACTGAAATAAACTTCTATTTATACAAAAAATACTTGATAAATTTTTTTTAATTTATTTGAGTACAATCAACCCAATAATTTTTATAATGAACGTGAAACTAAGTTCGCGTAATTGTTTTAATTTAAAAAAATAAACAATAAGATCAGCATTATATGAAATATATTTAATGCGACGGAATAAAATTAGAATTTGGGTCGTATATATGTAAAATATAATTTTCCCAAAATTTTATTTTAAACAATAAATAAATAAATAAATAATTTATCTGATTTATTTTACTTAGGCTTGCGTAATTTAGTAGCTATTTATCCTTGAGAATATTTTAAAACAACTTTATAAATAGAAAAAATGAAGGAAATGGTAACAAACATATTAACGATTTCTCTTATATGAGTCGTTAACTTCAGGATGACCACAGCTACATTTAAGTTGGTAAATCTATTTTAGTGAACAGCTCTCACAATTTATTTTAAGCAAAGGAATGCTTATTGCCCATATAAATTAATTATGTCCAATTCCAAATATATATATATTTCCGTAAATTGCCGCTTTATTGATACCTACAAAAGAAAGTATGGACAATTGACTAGATATATTTTTTTTTCATTAAATTTTCTTCTTCCTCTCACAATTAATGAAAAATTTATCAAATAAAAAAAATATTGATAATTTTTTTTTCTACGACACTTTGTCATTTTATGATAGACGTCACTGCGGATAGCGCTTCTCTTAACTTAAGTTAAGTACTTGTCAGATTCAATTATATGAAAGTCTCACCAGTATTAGCTCTTCATCGGCTGACAAATGTACAAGCCAGCAACAAAATGCGCATGTATTAAAAATTTATTCCGCAGAACATTAACTTTATCTATCGAAGTACGTTTAAAAATTAAATCAACTTGTGATTATAGGTCGCGACTACCAAATCACTAGTCACGAAAGCTGCAAAGGTTTTCCATAAATATACAATCATCAAACACCAATGTTGGAATTCTGATTTATTTTCTTAAATATTAAATTTGTTTTTCTACCGCTTACTTAATTTCAGTTTAAAGACTTAGTTGCGTTACATTACTTAGTACAGAAAAAATTTTCCTTCTTTATTATAGTCTGGCTTCTTTAAGAACAAACGGAAGTGGATTTAACGTTCAAGGACAAAATGATACAAATATATACGATACACCCACGGTAAAGCAATAAATGTCATTTAAAGAAGCCAAGATTATTTTGTAAATGTTGTGTATATTACGAAGGTTGAAATTTTATTATATTCAATGTAAATGTACTGTAATAATTGCTGAATAAAAAATCTTTTGTCGTCAAATTAGCAATTTTTTTTTTTTTATTTATTTTATAATACTGTGAATTTATTTTTAGTTTTTGTTAAATTGAAGTAATGAAATACGTAAAGTGTAATTGAATAATTATGTATTATAAAATTTATCGCCTAGACAATTAGTTAAGCCGCGAGCCAAGTCTAGACTTTTAAGACCTATGACTTTCATAATTAGTTGTCTTAGTGCTCTATGCTAGATTCATTTACATGTCACAATCAATTGTCAGTATGGCAATTTGCCAAATAATTGAATTGTATGTTTATTAGTAAGCTTTCGAATGAAGACATATAAAATGAAGCCGTGAAAAAAATGTTTCATTCGTTTCATTCGTACTTTTAAACAAATTTGACTTAATAATTAATTTATCAAAAAAGCATTTTAATTTTTAATAATGTATGAAATTTTTTTTTCAAATAAATATTTCAGAAAAAAAAAATTCTGTTTGTAAAAATTGATGTTTTTTAAACCAGTTAAATAATTATTCTATTAATTATGCAAATAAAAAACCGGCCCAAATTTTTTTTTATGTAAAAGTATAACACATTGTGACAGCTAATTTTAAAAATTCACTAAAATATTTATAAAACTTGTAAAAAATATTTTATAGAAAAATTTACGAAAAAATTATTCAATATATTTTTAAATAAAAAAAAGAATAAATTTTACACGAATTAATCGACGTTGAAAGATGTAATTAACAAAGCAAACACAACACGCAGTGATTGATAAAATTAATTACTATCTCCGATAATCAATAATGAATGTCAATAAATACATAATTAAAATTGAATATAACATAAAATGAAATTAATTTCGATTGAAACAATAGACATCAAACAGCAGCTAATTTAGGTGCCAACAGATAGTCTTTAAAAAAGTCGTGCTCGATTAATCACCGCGATTTGGACTTTTTACAGTGGCTTCTATTTGGTAAACCCTCAACATTATAATTAATTATGCATAGCGTTATTATAGTTTAAGCGTCAAGAAATTCGTGAGAGGAGCAAATACAGAGGTACGAGGCGTTTGAGCGTTTGGTAAACTCTTGGAAGTGGTTTATTTTGAAAGCTTGGCACGACACTTTCGATTAATTATAGTCTTTGGGTATTTAGTGTCTTATATCTCTTAGCGGTACACCAGTTCTTCCCATTAGATATTAAACAATATATTTTACTCGGCAAGATGCCGAATCGTGGGAGTTTTGTGTGTTCTCAAATTATATCCGCTCAAAAGTACTATATGAGCATGTATTACAGCACATAACATGTGTAAGATATTGCATCAGCTTTTTAACAGTAGCTGAATTCCATCCCACTTGATTTTAAAGTTAAAAATTGCTCGTTTACTACAAAATCCTCTTCTCACTCAATAAACAAATTTATTTTCCCACCCAATTCCTTTCTAGTCTGTTGGCAGTGACAGGATCGTCTTGCGCTTCATTCATGTGAAAATACGTAAACAAAAATTAGAATTTTTGTCCCACGTTAGTTTTTTTTTTATTTTTTCCCGCATCGCGTTCAAGTTTTTAATTTATTTATTTTCATTCTCTCACACTTTTATTTATGTTTATTTACGTCACTGCTGATCTGTATTAATAAATCGAAAAAAATCACCAGAATTGTATTTTTGTTTATAAATAATACGAGTTGTATAACATTTCTTACGTTCTAGTCATTATTGGCAGAATAAACCGGTTCTATTCATTCATGCTAAAACTTGCCAGCTAATATGATGCACTGCGAGGAGCTTTTGTCTAATTTGGTCGGTTACACGCTCACCAAGACACTTTTCATGCAAATAAATGTATTTTACAGCGGACATAATTATCTGTATGTACACGCTGATGATGCTTGAAAAAAGGAATAAAAATAGTGCAGAAAAAAGTGACAAACATATGGCTGCCACACGACCCGGCGACTTGCCCAATCTACAACACTATTTCATTCATATTATTATCTCGTCTAAATACAGAATTTTTTGGTCTCGGGTAAGCTAAATATTTTTTTTTTTTTTTTTTTTTTAATTTATATTCGTTAGAAATTTATTTTATTTTTTGTTTAAAGACCGACAAATTGAGGTAATTTTTTAAAATAATTTCAACGTAAAAAAATAATTATTAGTAGCTTGTCTTTTAATTTTAGTAAAATAATAGACATTTTTATTATTGTTCTCGAAAAAAATACTTAATAGTCTAAAAAATTCTAAGAATTTTTTTTAGTGTCAAATTATTAATCATCTAAAAGTATAAATTGGTGAGTTTAACAACCTAAGTATAAAAAAAAAAAAAAAAAAAAAAAAAAAAAAAACTTGGTAAATAAGTTAATTAAATTTTATCACCATATATTTAGCAAGAAGCATTTAAAAAAGTTTATTGTTAAATAAATTATATGAATATGAATATTATTACATGATACATTAATTACATGTATTTTTAAATACTTTCTACACTGTAGTATTTAACACGCTTAAATGCCACTTGTTGATGACAAGTGACAAGAAATAATAACCGTGAAAACATTAATTAATAGTGTGCAAGGTAATTTGTTACGGCAATAATTGACTGTAACATGAAAAAAAAAAAAATATTTTATTTTACTTTTCTTCCGATCATTAGTACCGCAATAAATTTACGCTACATTAAAAAAATAAATCTACAAGAAATTAATTTAAAGAAAAAAAGTTTTCCACCTATTGTTATTATTATTATACAAATGATTTATGATTTTTTAAAGGCATTGAGTTCCAGTAAATAGATCAAAATATTATTTATTAAAATTAAAATGATTGTTTAATTATGTGATTTTATTACAATTATAAATGTGTCGCGGTCATCAGTAGCGAAATGATTAGTATATATTAACGAGACATTAGTCATTCACATTACGTCTATGCTGGGCTATTAAATATGTAATAGACATTAGACTGACATGGCAATGCCTAAAAATAGCTTAACAATAAACGAAATTCACGTTATACATTATCCATACGAATATATCCACTTGCATAATTAAATAGACCCATATCAATGTATATTATATTATAATACTATCATTAACTCGCTTAAATCTCTCTACTCTGGATTTAATGTCTTCGAAGCTCTTGAATAATTATTTAATCCGAAAAATTACACGTAATAGCACTTTAGATTGCCGAATATTTTAATTTATTTTAGGACCTTTTTTTCAAATGTCAAAACCGTGGCTTAATGGGTCTAATTTTGATAAGTGTCGCATATATTAATTTAACTATTGTTTTTTGTTTTAAAGAATATTAATTTCTTTAATACATCCGGCAAAACTATTTTGATAAAATAATTAACAAAAATGTAGTTCTCAGACAAATTATTTATCACCTGTTTATATTTGATAACTTTACTAAAATAGTTACGAAAATGTTTATAAAGTCTGGACGTTAATTAATGACACATACATAATAAATAAGCACATGAATAAAAATATTTGAAATTTAACAACCAAGACATTTGAATTCAATCCTCATGAATAAATAATAACTGTCTATCGCGTAAAAATAGAAACTGATTAAAAATCGCCAAAGTTTTTTTAAACAAAAAACTATTTTTTTAAATTATAAAATTGTCTCGACATATTTTCATGAATTTTTAATAAAATTTCGGGGATTTTTTAACTTAAATTAAAATTTTATCAGTAACCTGAAACGTTAAACTATTTTTACCCGGATTTTTTTATTTAAATTCTCGCTGTCTAACTTTCGGACGCTTAAATCAATCTTCGATTTATTAAAAAATAACTATCGGGAAAGGGCCGGTGTATGTGGTATTGTAAGTACTTGGATATACGGTAGACTATATATTTATCTATCTATATGGATTTATATAGATGTATATAGGTATATATAGAGAGAAAAAGGGAGCCAATGAGAGGGAAAGAGAGATAACGTATTACTAACATGTACCAAAGTGCATAATCTATAAATACGCAAATTATGCGGATGGCAAGTAAAGTATCAGGCGCGGTCATGTGGGGAAGGGTGTGAATTGTAAATGTGAAGCCCATCAACTATAATATACTAACGCACCCCAAGCAAAGCGATATATCTATTTCTGGAGATAGCGTATCCGGAATGCCCTCAAGTTACAATAACAAAAAATAAACTTCCTTATTTTAACTTGTTACTTTTTTTTCCTATAATTGAGTTAGTGGTTCCCAGGATATTTAAATTTGTTCTTATATTGTTTTTTGAAGTATAAATACTGCTCAAAAAATCAGACATCGATCAGATGAAGTTTAAATAGTATTAAAAGTTTTATCGCTGCTTCTTCAATTGCAAATCTTAGTTATTTTTAATTTAAAAAGATTTTTTCATTTTAAAATAGTCATGAATTTATGATAATGAGTATTTAGATGATGCTCTATTCCTCTATGTCAACTATTGACATTTTTAAAGATATAAGCTCATCCTGATGTTACACTCATCAAGACCTTTCATTTGAGTACCCACATCAATTTTTCATATATATATATATATGTATATATGAAAAATGTATGAAAATGCATGTGGGTACTCAAATGAAAGCTCTTGATGAGTGTAACATCGGAATGAGCTTATATCTTTAAAAACGTCAATATTTAAGAAAGTACAGTGCAATTTAACAAAATTCATTATGTAATAAAGCAAAATTTTATTTATCTACAGTTCAAGAGTCACGGCAGTCACATAGTGACTGCAAGGTTTCTAGTAATTCTACTAATCTAAAAATGTACCTGAACTTTTTCTAAAACTAAATAAGTGAAAACAATTAAAATGAAAACAAAATTAAAGTGAAAACAAAAAATTAAAATGCCTAAAAATGATAAAATTAATATTTGAGTAAACTTATGAATATTCATGAAATAAATTACGCCTTATTAATAAATATTTAAAATATTCATAAGATAAAGTAAACATATAAAATTGTAGATATAATTTAAATATTTACCATTAACAGGATTGATGTCTGCTGGCGGTGGCTCACTGGACATATTCTCACAATTACCTCAAATGTCCATCATACACTGCATTTACCACCTGCCCCCCAACCCCCTGGCGACCCGGTACGCCCCCAACACTAGCTAAACGTTTTTCCTTATTGGTCACATGCGTGCACACGCGCTAAAATGAAACAGAGAACACAAAAAAAATGATTTTAAATAACATTCAATGACAACAATCATTGCATGAATAAATACATAATTAAATATTCATTTATAAATTATGACAGCAGTGGATTATATATTTATGTATTACTAATTATTAATATATTTGCTTATAAATTCGTGTTATGATGTAATTTTATATTTATAAGTCTATAAATAATATTTGCGTCTTTCAATGGATTTATTATTACCAATTAAAAGTGTCCTGATTGATTTATTGTTGTATCCAGATCCAGAATATCCAAAGTTATTCAACTTTTTTTTAAATGAAATTTTTTAAATGAACTTTGAATATTATTTTATTTTTTCCAATAATTTATATTGAAGAATTTTAAAAGAATTCAAAGGACTTGTAGAAATTTTATTTAAGTTTTTGAAATAATTTAAAGCGTCAAGAGAATTTCTGATGGAAAATGAACTAAAGGTCAAAGGGTAAGTATTTATCAATACATTTCTGTAATATTTAACTTATTTTGAGTTCTAAAATAAATCTAAATAAAAATTAATTTTAAACCTTTGAAATTTATTTAAACGGATTAAATTCCTTATAAATTTTATAGCTTACGCTTTTTTTTACTCTATTTTTTTTCTACTGTGAATAAATTAATTTTTTATGTGTGATAAAATATTTAGTGCCTCAAAGAGTTTATGTAATAATTACCATCCATTGAAAATTCAATATTAGGTGCTAAGAAACATGTAAGCAAATGTACAGTGTAAATTAAAAAGATGAGACACGTGTTGGATTTTCCCGATGATACATCAGGGTTCCACTTGGCACAAGATGGGACTAGGAATGCTTGTCACTTTCAGGTATATAAATTAAAATACGCGTCTGATATTGATCTATCTAGCTTTGATTCTTTTAATAAATTTTAATAAATAAAATAAATATATATTGAAAATTAAATAAAATAAAAAAAACCACTGAATAATTAAATTAACAGCAGCAGGATGACCCACTTTCAATGAAAGATTATGTTTCTTAAAATAGAATTTAGTTGTTACTTTTCAGCTTAACAATATCAGAATTTTACTTTTTGACTTTTTAAATTTGTGAAGTGAAAAATAAATCAAATTGAAAATATTGAATGCAATTATATAGCATTGTTATTTTATTAGAAGTAACTTTTAATTGACAGCAATCACTAATGGTCTTTTTTATTTTTATTGCGAGTATCGGTAAATTTTTTTTTTTAAATTGATGCAATTGTAAATAAAAGGAATAATGTTTTAATTTAAAAAAATATTTTTTTATGATATTAAACTTTGATGACACTTAACAATTTATTAATTTTATTTAATAAACAAATTTGCTCCGAATAATTATATAAAAAAATTGCAATTTTAATATTTTTTAATTTTTACATGTCAATTTTTTTGTGATAATTTATTCGTTAAAAAAAAATTACTAAAATTGTTAAATCTCTACTAAATAAATTTTAATGTTTTTTTTTAGAGACAATGACAGTATTTTTTAGCTAATAAAATAAAAATGAATTAAAAATGTACCTGATAAGAAAAAAAAGAATCAAGCTATTAAATAATTCTTAATTTAAAAAATATGACATTTAATTTAGCTATCACTTGACAATTTTTTAATTTTCTTTAACAAAAAAATTTGTTCTAAAAAATAATTAAAAAAAAAAAATTGCATTTTTAATTTTATTAAATTTCCACAAATCAATTTTTTTTGCAATAATTCATTTATTAAAGAAATTTAAAAAAATTGTCAAGTGACAGCTAAATTTAATGACGAAGATTAAGTTAGCCGACATTTAAAAATTTTTAGAATTTTTTTTGTTGAAAAAATTATTGAGATAAAAATAAAAAAAAATTTTCACTTGTGAAAAACTTGAAAAACTATGAGTGCAATTTTCATTGAAGTAAGCCGTCAGCTGTCAATTGAAAAAAATTTTCTAACAAATTAATTACAATAAAAAAATACTTCTAAAAATTGTCACTTATAATTTTTATTAATTTTCACGTGGATTTATTTTATACCAATTTAATTATTATAAAATTCTAAAAAAATTTGTAATGTCTGTCAACTTCAGTGTTATTGAGTGCAATTTTTAAAAAATATTTTTTAGCTCAAATTTAATGAATTAAAAAAAATCAATTAACTAAAAAATGTGATCAAACAATCACTGGCTCCAATAATACAAAAAAAAAAAAAAAAAAAAAACCATTCCACTATCGTGATTTTTATTTCTTCCAAGCACGTCTCGAGGTCAATTTATTTCAGATTCCTCAAATCATACCAAAAAAATCCACAAATAAAAATTCAGCTCCTGTATTTATAAATAAATAAACCTAAACATCAGTAAAATAATTAAAAAATTAGTATCCTAAAATAAAAATAAGTGTAAGATGAATTTTATTACCTCACTACTAATCACCTTGAGTAAATGGCGCGAAATACCAAAACACTTGATGATAATAGTGATTAAAACTTGACACAATTGAAACCCAACACGAACTTTAACCATCTAATGACTCGGAATTTAATAATTATTATAAATTACTATAATAAGGTATTTAATTAGGACGAATATAAAACAAAATCCTCCGACGCCGAGTATGTACAACAGTAACGAAAACAATGTGACTGCAGCGCCACCTTGCCGCGAGATTTAAAACTAACGCGCTACCGAAATCCGATTATTGCCTCTACGCGAATGAGCTGATAAAGTTCAGTTATTTTAGATATTTATTTATATTTTAATACGCATGCGTTTATTAATATTTTTATTTATTATTTATTACACTTAGAAATGTCTACCGATATATATTGACATTTCTTTTGTTATTATCCTTGATAATAAAATAATTATAAAAAAAAAAAAAAAAACTCCTATTAGCAATTAAAATTTAATCTAATCTTAAACACTTTGAGTTTTTATTTTTAACGAAACTTTAATCGACGGCTAATTGAATTTTAAGTATTAAAAAATTATTACTTGACTTGCGCAGTAAAAATTTAATGTAAAAAATTCTTTTTTTATTTTATTAATTTTCTTTTTAGCTTTAAATCAATTTTTAATCACTTTTTACTTTCAACGGTTTCTGATTTGACTTAACAATCGATACAAACTATCGATTGTTTTTTTTTTAAATCGATTTTAGGTTTTTTTTTTTTTTTTTTATTATAATTTGTAAAAACTATTTTACTTTATAAATTTTGTATTAAATTGTATTTTAAAATATTTAACACTTTTTTATTGAGGAAAAATTGAGAGTTTTTAATTTAATTAGAAGAAATTTTTTAATTCTTTTAAAAAACAATTGTCATTTTCGATTCGATAATCGACTGTCAGTACAATCGAATCAACTCCCGCTAATATTTCGATAGTGACTAAATAATATGAAAATTAAGTTAGCTATTTAAAAATTTTAATAATATATTTTATTGAAAAATAAAAAAATAATTTTTCAATGTAGGAAATTTTTAAAATTACACATGGAATTTTGTAAAAATTTTTTTTTTGTTATAATTAAATAAATGACAATTATTCAAATAATTAAAAACGTCGGCTAAGTTTAATATTATATTTTTATTAATTTTCTCATGGGAAATTTTTTAATCAATTTTTCTATAATTTAATTGTCATAAAATTATAAAAAAATTTTTAATGTCTGTCAACTAGTGTTATCAATTGTGAAGTTAAAAATTAAAAACAAATAGTTTGTAAATAAAAAAGTTAAGAATAAATAATTGTTAAAATTGTATAAATTATGACTTACGTTGTGATAGAACAACACTGAAGTTAGCTGACATTAGAAATTTTTTTTTTTAATTTTACAGCAAAGAAATTAATAAAGAAAAAATTCTTTGTGTGAAAATTAATAAAAACTACAAGTGAATATTTTTAGGAGCATTTTTTTATTACAATTGATTTGTTATAAAAATATTTAAAATCGACAGCTGACGGCCAACTTCAGTATCATGTGATAATTTTTAACCTTTAAGATCACTCATGTGTTATATATTTATAAACGATTACAAATACTAGAGATATGGGATGCGGAGAACAACGCATGAGTGTCAGCTGTTTAGTTTTATTTTGTCATATGGTGACAAATTAATTAATCCTTGTCCAAAACACTCTCAAGTAATTAATTTCATCGTTTAAATTAATTCAAACCTCAAGTGTGATGTCATTGTGATAGAATATTTTTTATTGGTTTATATTATTTTACAAGTAAGTTTATTTTTATTACTAAATAAACAATTGCGTAGATTATTTTTATTTATTTTACATTCTTTGCACTTTATTTGTTTCTGTACATGTATTTTTACAAATATTTTTATCTATATTGCTTTTAATTTTATTATTCTATTTTTAACCTCAAGTGTTTGGAGCTAAATTGTAATTTTATAAAATTACAGAGAGGAAAAATAAAATTGTATTATTCTCAAGAAATATTCAGTGATTTAACAAAGAGATTTATATTAATTATTAATATTATTTTTTGTTTTTAGAAATAAATCATTTTACCAGCTCTTTATATTATTAAATCAATTGGAGTTTATCTAAAGATGATAAATAATATTTTCTTTATAATTAAAAAAATTATCTTATTAAGTAAAATTAAAAAAAAAAATTATTTTAACCTGATTAAATTTACAATTTAATTATAAAATTATATATTGTACAATTTAAATCTAAATAAAAATTTATAAAATTAATTTAGCAGATATTTAATAATTTTAAGAATTTTTTTAATTTTTTAAATTATTTAAAAAATTTTAAATACAATTTTTTGGAAAAAATCTACTTGTCAAAAAAAAAATTAAAAAATGGTTAAGTATAACTGCTAACTTAAATATCATTAAAAATTTAATAATTAAATAAAAATTCTTATAATAAATATTTAACATTTATTAATGCAATTATTTTATTCAACAGTTTAAAATGTCGTGGTTTTTCGGAAAGAAAAAGAACAAAGAATCGCCAACAGAGTCAACAGAGGAGATATCATCGCCCTCAAGTCAAAATGACAATTATATAATAATTGAAAAACAGGCAAATCCATTCGCACCGGGTCCAGAAGCCTCCGGTAATATTCCATCGGGATCAAGCGGACTTTACCCGACCTTGGGTGGTGATCGTGGGGTGAACCTCCCAATTGTTCCTCCTCTACCTGGATCAAGATCATCGGCTTTAGCTGATCAAAATGCATTAGGTGATACTCAAGCTTATTTAAGTGTGATTCCATTTGAATTGAATAAAGAGTTAGACAGAGACATTGAGTTAGATAGGCATCGTGTTGACGAGATAGCTAATTTTATTACACGTATTATGAGTCAAGATTATCAGTATGACTTTAGCGTTGAAAAAGGTGTAATTAATGAAATGGATGCTGCAACAGAATGAGCCATTATAAATATTTTTTTTATATTATTTACTAGCAATGTAATTAAAAAAAAAAAAAAAAACTATGGAATATTTTTTTAATAAGTTTATTAAGAACTTTTGGTATTTAACTTGCCCATAAATGATCCGATTTTTAATCATTAAAATTGTAATAATAGATTTATAATTTTTTCACAGCAAATTTTAAATCAAGTTAATAAAAAAAATTAATTAAATTATTAAATTATCTGTAAATTTTTGGTGTGTATTGTGCTGCTAAATCAAAACTAGTTAACAATTTGTGTCATTGATAGTAATTTAGTTATTAGAATAATAATGAGATTATTAATCTGCTTAAATTATACGTAACCATGTAATGATAAATTATATGTACTATTGTAAAATTGTAAAATATCGCTCGCATTCTCCTGATGAATAATTATTTTTATAATAAACTTATTAACGTATAATTTTAGTTATAAAATTTTGTGAATCCTGGATTAATTTTTAAATAATTAAACAAACCGTAAATACTTACATATATTTTAATAATTTATTGTTGTTAATGAAAAATTAATATAATTTTTTATTTCCATAAAAATTCCTTAATAGACAGTGATAAGTATTGTTACAATTGTTATGATTATAACAAAAGGCAACCACGTCTTAACAAATCCTAAGAAGCTTAAAAAATAAAGTAATATTAAACTTTATGAATATTCATTATTTATTATGTGTAATACTTTGAATAAATTAAAAAAATATTTATTTACCCAACATATTTTCCTTTTATTAACATGAAGAATGCTAGCTTCACCATGTTCCAATTACTTGAGTTGTCGTAATTCATTAAATTTAAAGCTGTTGCTACGTGCGAATGGCAATTATCACAAAATAAGTTGTGCTAATAATATAAATATATTTTTTATTAAATAATTTAATAGAAGTTAAAAATAAAAAAATATTTTATACCATTTTTTTCTTATAAATATCACTAGCTTCTGAAACAGCAGCATCCCATCCAGCTAGACCACCACGTGCTCGTGAATAATCTAATTGCCAGTATTTTGTTGGTTTTCCAAACGCCATGTTATCTTCAGAAACATGATATGGACTAGCGAAATCACGAATTACACCAGCTGACGTTGATATTCCCATATGACCAATAAATGGAAAAAAATATCTAAAAAAAATTTTTTTTAATAAATTAACCAAAATCAAAAAATCAAAAATGTCGACTAACTTTATTATACAATTTTAATAACATTCAAGTTAGCTGTCACTTGACAATTTTTTAATTTTATCTTACAAAAAGATTTGTTCCAAAAAATTATTTTTAAAAAATTGCATTTTTTATTTTTTTTAATTTCTAAATTTCAATTTTTTTTTTTACTATAATTTATTTATTATAAAATTTTTTAAATGATTAAATATATGCTACATTAATTTTCATATAATTTTATTGATAATACTAAAGTTTAGCCGACGTTTTTAATTTTTGGATTTTTTTTTTTTTTTCAATAATTAAATTAAAACACAAAAACATTTTTTAAAATTTGCATTTACAGTTTTTCAAGTTTTTTACAAATTAAATTTTTCTTTATTTTTTAAATAATTTTTCTAATAAATAAATTGCTGCATAAAAAAATGAGAAAAAAAAATGAACATTTAGAAATTTTAATAAATTAAAAATGAAATTTTTTTTAAATAGTTTTTCGGAAAAAATTTTTTTTGTTAAATAAAATTAAAAAATTGTCAAGCGACAGCTAACTTTAATATCATAATAAAAATATACATACGTCAGAAAAGGTATTGGAGTCCACACGATACAGAATGGAAATTTTTTTCTTGCTGGGTCAATAACAAGGTCTATAATAGAGGAGGTACTAGAAGAATTTGTGGATCTCGCCAAATAATCGCTGTCTCTCATTTTATTTATTTTTTTTAATTTGACAGTGGCCACGTGCTGTCAAATATTTGTAAATAAACTCCAAAAATGTACACAACACTTTTTTAACCTCAAAACATTCTACAGTGTATAGTTACTGTCAAAGCTCTGGATTCAAATGGACACACACTATACTGCGTGAGAGTATATGTACATAGATTAATATCAGCTGATTTGCGTTTGTGTTTGTATAGAGCAGCCATCTCATTCTCCACAGGCTGGTCTGTCTCACTTGTTGTTATCGGAATTAAATTACGCAAATAAAGAAACAAAATGTGAATTTTGACACATTTAAACGTCATTGATCTTTAAAAATTTAAATAGCAAACCTCTCGAGTACAAATCACCCGTTAGTGACGGGTATGTTTGTAATAATAATGTGTTGGTGAAAAAAATTCACTGCTGCTAGAAAATGATTGGTCTATGAGATTTTTCGTCATTTACTTTGCTGTAAACATCAATAAGTAAGTATTTGTTTTACTATTGTACTATTGAATGCTACATATACTTTCGCGACATTAAAGTCAGCTGTCACTTGACAATTTTTTAATTTTCTTTAACAAAAAAATTATTTAAAAAAAATTGCATTTTTAATTTATTAAAATTTCTACAAGTTTATTTTTTTAATAATTTTTTTTTTGCTATAATTTATTTGTTGAAAAAAATTAAAACACTTGTGAAGTGACAGATAAATTTAATGTCATATACTTTCACTTAAAAATTTGTGATAGTAAAATTAGACATTCATTAATTAAATTAGAAAAAATTGCATGAATTGTTTTTTAAATTTTCTACATGTGGAATTATTTAAAAAATAAATTTTTCCATAAAAAAAATTGTAAAATGTCAGCTAATTTTATTTTCATAAAAAATTTAGAAATGTAAAAATTTTTAGAATTTTTTTTAAAAAACTGTAAATGCAATTTTTAAAAAAAATTTTTTGTTTTAATTTAATTATTGAAAAAAAATCCAAAAATTAAAAACTTCGGCTAACTTTAGTATTATAAAAATTTACAAGATATGGAGATTAGTGACAGACAACAAATTAATCATCAATCATTAATGATAATAATAATAATAATAATGATATTAAATTTTTTTTCAGTGAATCTAAGTACAGACTAGTATTTATTAGTTGCTGCCAGTTGTATCGCTAGCTCCAGATATGTATGAGCAAGCTCCATTTATTTTATTATGTTTTTATATTCCTAGACAATAAATTAGTGTATCTGTATTAAATCTTACAATTCAGTGCTTTATGTTTCTTAAAAGTTGGATCATATTATTTTAAAGTAAGTAAATTATTTTTAATAATTATAAATATTAATTTTTATTCAATATTTTCTCTAGGCAAGAAGAAATATTTAATTTTTTACTGACAACAGATTAATTATTTATGACATAAAAACTTACAGACACTTTGCAGTTTTTTTTTTAAATAATAAACTAGATTTAAAAAATTATTTGTAAAAATTTGCACATAATTTTTTAGAGCTTCTATAGTTTGTTATATTTTATTAGTTCAACAATTTTGATTTTGTTATTAATTAAATTAGAACTAAAAAAATTGAAAAAAAAATTGCACGAATAATTTTTAATATTTTCTACATGTGAATTTTTTTTTTTTTTTTTTTTTTTTTAATAAAGATTAAAAAGAAATTGTAAAAATTTCCAGATGTCTAATTTAATTTTAATACAATTACACTAGTCACAAAAATTAAGGGATATAAAAAAAATTCCAAATTTTTTGGTGATTTTCAGCGAGCTGTAACTCCGAGGAAAATGATCGCACAGAAAAAAAAAAAAAAAAAATTGTAGCTCCAAGTGTCTAGTTTTTAGATATGACCATGAAAATTTTTGTCATCGTCAGGTCTGGAGAAATCCTAAGAAAACTACTGAAAAAAATTTTCGAAATTTTTTTCGTCTTAAAAAGGTCTACGGGCTTCAAAAAAATTTTTTCGATTGTTTCGTTTAAAAGCTCTTTTAGTAAATTTAATACCCTTTAATTTGACGTAATCAAAAGCCTGTACGATAATTTGCCGCGGAGTTATCGTCAATCAAAGCAAAAAGTTTTTTTGACTTTGGAAATCAATAACTCTGGAAATAATGACCGTATAGGAAATCGAAGGAGGGTTTTGAAAACTACACAATATTTTCTATAAGAAAACGTAAACCGCTTTTGAAGAAAAAATTTTTTTGAATTGAAAACTCGGACTGAAAAAAGACAAAAATTCGCATAATTAAGGATATTTGGATAACTTGGTATAACTTTGGATAAAATGGATGAACAAGGGATATCGTTGGTAATTTTTTAACTTCAAAGTGTCCCCTAAAATCCCTAAGAAATTCAAAGCGCTGCGATTTTTTTTTCATAGTGCCCAGAAGCTTCAAATTCTGTGTTTTCGCAAAAATCACCATTATGAGCAATTTTGTGATTTTTATTCATTTTTCCATTGAAAAAAATTTTTTTTTTCAAAATTCTTTATTTTTTCGATCAAAGAGATTGATTTTTCAAGAAATTTGAAAAAAAAAAAATTTCAATTTTTTTCGAAAATTTTTTTCGAAATTTTCTCAATTTTTTTCGACTGTTGTTTTACCGCCGGCATTAGCGTTACCCAAAGCGTACCACGTGGAGGTTGCTCGGTCGGATTTACGCTTCTCACACACACGTGTGTGTGTGTGTGTGTGTGTGTCTTTGTCTGCGTGTTTGTCTGTTTGCAGCTGCCGAATGACCTCTGTACGCACGGCAGTAACTGCTCAGTACCGTGTATTGCCACCTCTGTTCCGAATCACAGCTCGTAAACGCTCTTGCATGTTGATGCATCGTCGAACATCACGTTGCGAAATTCCTTGCCAACAACGTAACAACGCTTGAGTCAACTGATGAAGATTGTGCAGTTGCGGATAGTCTCGCCGCAATCGACGCCCAAGCATGTCCCAAACATGCTCAATTGGGTTCAAATCAGGACTCATTGCTGGATGATTAAGCGTTGTTACGTTGTTGGCGCGGAGAAAAGTTCGCGTACGAACTGCAGTGTGAGGACGAGCATTATCCTGCATCAAAATGAACCGTCTTGCCCCCATGCGTGTGCGCATAGGCAGGACGTGTTGCTCCAGAATTTCGTCGACGTACCTATCGGCAGTCAACGTCCCACGAACGATGACCAACGGGGTTCTGGTATTGAAGGACACGCCTGCCCACACCATGACTGATCCACCATTGAAAGCTGTAACTGGTCTCGTAAAACCATCCCGATCTCGTTCTCCACGACGGCGCCAAACGAGAGATCGTCTATCGCTGCCATGAAGACAAAATCGAGATTCGTCAGTCCATAATACACTGGTCCACTGTCTACGACCCCAATGGTGATGATCATGAGCATAGGCCAATCGGGCTCGGCGATGTCGTGGAGTGAGCATAGGCACGCGATTTGCGAGTCTAGCGCGTAGTCCTTGCTCTCGAAAGCGATTTCGAACCGTCGATGCCGATATGTGTTGTTGGGGAGGACGTTGTCGACGATTGCGAAATTGATGAGCGATCGTGTGGGCATGCGCAGTAGGGTTTCGACGAGCTTCTCGAATGATAGCTCGATCATCACGCTCGGTAGTGATTCGTAGTCTACCTTGACCCGGACGACGATCGTAACTTTGAGTCGCGTTAAATCGGGCATAGGCCCGACTGATAACGGACTGGCTCACTCCCATAGAAGCTGCTACTTCCACCTGACTGTAGCCCTCTTGAAGGAGGGTAACAATGCGAGCCACATCTGTGGCAGCT
The DNA here is from genome assembly GCF_013202065.1 of Cotesia typhae. NCBI lineage: Eukaryota > Metazoa > Arthropoda > Insecta > Hymenoptera > Braconidae > Cotesia > Cotesia typhae. The sequence goes on along the minus strand of NW_027423756.1, from coordinate 12,047,040 downwards.
AAATGTCGACGAGGCATATCAAAAGGTGCTTATCAAAGAAAAGCTTACATAAAATTCACGTAAGGAATTTAGGCTAAAAAGAAAACGTAAAATTCAAGTTTTGTGTGAAGAAAAGCCGAACTCCGCGGGGGTATATCAATTTGTTTTTATTGAATTTTTAAAATGAGATTTAAAACTAAGGCAGTTGTAGCGGACAGAAAAAATTGAGTTAATTTTTTTGACAATAGTGAAGCATTCTGAAGACGATAAAAAAAAATTTCGAAAAAAATTTTCGAAAAAATTGAAAATTTTTTTTTTTTTTTTTCAAATTTCTTGAAAAATCAATCTCTTTGATCGAAAAATAAAGAATTTTGAAAAAAATTTTTTTCAATGGAAAAATGAATAAAAATCACAAAATTGCTCATAATGGTGATTTTTGCGAAAACACAGAATTTGAAGCTTCTGGGCACTATGAAAAAAAAATCGCAGCGCTTTGAATTTCTTAGGGATTTTAGGGGACACTTTGAAGTTAAAAAATTACCAACGATATCCCTTGTTCATCCATTTTATCCAAAGTTATACCAAGTTATCCAAATATCCTTAATTATGCGAATTTTTGTCTTTTTTTCAGTCCGAGTTTTCAATTCAAAAAAAATTTTTTCTTCAAAAGCGGTTTACGTTTTCTTATAGAAAATATTGTGTAGTTTTCAAAACCCTCCTTCGATTTCCTATACGGTCATTATTTCCAGAGTTATTGATTTCCAAAGTCAAAAAAAACTTTTTTGCTTTGATTGACGATAACTCCGCGGCAAATTATCGTACAGGCTTTTTGATTACGTCAAATTAAAGGGTATTAAATTTACTAAAAGAGCTTTTAAACGAAACAATCGAAAAAATTTTTTTGAAGCCCGTAGACCTTTTTAAGACGAAAAAAATTTCGAAAAATTTTTTTCAGTAGTTTTCTTAGGATTTCTCCAGACCTGACGATGACAAAAATTTTCATGGTCATATCTAAAAACTAGACACTTGGAGCTACAATTTTCTTTTTTTTTTTTTTTCTGTGCGATCATTTTCCTCGGAGTTACAGCTCGCTGAAAATCACCAAAAAATTTGGAATTTTTTTTATATCCCTTAATTTTTGTGACTAGTGTATTTAATAATATTTTGTTTACAGAAAATGGCGTATCCAATAAATAGAAAACCATTGTTAAGTAATATTGCAAGTGATAGTGAATCTGAAGATATAGAAACGGAAATTGATGACGCTAGTGTTTCTATACCAGATAAAAAACCATTTTTTAAACCACAACCAGCTGACAGGTATTTTTAGAATTTTAAAATAAAAATTTCAGACTAAACTTTACGTCTAATGTTTATAAATTTTTCAGATATCATTTAGCATATATCGTTTTTTATTTACTTGGAATAAATACTCTGATACCATGGAGTTTTTTCATCACTGCCGACGACTACTGGATGTTTAAATTCCGGCAAATCCATCCAAATAACAGCGGAACCAATAATTACACGCACACAGAAATATTAGAGAGTAAAACAGACTTGCAAGTTAGCTTCACTTCGTATTTAAATGTCTCCAGTGCTTTACCCAACATGTTATTTTTGATAATCAATACATTTCTCAGTAAGCGGTGAGTCTAAACTCCAATTAAAGCTCTACTGAAAATTAATCTTGTTAAAAAAAAATTATTTTCAGACTGTCACAAAAATTCCGGATGATATCTTCGCAATTGTTGATATTTATTCTCTTTATTATGACGACAATTTTCGTTAAAATAAACACCGACGAATGTAAGAAATTTTTTTGTAATTAAAAATTGTTTTTAATTACTTCTTCATTAATTTTTATTATTTTAGGGCAAAATACATTTTTGATAATAACTTTGAGCACTGTTGCGATTGTAAACGGTAAGCGGTAAATAAATTATTAACTATTAATTTTGTAAAATAATAAAAATTAATTTTAGCACTAAGCGCAATATTTGGTGGGACTCTAATGGGCATCGTCGGGCGTTTTTCTCCGAGATACATCACAGCAATGTCCGGAGGACAGGCACTTGGTGGAATTTTCACTGCCCTTACCGAAATATGTTCCTTGTGGATCGGAGCTAGCCCCGTAGTATCCGGTTTAGTTTATTTCATCATCGGAGATGTTGTACTTTTATTTTCTTTAATTGCTTACATTGTTCTCGAAGAAGAAGTAAGTATTTGTTTCATAATCTATTTTATTAAGAGAATAAGAAAAATTTTGTCTCCAGTAATTTATTTAAATCCCCAACTGTAATGATAATTTTATTCTGATAAATTTTAATATGTAAACATCTTGATATATTTTATATTTTTTATTTTTAAGGAATTTTTCAAACATCATATGATACAGAAGCCAAGAGAAGAGCCTAATTTTTCAGTCAACGCCGAAATTAGCTTTATTGACGAACCGAAAATATCTTATCGGAGAATATTTAAAAGGATACTGCCCTATGGACTGACAATGTTTTCGGTATTCTTCGTAACCATGGCAGTCTATCCAGGAGTTACTGTGTTAATAGAGAGCCAAGGTTTCGGTCAAGGACACGCTTGGAATGACGTTTATTTTGTACCCGTTGTTACTTATCTTACATTCAGTTGTGGAGATTATGTTGGGCGTCTGTTGTCGGGGATACTCTTGTGGGTTAGTAAATTTTTTTTTTAATTACAAAAACATGATTTTAAATTCTTTATCAATGCTTCGTATTATTTTCTAATTCCAAGTATAAATTTAATTATTAATTAATTTGCCATTTATGTCTTATCTTGGTATTTAAATAGTATACGAAGTAATTTTATTACAACTAAAATGTAAAAAATTTTTTATACGTCCAATATTTTTGCCGCAATATCAAAAATTTTGCGTCATTGTGTCAAAAAATTTTGTTTTAAATATTTATTTATTAACAATCAAGCCCAACAGACAAAGCCATTTAAATTAACACAAAGAAGTGTTAAATATTTAACATAAAAATTTTTTGACGCAAAATTTTTTACTGTGTAATTATTTAATTAATAAAATTATTTTTTTTTTTCAGCCTCAAAAAAAGCCGTGGGTTGTTCTCGCTCTCAGTCTACTAAGAGCTCTATTTATCCCAGTGTTCATGGTATGCAACGCCCAACCACGTCATTTTCTACCAGTGTATATTCAAAGTGATATTTATTATATTTTAATAACAATATTATTCGCCATTAGTAACGGATACTTGTGCAACATTGCATTTATCCTAACTCCGACGTAAGCGATTAATTAGAGCATACAGTATGATTCACTAAGTAGTTATTATTCGTTTTAATATTAATTTTTTTTTTTTTTTTGCAGTGTTGTTGAGTCTCAAGATAAAGAAGTTGCCTCGACAATGATGGGAGCTTTTCTTGGATTAGGAATAACAACTGGCTCGGCTTTGAGTATCGCATTAATTAAGTATCTTTAATATTCCAAAGTATATTAATAGCGTAATTTATTTTTTAAATTATTCCATTTATTAATGATTATTTAACGGATCATTTTTTTAGGATATGTTACCAATTGTTTTTAAGTTTTAATTTAAATAATTTTATTACTAATTAATGCTCAATTGCATGTGCTATTAATTTTAAATTTTAAATTACTGGACTGTATTTTTAATTATCAATGACGTATAATTTTTAATTTATTAAATTTAGAAAGTTTTAACAATATTTTAAAAGACAATTGCTTATAAAAAAATCTCCTAATATTAATTTTAATATTTGACTCGCATAATTATATTAATTTCGTAATTAATCTTATTTTAAAAATTTTTGGATGTACAAAATTTTAATTTATTTACTTTAAAAAATTTAATTTTTTCATTTTATTGACAAAAGTATTTTTTTTTTTTTTTTTTTTCAATTAAATAATTTCTTGTTTAATTATTTTAAATATTATTCGATAAATTTTTTAATTTAAAAATTTTTAAAATAAAAAAATCATATCAGAATTATATAAATAATTATTTTTATTTATATAAAATATTGTAATAAAAAAACAAGATTACGTACCTAGAAAAAATGTTGAAAAAAAGAAATATATCGCGCAAACAAATAAAGTTAAATTAAGTAAAAATAGTATTTATTTAATTATTGATACTTAATACGTATATACTAGTTGAAAATCAGTCATTAAATTAAATTAAATTACTTGATGGTTATTTTTATGCCACTATTGTAATAATTGTTAGATTAATTTATATTTTATGTAAATGTATACAATTTTAATTAAAAATAAATCTGCTGTAAATTTTTAAATTAACAAATCTAATTAATATGTTCCTAATTGTGACTGTTAATCAATTAATTTTTTTTTTTTTTTTTTTTTTTGTGAAAAAAAATCTAAATAATGACATTTAAAAAAAAATTAAAGAAAAAAAAAAAATTTCTTTTCTAAATATTAAGAATTGTTTTGATTAAATATCAGTAAATTGTAGAAAAAAAAAAAAAAAAAAAAAGAGTAACTTATTGAAGCAAACACTTATTTCATGAATATTGTCGTTCTTTGTCAGTCAGAGGTACATAAACGACTCCCATGAGCGATCGTTGTTGTATTTCTCCATTTATTGTTTTATCAATTTGTACGAGTTTTTGGTCAGCACCTTCGGGACCTATTGGTACTATTAAACGACCCCCTGGTGCTAATTGATCAATTAGCTGGAAAATAATTCAATTTGTGTATTTATTATTAAATTAAATAATATTAACTCTTACATTTTTCTTTTTATTAAATTAAATTGTCTTGATGAAGAACAATTTATTTTAGTTAAAAGAAGTAATAATATTATATTTACAGCGTATGGTGTCTCCTTGGCTGCTGCTCCAACGTGAATTGCATCGTATGGTGCATCATTTGGATACCCTTGTCTTCCATCTCCAACTATTAGTAATTATTTAAAATAAAACTTTATTAATCCATAATTATAATTATAATTACTTAAAAAAATACCTGTGAAGAATCGAAACATACCGATTAATTTGACTCGACCACTTTCTAGCAATTCTGGCTTATCAGCTTTGATGTTTCGTGTAGCAAGAGCCTGGAGCTCAGAGATATGATCAATACCAACGGCAACTCCGTCAGGACCAACCATCGTTCCCATGCATGCTGTTAAATATCCAGAACCTGAACCAACATCCAGCGCTCGCTTTCCATTTTTTAATTTGTCCTCGAGATACTCCAATGCATAAGCGTGCTAAAAAATAACCTTTTGTTTTTCTGAATTGTTAATCTTTATAATTATATTTTTTAATATTAAATTAACAGATATTTTACCATTTTTTTAATATTTTTATAAAAAATTTTAATAAAAAAAATCCCACATGTACAGGGAAAGAACAAGATGACACTGGATATCATCCCAGATTACACTAAGTATAATTCCAGATTACAATGATTATAATTCCAGATTATAATGATTATAATTCCAGATATCACTCAGTATAATCTGGATTTTTTTTTTTTTTTTTTTTAAACTAATATCTGAATTTTTTTTTTTTACCACATATATCACTGAGTATTATCTGGGATAATATCCAGTGTCATATTCTTCTTTTCGTGTAGAAATAAAAAAAAAAAAAAAATTGTTTTTTTTTTTTTTTTTTAATTTATTACAATTTAACAAAAAATTTTTTTTCAAAAAAAATTTATTTATTAAATAAAATTAAAAAATTATCAAGTGACTGCTAACTTTAATGTTATAAAAATATTCACCATGTGTGGAGCACTTATTGTCACGCCATAACCAATACCTTGAGGTGAATCTACATACGGGTTTCCTCTAACTACGTACTTTGCACGATCAACAGAACTCATCGCTTCAAACACACGATCAGACTTAATAATTCCTGATCCTGAAATAAAAATATATTAATGACACTGAAGTTAGGCTTCAGCTGTTGATTTTAAAAATTTTTTTAACAAATCAATTACAATAAAAATTTAGTTGTTTACTTACGTTTAAGGTAGTTGACAAGCTCTTGATTAGATCGCCCATTGTATCTTCCAAATGAAGCCATTTATAAAAACAACAATACAATACAATTAAAAAAGTATAAAAATTAAACATTCACCAATTTTTAATTTATTTTTATTTTTATCTGGTTTAATGGAATCGTGATTTTTTGTTGTGATTGTTTTGTAAAACTTGACAGCTAGAGGTCACTTAAAAATATTTTATGAATTTCTTAAAATGAAAACTTTATTACCGACTTAAAAAAAATTTAAAAATTTTTTTTTTTTTTTTTAACAATAAAAAGATATTTTTTTAAATTTTATTTACTAATAAATTATCATAAAATAAAATATTAATCTTAAATAAAAATTTTTAATTTATTTAATTTCTTTTTTTTTACTTAATATTCGGTTTGAAATTTTTCCTTTAATAGATTTACTGACTCCCGAATGTTCAGTTATGCCATTTAGTTCATGGATAATAGATTGTAAGCTTCTTCCTTTTGTTTCTGGTAACATGCAAGTAATAACTGTAAGAGTAAGTAAACCAACAATAGCAGATAGGAAGAAATTACTGTGTATTCCCATGAAATCAACGAGAAAAGGAAAAGTGTTCATATAAACGAAGCCCATTAGACCCATAAAAAGAAGAGCGATGGAAGAAGCTAGTGCAGAAATATCGGAACTGAAAATTTCGGACATGACGACAAAAGGCGCTGGGCCCATTCCAAGACAATATAATATTGAAAATGCCGAAAGTGATATTAGAGGTAGCCAATTTACTGAGGACACGTCGTACGAGTGAGACTTGAGATAAAAAAATACTCCTAAAATACAATTGCATGTTACAATGCCTATACATGAAATTAATATCAATGTTTTTCTTCCAGCTCGTTCCATCAGCAGTATCGATAACCAGCAGCTTATTATTTGGATGAAGCCAATTATAATTGCGCATATATTTGGATGCAATGCACTTCCTGCCATTTCGAAAATTTTTGCCGTGTATGCCAGCTAAAATAATTAAAATTTTTTTATTAATTTTATTTTTATTGATCATGATACTTAAATTAAACATTTGTTAATTTTTATAAGAAAAAAAAAAAATTAATTAAAAAGTTTTTCACATTTAAAAATTGAAAAAAATTCTAAATTTTTTTTTTTTTTTATAAAAATTAAAAAAAATTGAAAAATGTCAGCTGATTTCAATATTAATGAAAATTAAACTAACGGACATTTAAAAATTTTTAGAAATTTTTTTATTGAAAAATTTCATTTGTAAAAAACTTGAAAAACTGTAAGTGTAATTTTTAAAAAATATTTTTTTGTTCTAATTTAATTAATGAATAAAAAATAAAAAATTAGGTGATTTTCGAGAATTTTTTGGACTGAGATAATAAAGGAATTTAAAATTAATAAATTAATTATTAATTTATCAGAATAATACTTACAACAATCATAATTCCGCAAGTTTGTTGGCCGCACAACAGTGTCATCGCAATTATAAAAGCTTTAATAGTGCCTTTATCACGGAATAAATCTTTCAAACTTACAGTTTTTTTAGCATTATAATTTTTTTCAACAAAAATTTTCATCCGAGATAATTCACGTTCAACTGCAGTTTCATCATTATTCTTCAACCACATTAAAGACCTGTAAGACAAATTTTATTTATTAATATTAGTTAAAAAGTAAAGAATGTAATAAAAAAATTAATTTACTCGGTGCTCGCAACTTCTTTTTCATTGCTTAGAAGATAAATCGGAGTTTCTGGGAGAAAATTGAAGCACAAAAAATAAAGAAAACACATTAAAAGTGCGCATACAGCGAATAAATGATACGACAAAAATGCACCGATAATATAACCGAGTAAAATTCCAAATTTAAGTGAGAACATGAAGATACTTCCTAGTTGCCCTCTGATACTGTCACCGGAGATCTCCGATACATAAATCGGTGTTAAAAACAGACTTGTTGTCCCGCCGACACCAGCAAGGTAGCGAGCGATAAGTAAGTGCCAAAAATTACTCGCTGATAAAGTGAGAATCCAGCAGGTTATCAGAGGCATGGTTATCAGATAACCAACTCTTTTTCGTCCATAATTTTCTGATACATATCTACAAATTGGTAAGACAGTAAGTGATCCAATGTACACGATACTATTTAACCAGGAGACTTGATAGTCCGACAAAGGTTCGTTTCCAACAGGTGTTTCTGGACTTTGGAGCCGAGGCATTGTTGGTGAAGGCCATCCAATTGCCAAACCATGCAATAATGCTGATAAATTCACTGAAAAATAATTAACAAGCTTAAAAATAAAAACTTGCAACCTTGCAGTCACTATGTGACTTGTTAAATTGCACTGTACTTTTTTAAATATTGACATTTTTAAAGATATAAGCTCATCCCGATGTTACACTCATCAAAAGCTTTCATTTGAGTACCCACATGCATTTTTGATATATTTTTCATATATACATATATATAATATATATAAATATATGAAAAATTGATGTGGGTACTCAAATGAAAGGTCTTGATGAGAGTAACATCGGGATGAGCTTATATCTTTAAAAATGTCAATATTTCATAAAGTGAAAGGTCATTTCTTAATTATTTATGTAGAGATAATAGAAATTAATTATTGATGAAATTGATATAAAACTTTGAAAAGACATTAATTTAAGTCAAGACTTTTTCAATTACACTGAATTTCATTAAAAAAAAAAAACAAATTTACCATGTGACTATACTGAAAAAAATTTTTCTTATTCTTTTAATAATATAAATTTTTTATTGTCACAAATTTAATTTAATTTAAAAATAAAAAATAAAAACATACCAACAATTGCTGCTAGAAATTGTCGAGATTTACCAGACTCAAATGTCATGTTTGTTCAAACTTTGGTAATTTTTATATAAATTATTATGCAATACAATATCGCGTTGCCAAGAAAAATATATTTTATAAAAATATTTTATTATTACTGCTTGCAAGCTGAAGACTTTACTGTTTAATTAAAGTAAACAGTATTCTGCTGAGCTTGTCGCTTGTCTTCTTACTCTATAACATGTTCTGCTAATGTTTCATTGGTTAGTAAGATAATTTATATTATTAAAAATATTTTCAATGACCTTTACATCAAGTAAACTTTGTTTCATCGATGATTAATTATTTTTGATTAGTTGGCCATCAACATATTTAACGTTCCTTGGACTCGATGAATTTTGTATTATTAATAAATTTGTCTATCAGACCAGATTTTTAAAACAATATATGATATTTATAAACATTAAATGTTAATTTAATAAATTAATATAATTTTACAATCTGTTTCACATGAAATATGATAATCTCTATGACCTTTCCGACAAAGTATACGCACATACAATACATAGGGAAATAACTTTCTTAATATTATGACTAAAACTCAATGTGCAATCAGAAAAACAGAAATTACTGTTTTAATAAAATATATTTATTTATTAAATTTATCTCCTAATTATAATTTAATTTTTTTCATAAATTCGCTAGGTTCTTTTAAATTTAATAATTAAAATTTTCTACTTTGCTAGTTTAATTATTTTGTATATAAAAAAAAAATTAATATATTTAATTATTTAATTTTGTAATTGACTCGTAGGGTCGGTTAATGGCACGTAAGAAACGTGCATCAATTTCGTTTGAGTTATAGATCCATCTTGATCTTTATCCACTTGCAAGAGATCCTGAAACTTTTGAAATCCTTCCATTGCTACCACGGGTATGATCATGCGACCGCCTGGTGCTAATTGTTTAATTAACTGTAAAATACACATGTTAATTAATTTTTTAGACAATCATTTAATAATTAGATTTTTAACAATTGAAAAAATTCAAGTATTAAATATTTAATAATTTATTTAAAAAATAATAAATTTTTTAAAATAACGTTTAGTTATAATCATAAAAATATTTTTAAAACAATTTTAAATGTAAATAAATTTATTTTGAAAATCTAAAAAATGTAATATGTCAAATTAGGAAAATTGTCATTAATTTTATCATTCAATTATATTACACACTAACTGGCAGATTTTATGAAAATAAATCAAATTAATGTTTCAGATAAAAATTTTATCTCTTAAAGTAAAAAAAAAAAAAAAAATGAAGTGAAATAATCAGATAGTCATTTAATAATTAGATTTTTAACAATTATTAAATTTTTTAAAATGACTTTTAGTAATTATCATAAAAAAAATTTTTAAAGTAATTTTAAATATAAATAAATTTATTTTGAAAATATTTAAAAAATTTAATATTTCAAATTAAGGAAATTATAATTAATTTTGTCATTTAATTATATTATACAATAATTAGCAAATCTTATAAAAATAAATCAAATGAATGGATTGAATAAAAATTTTTTCTGTCATAAAAAAAAAATAAAAAGATAATTACTTGCTCAGGTACAAAATCAGCAGCAGCACCAACGTGAATAGCATCGTAGGGGCTATCAGTTGGATATCCCTCCCTTCCATCCGTCTCTAAGTTTCATTTACAATGACCTGTCATTAATATTGAACAGAAATTCGAAACTCGGAAAAATCACACAATTTTAAAAATAATTCAACTCCAAAAAAAAAGAAAAAATTAAAAAAATTTACCAACGAATTTAATGCGACCTTCCTCGATAAAATTCGGACAATCCTTCTGTATGTTTTTGATTGATACTTCAATCAACTCGGGAATATGTTCGACGCCAATAACGCGGCCCTGTGGACCGACCATCCTCGCCATGCAGGCTGTCAGGTAGCCAGAACCAGATCCGACGTCCAACGCACGTGCTCCCGTTTTCAGTTGATCGCTCAGGAAGGACAGAGCGTATGCATGCTGAAATAATTAATAAGATTTGTTTTAGTAAAATGTGTTTTAATAATGAATGGTTTTATATCTTGGAAATTTTCCGATTAATGATAAAATAATTTTTTTGTTCAAACAATAGCGACATGCTGAGATAATACAGTGACCCTGATACCCCTAATTTATTTATGTTTGCTGACAAACGTAGTATCAATTTTTATCGGTGCACTGCTCATTGATTTTGTGATAGTTTGCTTGTTTGAAAATGATAAAAATAAAATATTTTATTGATTAAAAGATTTTAAATTATTATTTATTAATTTATTATTTTTATTTATTTATTGAGCTTTTTTTTTTAATTAATTAATAAATAAATAATTTTTTTAATAAATAAATAAATTACAAATGAAATGAAAATAAAAATTTTAATTAAAAAAAAAAAATAATAATAATATTTAGTAACTGTCCTCTCAACAGTATAAATATTATTAATTTATTATAAATAAGATAATAGGTCATTTATGTAATTATTAATCATGTATTTTTTATCTCAACCCGCTACGAGATAGTTGAGTAATTTAAAAATAATTATTCTTTAATGAATTGACGTAAATTCTTTTAGTTGGTCGATGACTTACTTTAACGATAATCATATGAATTGACTGATAAAATGGTTAAAAGAAAATTACCATGTGTGGAGCACTGATTGTTACGTTGTATCCTATTCTTCGGGGACGATCTAAATAAGGATCTGGCTCGTGGCAGTATTTACCGCGGTCGATTGCTATCATTGCCGCTTCTGCAGAGGCAGATGTTAGAATTTTAGCTTCTGAAAAATTTTATTATAATTATTTAAGTATTTTATGATTTTATAAAATTTTTAGAATTTTTTTTTTATTGATAAATTAAAAAAAAAAATTTTATTTGTAAAAAACTTAAAAAACTATAGATGCAATTTAAAAAAAAAAAATATTTTTTAGTTTTAATTTAATAAATTTGACAATTTTTTGATTTTTGAAAAATTGCAATTACAATTTTTTAGAATTTCTAAAGATGGAATTTTTTAAATAAATTATTTTTGTTATAATTCATTATTTTAAAAAATTTTTTATAATTATTAAATGTCTTAAAATTTTTTTTTTATAATTCTGAAAAAAAAAACTTAAAAAATTGAAAGATAAAATTTTTTTTCAACAGTTAAAACATGAAATAAATAAATCGATGTAAAATAACAATTAAATACAAAAATTGTGTTATTGTTTAATACCTTTTAATTTGTCAATCATCTCTTGATTTGTAGTCCCATTGCAGTGCCATGTCATCGTACAATTATTTTCTGAATTTAGCTTCTATCTGGAATTTAAAAAAAATAAAAATATGATGAGAAAAAAAATGATAAATCTTAATACTGTAAAAAAATTACAGTGGAATGTTTTTTAAAAGATTTAATAAAATAAATAATTACGCGACAATACGTAAGATAGTTTTGCTATGCATTACAATTTTATAAAACGTTTGTATATTTAGAAATTACTTAGATGTAATTTATATTTAAATTTAATATCGTAAATTATTTGTGACAAAAGTTAATCCCGCAATGATAATCTGTAACTTCAGTGACGTTGAAGAAATATTATTAATTTTAATTTATTATTAAATTTAAATCAAAGACAAATAAGATATCTTGTAAGACTTTTAGTTTTTTTGTTCAACTATCAATTAAAAAATAAAAAAAAAATTTTTTTTATATAATTAAATTCTTATTTAAAATTGGATGGAAAAATTTTCTAAAGATTAAATAAAAATTTGGGAATCAGTTGAAATTGTTGTAATTATTCTTAATATTGCAAGTCTAACTCGGTAAATAATGATAAGAACTACACAACCACCTCCGGAGACAGCCAATCGCTATAAATTGAAATACAAAAGATGACTAGCTACAAGTTGCATCAACAGTCGAGCCTCTAACAAACTCAAGACCGACATGTACTCGGTGCTTTTTGTAATTAATCTTTGATAAATTTGCAATAAGTGATTAAATTATTATAATTTTATCAATGAAGTTAAAAAAATCAATGGAAGTTACTAAAGTTTTGCCTCCAGCAGAGCCAGGAAAATTTCGGCAATTTCTGGCTGCTGTTAGTGGTATGTTATCCAAAACAAATTTAATTTATTTATTAAAAATTTCATTTAAATTAAAATTTTTTTTTTTTATTTTTCTGTAATATGTTTATAGTTTTTGCTATCAACATGATACTAGAATAAACAGACGTCAGACAATTCTGTTTAAAAATAAGTACTTATATAATTAAAAAAATTAACATAATAATTTTTCAAAAATTTCCATGAAAATTAAAAATAAATTTTTTTTTTTTTTAATTTTTATAACTTAAAATTAGCAAACTTACAGTCACTATGTGACTGCCGTAACTTGTAAACTATAAATAAAAAACATTTTGATTTATTAAACAATGACTTGTTAAATTGCATTGTACTTTCTTAAATATTTAAGTTTTAAAAGATATAAGCTCATCCCGATATTACACTCATCAAGAGCTTTCATTTGAGTACCCACATGCATTTTCATATATTTTTCATATATATATATATATGAAATATTGATGTGGGTACTCAAATGAAAGGTCTCGATGAGTGTAACGTCAGAGTGAGCTTATATTATACCTTTTATACTTTTTATTAAAAATATTTTTTTTTCCGTATTTAAAATTATAAACTATTTTCTATTTTTAAATAATCAATTTGTTTTTTCTTTTTTCTCCAAGTTAACACTTCAATTCTGGTGTATGGAATGATGCTGGGCTGGGCATCTCCAACAATACCAGTGCTAAAAAGCCCAGAGACACCGGTTGGCGAAACGCCTTTAAACGACGACCAGGCATCATGGCTAAACAGTATAATGCTTGCAGCGGGTATTTTAGTAATCCCACTTTGTGGATGGATATCAGAAAAATACGGGCGCAAAATGACTGGATATGTGTTGAGCATTCCTTGCGTAACTTCCTGGCTACTCACTCTGTTCGCGACTAATTACTGGTATCTTTTAATGGCAAGAGTTTTCGGAGGTTTCGGAGGCGCGATTTGTTTCTTCTTGGTACCGTTGTACGTCGCCGAGATCTCCGGAGACAGCATCAGAGGACAGCTCGGCAGCTTGATGGTATTTTCAGTTAACATTGGAATCCTTCTGGGATTCATACTGGGAGCTGTTTTGTCCTATCAACTATTCGCAATAGTTGCTTTGATAGTACCCCTGGTTTTTCTTGGCTCTTTCGTATTCGTTCCAGATACTCCGGTGTATCTCGTCCGCAAGGAACGGATCGACGACGCTATCAAGTAGGTTTTATTTAAATAAATAATTCTATTTGTACTAGATAGACGGTAGTCTGTCAATTATTCAATTCAATACTTGATAATTATTGAATCATCTTTATGTAGTTTCAAGTTTAAGTTGATTCGGCGCCAAGTGAATAATTATCGTATGATTGCTGGTCAGGTCCTTGATGTGGCTGAAAAACGACGACAAATCTGCTGCCGACCGTGAATTACTCAGGCTCCAGTCACTAGTAAAAGAGAATTCTGACGTCAGTAAAGCCGTCGGGCTCAGAGACTTGATTAGAGACAAAGCGACTATCAAGGGTCTTGTCATAGCCATTGCACTGCTGAGTGGACAACAGACCTGTGGGATTTCAGCTATGGTACGCTATTTTATAAGAATTCAATTGTACTGAAATTGAAAGACATTTGATTGGTTTTAGAATTTTTTTTGTCTAATTGATTGATTTAAAAATCAAATTTTTTGAAGCTGTAAAAAATTTTAAATGCTATTTTTTAAAGCTAGTTCATCTTTCAAGAAAAATAAAAAAATTGCCAAGTCTCTATTGAAACCAAGAGACATTTAATAGTTTTTTTTTTTTTTTTTAAATTAATTATAGCAAGAAAAATTAAATTTTAGAAGCTGTAAAAAATTGTAAATGCAATTTTTAAAAAATTATTTTCTAAAGCTATTTTATTTTTAAAGAAAAATCAAAAAATTATCAAGTCTCTGCTAATCTCAGTGTCATTAATTTATAATACTACAATTGAGGGACATTTGATAGTTTTTTTTTTTTTTTTTTTAAATTAATTATAATAAGAAAAATTAATTAATTAAAAAAATTAAATTTTTAGAAGTTCTAAAAATTTTTAAATGCAATTTTTTTCAAAATAATTATTTAAAGCTATTTAATTTTTTAAAAATTGTCAAATCTCTACTTCTTCCAGTATCATTAATTCAATAATTACCAAATTGCTACTATAAATAATTAACAATGCAATTAAAATATTAAAAATTCCAGCTGACTTATACAGCAATGATTTTTGAAATGGCTGGAAGTTCACTTTCGCCAAATTCCGCAACAATCGTAGTTGGCGCAATCCAATTATTCGGCTCCTGGTTATCAACCATGCTGATGGAACGCGCGGGGAGAAGACCTCTACTTCTCATCTCCTGTGTAGGAATGCTCGTTTGTCACTGGATCCTCGCTTCATTCCTGTACTTGCAGCACAAATCCTACGACGTGTCTTCATTCGGGTGGATACCGCTGCTCGCTCTTTCGGTTTACTGCGTCGTTTATTGCATAGGAATGGGTCCAGCTCCTTTTATTGTTGCCTCGGAAGTCTTCAGTCCGGATATTGCTGCTCTTGCTAGCACTGTCAATATGATTGTGCTGTTTTTCAGCGCGTTTGTGGTCGTTAAAGTATTCCCACTGCTAATCGCCGTTTTAGGAATGTATGGCTGCTTTTTCTTCCTCGGGGGCTGTTGCGGGCTCACATTTTTGTTCACGTTTTTCTTCGTCCCGGAAACCAAGGGCAGAAGTGTTGAGTCTATTATTGACGAGCTTAATGGCACGCCGGGTCAGTTTAATGATAAGGGATACTTTAAAGCGGCTCTTGAGAATGAAAAAAATGTACAGTCTTCTAATGTGTGAATGATTCCTGAGATATTTTATTTTTTAAATAATAATCTAATTTATAAATATATATATATATTTATAGATTAGATGTAATAAATTATCTAGTATTTATTTTGTAAAAAAATTTTTTCTAGTTTTAATTTAACACTACTAATTTTTATATTAATTAGGTGTAAATATTTTTAACAGACTGAATTATTGTTACCTTACCAATGTAATTTATATAAAATTTAATAATCTTATTATTTTAATAAAGTAACTGTTTTTTTATTTAAAAATTATTTAAAATTATAGTCACTGCAATAAAATAAATTTTTTTTTATCGTCATCAATGCCCAATTGTTTAGTGAATAATACAAAAATAAATACCCAACTAAAATTATGATACTGAAATTAGATTAAAATTAATTTAGCAGATATTTTATAATTTTAAGAATTTTTTTACAATAAATTAATTATGTCAAAAAAAAAAATTGATATTTAGAAGACTAAAAAAAAATTAAAAATATAATTTTTCGGAGCAAATTTATTTATTAAAAAATGGTCAAGCGACTGCTAACTTTAATGTCATAAAATTTGCTGATATATAAAAATTATTAAAATTTTTATAACAAATTAATTATTATAAAAAAAATATTTAAAAAAATTCGCACTTATAATCTATTAAAATTTCAACCTGTCAAAGTTTTTTGCTAAATTTTTTTTACTATAATTTAATTGTTATAAAAATTTTTTAAATTGTTAAATTTAGTATCGTCTAAAGCTTAGCATAAATAATTTAATTTTTTCATCACATCTGATAATAATAATTTGTTTATTTAAAGTTAAATTTTTTTCCCAGTGAAAAAATTAAAAAAAAATAATGAAAATAAAGTTGGCCGACATCTAAAAATTTTCACCCTTTTTTTTTTTTAATGAAAAATTAAAAAAAAAAAATTCAATTGTAAAAAATTTGATAAACTATAAAAACAATTTAAAAAAAAAATTTTTTAGTTTAAATTTAAAAAATTAAAAATGTCAGCTTACTTAATTGTTATAATGAAATAAATTAACGAGGTTGATTTCTGAATTTAAACGTGAAATGTCACAACCGTGAAAATGTTTTTGTGTCATTGACCTCATTAACTATAAACAAAGATTTTCTTGAATAACATTTTCCCTGGATGTTAAAAATAAACAATAAAAAAATAATTAAAAATCACATGTAAATAAACTCCAACTCAGAAACAACGATAAAGTTAATTTAACGAATATTTATTCATCAACTTACATGAATGGTGTGTAAAATTTCCTTGATTTATTGTGATGATATAAAAAATGAAAATAAAAATCTTGCTCTGTCTAATTTATGCGCAGCGCCACTGAAAGTACGGCGGCGGACTGTTGGAATTATTTAATCGAATTGCCATGGTGTCAGCACTGTCGGAGTACTGTCAGCTGACACCCAAATTCCAGCAGACCACGTGGTACGAACGGAGCAATTTCATTGGTTAGCAAGTATTTTTAACCAATCACGTCAAGCCTTTACGAAAATTGCTGTTAATCCCATGTGATAATTTTTAAAACTCCAAGCGTTGTTTTCCGTTCAAGTTCAAACTTGTAGCATTAACGGCCACCGGCACAATTGTTGTATTTACAAGTGCACACTGTTGATCACGCTCAAATTAAAATAAGTATTTTCTTATTTATAAGTGCCATATTTTTTTATCAGTGGTTTGTTACAAGTTTGCAGTGGTCTGTTTATTATTCGTGAATTAATCATATATATTTTATTAAATATATACATAAATTATTTATCAGCATCCAGGTTGGTTACTTTATCATTAATCACAATATTAATTATTTTTTTACTACTGATTATTTTTTTTTTTTTTTTTTTAATTTATAGATTTAATTCATTTGTTTATTCTTTCTCAGTTCTAATTAAATCGGTGTTTATTTACTCTAACCTTACTTTAGTGACATTTAAGTCCATAATTGAATTTATTGGTTACTTACATTAAAATTCCTGGATAAAATATTTTTAACAAAAATTTTTTCAAGATGAATGAATCAGTAAATTATTTAAAAAATATATTAAAATTAATTTAGCATATATTTAATAATTTTATAACAAATAAATTATAGTAAAAAAAATTGGCAATTTTTTAAAATTATTAAATATCTTTTAATTAAAACATGAAAATAAATTTAGCAGATATTTAATAATTTTTTTAAAATTAATTATGGCAAAAAAAAAATTGACATAGAAATTAAAAAAAATTAAAAATACAATTTTTTTGAACAAATATGTTTGTTAAAAAAAAAAAAAAATAAAAATATTCACGAGTGACTGCTAACATTAATGTCATAAAAAACTTTCTTAAATAAAATTCCTGACAGTTAAATAAATAATTATATTAATTATAAAAATACTTTCAGATGGAGTCACGTTTACCGAAGCCTAAATTTGGTATAAAAAAGCCAGTAAATGGTACGAGTGTTGCCGGAAGTTCAAACAGTTCCTTACAAGTACCAAAAACCACAACATCAACGACTCTATTAAAAGATATAGGTAAATCAAAGACAATTATCACAGATGATCCACCGAAAGTAACGAGAAAGGAGAACAAGCCTCCAGTATCGCAGCCACCATTGGCTCGAGCGAAAACAATGGCCTCGATGGTGCGTAAGAACACGACCCAAGAGCCAGCGGTCACCCGAGCAGCAGTGAAGAGACCTGGTGGAGCAACGAACCCGATACCTGCCAAGCGCCCCGCAATCAGGCCTCTCCCGAAGACTGGAGCCAGCTCAGCCGCATCTAGCAACTCAGTGGCCGGAAAAACGTCAAAAACAGCCGCAAAAGCTGCGCCCGCCAAGTCTGTCAGCAAGTGGGACTGGAAGGGAAGGTTCGAGCTGGTGAACACCGAGTTAACGACCTTAAAAAGTAAAACTAAGGAGCTGACTGATCAGCGCGACGAGCTGCAGGGTATTGTCGATGAGTTTCAAGAAAAGGAGGACATCAGTACTCAGAAGATCGTGGATCTTGAAGCAGCCAACTCGCAGCTGAGCGAGGAGCTGACGGTGGTGAAGAAGGACATGAAGGAGATAACTGATAGAAATGAACAGATAGAAACCGAGCTGAAGGAAACCAAAGAGTCCTTGGACAAAGCGAATGCCTCGTTGAAGGAGTTCCGGGAGCTCTGCAAGAAGCACCGCAAGACAATTGAAGAGAACGCCGATCAGATAAAAGATCTGGAGACTATTCTGAGCTCTAAAAGTAAAACTGTCGACGAACTCACCGAGCGGGTCAAAGATTTGCAGAACTTATGCCACGAGATGGACAAAGACCGGCGAGTTCTCCACAATACTATCCAAGAAATGAAGGGTAACATCCGCGTCTTCTGCAGAGTGCGTCCGAGGATCGCCAAGGAGTCTGCGAAGACTCTCTGTGCGATAAATTACATTGATGAGAGCACCCTGGAAATCGGACGGGCGGACGGCTCTGACTCGCTGAGCTGCAGCGGAAAAATTCGCGGCGGTAAGCAGGAGTTCTCCTTCGACAAAGTATTTCCTCCCACAGCTTCTCAGGCGTCTGTCTTCGAGGAGCTGTCCATGCTGGTCCAGTCGGCGCTCGAGGGCTACAACGTCTGTGTGTTCGCTTACGGGCAGACTGGCTCCGGGAAAACTTACACTATGGAAGGCTCCAACGACCGCGAGCTAGAGGGCATGATCCCCAGGACCGTCAGGCATATCTTTGACCAGATGAAGGAGTTCGAGCTCCTCGGCTGGGAGTACAAGATCGAGGCGAGCTTCCTGGAGATTTACAACGAGCATATTGTTGATCTTCTGGACTTTAACCAGAAGACTCACGACATTCGCATGGTCGACTCCAAAGGCCAGGACTTGTACGTCACTAATTTGCAGGTCGAGGAGATCCACAGCCCTGAGGAGCTTCACCAGTGTCTGAGAATTGCTCAACAAAATCGCGCGGTCGCTGCAACTAAGTCCAATGAGCGCTCCTCCAGGTCCCACTCCGTCGCGAGGATCAGGCTGATCGGTACTCACACGGAAAAAGAGGAAATGTGCATCGGGAACCTCAATTTAGTCGACCTGGCTGGCTCTGAAAGGCTTAAGGGCGAAGAAGCTGCCAGAACTGCTGAGACTAAGAATATTAATAAGTCCTTGGCTAATTTGGGGAATGTTATTCTTGCTTTGTTGAAGAAACAAGATCATATTCCTTACAGGAATTCTAAGCTGACGCACTTACTCATGCCCTCGCTTGGTGGAAACTCCAAGACTCTTATGTTGCTTAATATTTCACCGCTGGATGATTGCTATAATGAAACTCTCAATTCTCTGAGATTCGCGAGTAATGTTAACAACTGCAAGCTTGGCAATGTCAAGCGGACCAAAACCATGCTCCAAAATCCTAATTCGAGTAATAATACTTCTCAAGTTTAGTTATTATTATTATTATTGAGATTTAATTTTAATTATACATTTTTTAAACTTTATTTTTTAAATCTCATTCTAGATTGAAGTTTTTCAATGAGACTTAGGGCGTGACCGAGATAAATATAACAGCAATTTAGTTAAGAGCTTTGATTATAACTATTTTTTTTTATCTACTGTGCATATTTTTTTTTTTTTTTTTTTTTTTTTTTAATTAATGACAATTTATATGGTTTATTCCTAAATTAAATTATGGCTTAGAATTAGTTAGTGCCTCTAGGCATTGAACAAATAAAATTTTCGTTTTTATGTCGGTCTAAAAAAATACTTTATAAATTAAATGAGTACTGCATTTTTGTATCAGTCTATTTTTATAAAGCAGTACAATATTATTTAAATTAGTAAGTAAAAAAATTTTATACATAAATATGTAATCAAAATAGTTAAGAACAAATTAATGTATAATTAGTATATAATAAAATTTATAAATTTAATATTGGATCAAATGGATTTGTGTCATTTAATTTTAGTAAGAATTTTTTAAATGCCGGCGAAGAACTAATGAACTTATTATTTAAACGATCATTTTTTAATTTATTTTTTAATGGTTTTCTACTGTTATTTTTTAATCTCAAAATAGATTTTGTAACAGCTGATTTTTTGGATTTTATTCTACTAAGTCTGTCTAATTTAGTGTCTGTTGATTTATCGAATTTAACAGGTGGTTTTTTTCCGTAATTTATAAATTTACTGATTTCTAAATCATAAGTCTCAACAAAAGAGTTTTTATCACAGTAACATATTTTTTTTTCATTTAATTTATTTAAATGGTAAATACTTGTATCAACTTCTTTTACTTGGTTTATTACTTCAACTTGGTCTAAATAATTGTCCGTATTTTTTGTGTATGTAATTTCGCTGGAATTATCGAGAATTTTTAATTGCCAGTATAGATCTGGATCTATTATTAATTGTTTAAATTCTAAATTTTTTACATTAAATTTCCCATCAGTGTGTAAATTTTTTTCAATTTGTTGACATGGATTGTCAAATAATTTAATGAATAATTCATTTTTATTGGAATCATTTGAATTAAATTTTGAATCATCGCAGTATTGTCTGTAATTATAAATATTAATTGAATTTAATAATTTTTTAGATTTTTGTAATGAAAAAAATTTTACACAAATTTATATAAATTTTTAAATATCTGTAAATTGCATTATAATTTAATTAAATTTAAAAAACTTACGTCCAATTTTCGCGAGTATTTTTCCTTTTTTTTTTCAATTTTTTTTCCATGCAAATAAATATTCCAATAAAAAGGGCAAATAAATAAGTATCTGTTGAATTTGAAGCAATACTAGCTGCATGACAGATACTTGAGTAAAACGCCGAAAACAATTTTGAAAATTTATTTTCATTGGACAAATTAAAATTAATTTTTTCAGGAATATTTTGCGGTACTCTTGTAATTTTACCTTCCTTTGACGAAGCCGGTGATCGCAAAAGAATTTTATCTGTTATACAAAGAAGAATCCAAAGTCCTAAACTAAATGTCAAGAGTATTCTCCACTGGATGTAATTACTCCACTCCAATTGCAATAATTTATCGTGAAATTTTTTTCTTGCAATATTTAATTTTTTTTAATTTTTTACTCCTGATATTTTTTTATATTTTTTTACCGGCAGTTTTTGATAGCTGATATCTTCATTATTGAGACACGAAGAGTAATTTGACTGAGAGGACAATGACGAGGACGAGGAATGGAGTTGCGACACTTTCATCAATGTTTTTATCACGTTATTCGGAGGTAAAATTCTCTCCTTGGGTTTTCCATTGTCCATTTCATTTGTAAATCATCTTTATAATTTTTAACTATCAAAATTTATCAGCTATGAAGTTATCAAAATATTTTACTGTTTATATCTTCAAGTTTATTTTTTAAAACATCAAAATTAAGTTAGTAAATATTTAAAAATTTTTTTTATTACAAAAATTACATAAAAATTAATTTCCAAAATATTTAATAATTTTGGTGATAAATAAATTATTGCAAAAAAAAATTTTTAAAAATTAAAAATGCAATTTTTTAAAAAATTACATTTTTAATTTATTAAAATTCCTACAAGTCCATTTTTTAAATAATTTATTTTTGCTTTAATTTATTTGTTAAATAAAATTAAAAATTTAATGTCATAAATTTTTTTTTATTTTTTTGTAACAATTCTTTTAATAAAAAAAAATTTTTTAAATCTCGGCCAACTTGATTTTCATATTTTTATGAGTGAAAAAATTATTTTACCGACAGACGTTACATGTCTCGAGTTTCCACTCATGAAAATAAACCTTAAGACAACTGAAAACGTTTTTCATCTAGCAGAAACATAAAATGTGATAAAGTACATAATTAATAAACTTTATTGACGATTAAATAATTTTTTTATTAATACTCACATAAATATTCATTTGCTTAATGAAATATTTAAAGAAATAAAAAATAAATTTGTTTAGTGCAGTTGCATGTTTGCGGGAAAAGTGACAGATTCCCGCGTTCACGCGAATCTCATTGTTGTTAAAAAGTTATAAATATATAAAACACATTTTAATAATCGTTAATTAAAAATTTTATGTAAAAATAATAATGAAGAATATTGTTAATAAATTGGAGCAGCGATACACTGGTTTTGGTAAGTAATAACATTGTAGTTTTAATTTAGTAACCCTTGAACCTTATTATCCGAACTTTTTGAGGTTACAATCTGGACTAAAGTCTGCAATTTATTTATTTAGTATTCAATATTTATTTCAATAATTTAATACTAAATAATATCGTTTTATTATTTTTTTGCAAGTAAATTATTGATGTGAAATATTTATTGACAAGTTGTCATTCATAAAAAAATATTTTAATAATTATTTATATTCTTTCAGGTACAAATTTAGACCATGACATTGCTATCAGACGTTTAATATGTTATTACTGTGATGTTTATCGTGGTGTTTCGGTAAATCCTGACAGTCACCAAGACTTAACGCGAGACCCGTTCATATTCGCTTGCAAATTTTCTACAAGTGCTGGATGGGAAGACACACTGGCTTTGGCCTCTGAAGATGGCAGAATTGCATTACAGGACACTACTGTTAAATCAGAGGAACCTCATTTGTCAATGGAAGGCACTACTGTGAGTATTTATTAAATTTTTTTTTAAATAAAAATTTTTTTCATCAGTTAAATTAGAACCAAAAAAATATTCTTTTATTTATTTATTCAGATTTAAATGCCAAGGCAAAATCCAGATAAAAATATATTTTTACTTGTAAATATTTTAGAAAATAATTAATTTTTATTTCTTTTCAAAAATTTTAATAAATTTAAATTATATTTTTAATAAATTTATTTAGTTAAAAAAAAAAAAAAAAAGTAGAATCTTTCATGAGTTTGAGAAAAAAATTTTTGTACATATCATCAGTTTATCCTATAAATTTTTTAGAATTTTTCCAGACTTCGGTTTCTAATTAAAAAATTCTGATTAAAAATTCTACGCATCGTTTTTTAAATTATTTACTTGTAAAATAAAAAAAAAATTTTTTTGTCATAAATTTTTTTAATTAAAAAAAAATTCTAGAGATTTTCTGATTTTATTTTCATAAATTTCAAAGTTTTTTTTATAAAAATATATTTTTACTTGTAAATATTTTATAAAAAAAATCACTTTTTATTTCTTTAAAAAAATTTTAATAAATAAATAAATTGTAATAAAAATTTATTTAGTAAAAAAAAAAAAAAAATTGGCATCTGTCTGATAACTTCCAGTTACATAATAAAAATAAATATTTTTTCAGGCCCACTACAACGCAATATTTGACATAAACTGGATGCCAGGTGAAATGAAGCTCATAACCGCCTCAGGAGACCATTCAATAAAATTATGGGACTTGGACGAGGAGAAAATCACATTAATAAATACTTTTAATTGTCATGACCGCTGCGTTAAAACAGCCGTGTTCCGGCCGGAAGACAAGTCAGTGTTCGTATCTGGAGCGCGAGACGGTAACATATTTCTGTGGGACATCCGTGCGAAGCACCCGCACGACCACCCGAAACCCGACAGCGGAATTTACAACGCACACGGAACTACCAAAGTCCTAACAAGCCACAACAGCAGTAGACCGCGTTGTCGTAGACGGTCGCTGATAAGCGGAGAAAGAGCGCAAAGTATCACAGGACTAGTCTTCCAAGATGACGACACTCTGATATCGTGCGGAGCCGGTGACGGTGTCATCAAGGTCTGGGACATGAGGAAGCACTACACGATACACAAAAAGGAGCCACTTCCTAAACACACTTTTAAATACAAAGGCAATAGTACGCAGTATGGTTTCACATCACTGGCAATTTGCCCGTCAAGACTGATTCTCTACGTAAATTGTAGAGATAATGTTATTTACTCATACAATTTATCGTCCTATAACCAAAACCCGATGGCCGAGTACTACGGGCACCGAAATGAGTCCTATTATGTTAAAAGCTGCCTCAGTCCAGATGGCAAGTATCTCTTGAGCGGTTCGACGGATGAGTTCGCGTATATTTGGAAGACAAGCAAGCCTGGTGGGCCTATATTCAAATTATGTGGCCATACGGAGGAAGTCACTTCAGTTGCTTGGAAGCCCTATGGTGAGCCAGTGATCGCTACAGCTTGTGACGACGGATATCACCGGATTTGGAGAGTCGGTCTGGAAAACAAAGGCGAGAATGACGAGATTGAAGTCCAAGGACGAGCTGAACCGATTACTTTTACTATGCACCCTCAGCAATCTAAGCTTGAATCTACGCCGACGTTTTCAGGGTTCAAAAAATCACATCTTTTTTGTTCACCTGATTCTGATGTTGCTTACAGTACGTATAATTTTTTTTTTCGACTTTTATTAATTTAAATTATTAAGAGAATCAGCAAAAATTTTTTATATGATTAAATGGACAGTGCAATTTAACAAAATTTTATTTTATTTATTTATAGTTCACAAGTGACGGCAGTCACAAAGTGACTGCCAGATTGGTAGTTTTATTATTATTTAAAAATATAAAAATTTTTTTTTTTTTAATAATTTTATCGTTTAAAATATTGGCAAATATATTTTTTCAATTTTTATTAATTGTATTATTATTTAAAAATAGTAATAATTTTTTTTAATTAATTTTATTATTGTTCTAAAATATTAATTATTTTTTTTTCAATTTTGATAATTTTTTTTATCGCCTAAAAATATGAATAAATTTATTTTTTTAATTTTTTAGGAAGTGATACCGATCACAGTACCATAGAATCACCGGACGTAGGGACACCCGGAAGTTCTGCCAAACGAAAATACTCACAAATCTCCACGGAAAACAGCAAGTTCAAGACAATCCTATCACCGATACGAGAGAATGAGCAGCCGTCCAAGCGAGCACACTTCGAGAATAGAGGCGCAAGGAGACTATTTAGCCCGACGAATTCTCAAGACGTGGCTGGTCCGAAAAACAAATGCTTTGAACCCCAACCGGGCACGTCGACTTCGCCAGATAGGCCGATTTTATTCTCGCCGACGATGAACTTGCCGAACTTCGCGATCGACGGGACCGCGCCACATCTCATACACAGATCGCCGATAAAAAGCAAAGAGAATATTGACTGGCTGACGAAAATACGCTACGAAAGGTTCTTGTCGCAGATTGAAAACAATCCTGGTAATGCTAACAGTAGTGTAAATAGTAATAATAGTAATAATAACAATAATAATAATAATAATAATAATAATAATAATAATAATAATAATAATAATAATAATAATAATAATGCTGTTAATAGTAATAGTAATCAAGAAACAACGCCGGGGAGAAAAAAAGCTCGATCGAGATCGAGGTCTACAGAAACGAGGATCAAAAGTCCTGCGGTTTCATTGCTTAAATTTTTTAAAAGAGAATCTTCCACCGAAAAAGATACTGAACGATAATCAAAAGTAATTTTAATAAATTATAATGATAAATATTGTTAATTATTGACTTTAAGGGATAAATGTGACGTTTTTGTTATCGTTTTTGATAATTAATATTCAAGCTCTCGTCTATATTTAAAATATCGCGTCCCAGATGCCATAATAAGAGCGTATAATAAAAATTTTTTTTGGACTTGGAAAAAAAAAAAGGATTTTTATTATACGCCCTCACGGTATCAGTAACGCGATATTTAAATAAAAATCTTGGAAATTTGGACAGTAAATGAAGATATTAAATCATAAGAATTGCAACGTTTCGCTGATTTATTTCAGCTTCATCAGACAAACTAAAAATCAAAAAAATAATTTTTAACTAACACGAATATTTGACATATAAACCAAAAATCAATGAAAATAACAATAGTTACTTAATTTATTGTCCAAATTCTCAAGATTAAGTTTTTAATAATGTTCTTCGTCTTCGGTGTTCAATTATTCGATTAGTATTTTTTTACTTGAGCCGATTGTTTAAATTATAATTAAAATTCGTCGTTATTTTTTAGAATAGGATAAAGAAAGTATTGATACGTTGCCATGTGTAATTGGAAGTAAAAACTGTCCAGTTAATAAATAATTAGCTTAAGTTTTTATAAAATACAATTAAAAAAATCCGTAATCAATATTGTAAGACTTTTAATTTTAAAATTTGCATTTAAAGATCAATATTATTTATAAGATTTATGACAGTACAAGTTATTTGATATGATTTATTAAGTTTTTTTTTCTTTTTTTTTTTTTTTTTTTTTTAGCAACGGATGAAAAGATCTAATATTTTATATTAAAAAAATTGTAATGATTTTAAACGATTGTTATAATGTATTACATCACATCTGAACAATAAGTAATACACAAAGTATTAAATATAAGGTTTAATCATATAATCGCAAGTTGAATTGATATAAATTATTTTTTATAAAACTTTTTATACTTTCCATAATAAAATATTTTAAAAAAAATTAATTTAATTTTATTTCTTTTATTATTAATAAACATAATTATTTAAATGATTTATCTAAACATTTTAGATTAAAAGAACGATCGTTAATATTTTTGATTTTGGGATTTTATTTTCATGTTTTACATAAAGGCGTCTTCTTTTAATGTTAAGTTCTTTATTACACATATATATGTTAATAGTAAGTGTGTTAAATCGAGTTACGATCGTAAAATGGACTCATTCGTGTTAGTAATTTCGGCGAGACGCTATTCCGATTGGCACCTTCCCAGCTATTAATGTCAAATAAGTTTTTCACTTTCTTTTATTTTGGAGATCGCTGAATTCTTTATATATGTTTTAATACGAATACCACAACAGGTCTAATAAAAAAAAAAAAAAAAAAATAATAAGTGGACCTTGACTTGTTTATTTTTTTCATTTTCCCTCGTTTTGTCACAGAGGTAAAGGAACTGCGATAAAATAACCTTTTTTAGTATTAAAAACTAAATAACGCGGTGACAAAAATTTTAATAAAAAAAAATTTTTATATTGCTTAAATTAAGAGCGACTATTAATGTTCATTACAGGGCAATAATTTTTGATGCAAGCATTTAAATTTTCCGTGATAAATTAACGGCAATTATTTTAGCCATAAGATGACAATCTTGGAGGCCTACTACTGTTTTACACGCGTTTATTATATTTAAGTTTTGTCTGTTGGAAGTTCAGAAGCCGTGTAAAGTTTTATTGATTAATTAATTATTTATAAATGCTAATTTATTATTGTAGTTCGATATTGCTGGAGACGCACCGATTCGATAGCTGCGAATGTACTAAAAACGGGTCATTTGGCCACACCAGATGTGGGTCTAGTGCGGCCAAATGACATTTTTCCAGGGAAATATAAAAAAATAAATTTATAATTTTGTATAAAAATTTATTTTGAGATAAAGGTCCAAAATTAATTTTATGAAATTTTTTTTTTCACTTTTTAAGCCACAAAAAAAATTGAAACAATAAATAAAAAAATAATTAATTGAAGAATTATTTCAAAATTTACTAAATAAAAATTTATATAAATTTTTCAGCCAAAATTTTTCGGTGTAATTTAATAAAATAAAACAGACTAGAAACAAACTAAATTTCACTAAAAAAAAAAAAAAACCGATTTTATCATGTGACTATCTGGAGATTAAATTTTTCTTATTTTCTTAATAGTATAAATTATGACGAAAATTCCCTAAAATAGCGATAAAAGGCCGGCTACAACTGTTTTCTAGAAAAATCTACCTTAATAGCTAGTCTGATTAAAAAAAAAAAAAAAAAAATAAGAACCATTATTTATTTGCGTCACAGCGATAAAAGTAAGAAAAAAATAATAATAAAGTACACACATATTTATGTGCGTACATAGATGGAAAATGTAGAAGTAGTTAAGCCGTAAATCAAGTTTTACTTGGCTATCAAGTTGTTAAAACACCTCCTGACACTGCATGGAGCTTATTTCACGGTCGAGCTGCTCGTGAATGACAAACTCAACATAACAAGACGAGTGGTACATACGAGAGTATATAGGGCATTCTAACGGCAAGAGCTTCTCGATTCACGCCCACAATGTCGTTACACTCGCATGCTGTAATATTTATTATTATCGCACTACCTGGTAAATTACTCCTATTTAACTGTCAACATTTTCATTATTTTATTAAATCACTCTCTTATCCTCTTCTCCATTTTCGCGAATCTCAGTTTCGTTAAATCACCAAGCCATTATAATTACAACGAAGGTTCGGCAATTTAAGTTAATTCACACAACCATTTTCCTTCTCGCATTTCTGTTTTATTAAATCGCTATACCATCAATTTTTTTTTTTTTTTTAATATATATAATAATCATCACTTGTTAAAATAATTTTTTTTAGCATACGGATCGGGTTTCAGTGCATTTAGCGGACGCCGAGCTGCTGAATGTAAGTTTTGAGTATCTTATTATTTGTCTTGTAATAAATTTTATTACCGGTTGATTATATTTAAAATTGAAAATTATCGTAAATATTTTAGATGAAAATTCAATTTGTGAGCCAAATAAAAAACATTTAGACTTGGATGGCTGCGCTGAGTGCATTTGTAAGAGCCACGGGTATGGCAGTTTGTGCGAACAAGTTACATGTTCTAAAACTTTCAAAAGACCGATTCGTAAGTTTATTTTTATTATTAAAATTTATTTATTTATTTACAAAAAAATAAATAAATATTTTTTTTTTTGAAGCTTTGATTTTATTGCTATTAAAAAAAATATATAAAAAAATAAAAGATAATGTATTAAATTAAAAAAAAAATTTTAATAAAATTATTTAATTTTAAATAATTATTATGAAAAGATGATCGAGAATGTACGCCACTAGAAGATTTTTCAACCTACTGTCATTACTGTAAATGTTCAGCGGGTGGAATACCAGTGGACTGTCGCGAAAAAAGACGAGGGTGTATGGACGAATTAATGGAACGTCTGCACATAAAAAGACTTGAAAGAAGAGCGCGACGCAACATGCGAATCAAAGAAGATAAAATGAATCGTCCTTTAGATCGTTCTCTTTTCCTCAGTCTCTTTTAATCAGTTGACAATTATATCCATTATAATTAAATAAATAATATTGTACAACTGTGTAATTTAAGTTAATTAAAAATAAAAGTTCCGTTAAATTGAGTTTACAAAATGATTGATTGATTTATTGGAAAATATTGATTTTTCGATTATGTAAGAACAATGAAAACGATATCGAAGATTGAAAATAAAATCCCATGTAATTACCGATTAATTTTCTCTTTTAAATCAATAGACTGTAGTTTCAACTGATTTACTCGGGTATCAAGGATTTGAGTCATGACTTACGCAATCGCCGTGCCAATCTATGTAATAAACTACCTGAAAAATCATTATTAACTATCCAAGTTAGTATTAAGTGCCTTTCAATGGTTGCAAGTTTTAAATTCACCGGAATATTTTTCTAAGTCTTTTATTTTATTTAGAGAATAAAAAAAATTTTGTTTCCAGGATAGTCATAAAATAAAATCAGTTTTTTTAGTGAAATTTAGTGTCATTACAAAGGTCTTGACTTGGATTTGTGTCTTTTCAAGGTTTCATTTCATTCTTATAATAATTTCTTGAGAAAAAAAAATTTTTTTCATTGAAGAAATGAATAAAAATTGAAAAATTGCTCATAATGGTTATTTTTGCAAAAAAAAAAAAAAAAAGAATTTGAAGCTTCGGAGCACTATGAAAAAAAAATCGCAGCGCTTTGAATTTTTCAGGGATTTTAGGGGTCACTTGGAAGTTAAAAAATTACCAACGATATCCTTTATTCATCCATTTTATCCAAAGCTATACCAAGTTATCCAAACATCCTTAATAATGCGAATTTTTGTTGTTTTTTCAATTAAAGTTTTCAATTAAAAAAAAATTTTTTTGACAAAAGCTATTCACGGTATTTTATAAAGAATATCGTGCAGTTTTCAAAACCGCCGTTCGATTTACTATACGATTATTATTTCCAGAATTATTGATTGTCAAAGTGAAAAAGTACTTTTTTGCTTTGACTGACGATAACTTCGCGGCAAATCATCGTACAAGCTTTCTAATTACGTCAAATTGAAGGGCAATACATTTTCTACAAACTCTTTTCAGCGAAACGATGGAAAAAAATTTTTTTGAAACCCGTAGAATTTTTTTAAGACGAGAAAAAATTTGGAAAATTTTTTTTTAGTAGTTTTCTTGGGATTTCTCCAGACCCGAACACGATAAAAAATTTTCATGGTCATATCTGAAAACTAGACACGTGGCTGAGATCATACTTTATTTATTTAGTGTGTACGGTAGGGCTCATTGTTACATTACAGTACTTATTTATTTTTATGTTTATATTTATATTGTTGCTCGGAGTAAAAAACGAATTGAGTTCTCGAACAATGCTAAAGCTGAACAATGTGCTAAAATATTTTTAGATGACCATTGACCCTTTGTTCTTATTATATGAGCATAGTACGCTGTACTGCAACGGTGTTGGAAGAATTCCCGGCGGCGAAATGCATTACACGACAAGAGGGCGGATAAGCATGCGAAAAATCTCCGATAAAGGTAAACTTCAAAGGTAATGCAGTCGGCGCCTGCTCTAGGTCCCCCCTCGCCTGGACCTGAACCTCGGCTATTGTCCGGGATTCTGATCAACTTTTTAACTGGGACGAAGACATAAAAATTTGTCGGTACTCGGTACTCGGTGTACAGTGCAAGTTTAATTGAATAAGTCGTGCGATCCGTCCGAGGATATAACTATGCTTTGCCTGTAATTATCTTGCGGGTGGAGCTTCGATGGTTGTTCTGGGTATTCTCTGAATTATGGACCTTGCTTCATTGTTTTTGTTGAATTCTTATTAGATTGCGAAATTGCTTTTTATTTTTATAAATAACTTCATTTTTTATAGGCGTATTTTATATTGATTTTATGCAAAAAAAATTTTTATGGGCCATCAATTTCAAACTACTAGGACTTATAATAAATTTGGAATAAAATTATTATGATTTTTTTTTATAAAAATTGGATTTAAAAAATTTTTTTCCAACGTTAAAATTATATCAAAATTTAATATAGTTAATTTTAATTTTTTAATAGTCAAAATTTTACAGACATATTAATTTTTCAATTAAATTCTGATACAAAATCATCTAGAAGATAGTTGTGTTATAAATTATAAATTTTATAATTTATTATTTTTTTTTTAAATAAAAAAAGAAAATACTTTATAAAAAATTAAAAAATTATAAATTTTATAATTGATTATTTTTTTAAGCCACAAAAAAAAAAATACTTAATAAAAAATTAAAAATTAAAAAATTGAATAATTATAAAATCATATATTTTTACTTAAAAATTTAATAAAATATTTTATTTCATTAATTTTATGCAAAAAACTTCCTCATTCTTTAAAATTTGCATTGAAATTAAAAAAAAAATTTATTTTTAGACTTGACAGAAAAATCTTGCCACAAATTTATTTCAAAATCAAAATTTCACCACAAATAAAAATTTTTACGCAAGAATTAAAAAAAAATAGCAACAATTATTGACAGGATAAAAAATCATGTAACAATTATTAATTACTCGAATTGTTAATTTTTTTTTTAATGTATTGGTAGCTGGTAAAAAATTGAAAGAGCCTCGTATAGTCCAGTAAAATAAAGTAGTTAAGCCTTAATTATAGATCAAGAAGCTAGTCAGCGATTTGTAGTCTGAGCCACGACACGAAGAAAGTAAATAAGTCTTGGGATTATATTCGGAAGACTAATATAACACTTTCACGCCCAAGGACGCAGATACATCCCCGGTACGGCTGCTAGAATGTAAGTTGTAAGTGGTTACTCAACAGTCAACAATTTAAAGATTTCACAAATTGGCTTACATTATTTCCAGATCCAGATCCAGCTTCGTCAGCTGGAACGGGCCCGGAACCCATGACTGAATAACAACAAATTACATTTCGGATGCTTGTGTATTTATCGGTATACTGTGTGTATAATTATGTACGCCGTACTTCGTAGTATAGTCATGTGACAGGTTCTTCGGGTTTTTAATCACGTCCATGACATTGCATTTCATTTCATTTGTACATATGTGACTAGGATATTTTATTTATATTTATGAATACATTTATTATTTAAGTTTTTCTTTTGCTTCAATTATCTAATAAGTTATTAGTTATTAGTCAACGTTTTTATGACGCGTATTTAAATAAATCATTTCAATTATTTATTTATTTTAGTATATATTTTTTATATAACTTTTAAATGTTACCGTCGCGAGTAATGATTAATTTAAATTGACGGAAGGATTTTTTTGCAGTGTCAATTTATTTTAAAAATTAATTGCTTGATAATAGAATTAATTACATAGTCCAGTTTAAAAATAACGGAGAAAATAATTTGTAATTTGTAATTCTTGCAAAAAAAAAAATTATCAATTTTTATAAATTAAAATTTTTAAACTACAAAGTTACAATTAAGGTTCTCGATTTAAAATAAAAAAATAAATATTGGATATATTAAGGATTTACGGGTTAAGTTTAATGTCTTTAGGATATATAAAAAGGAAGGAAAAAAAAAAAAAAAAAAAAACAGCCATTATCCTGAAAAGAAGGCAATAAAATAAAAAATTTTTTTGGGCTCCATACCGCGGAGTTAAATTTAATTTAAGGGAAACTCAAGTTACCGAGGAAACTAATTTAATAAGTTTATTTATACTAAGTATGACTTTTATCATAATCATCTCGTTCAAGGTTTAAGAAGACTTGGAAATAACAGTAATCATCCCTTTGAAGATTAGCTCATTTTTATTAGCAAAGGAGCCGACTTTCTTGCTTTATAGTGATCAAAGGGAAGATTTTTATGTTAATGAAATATTTATTGTCAACTTTTTGATGGTTCTCGTAAATGTAACGAATAAATTATTTTTTTTAAACCGTTAGAAGTTTTAAATTTAAATTTCAAGACAAAAAATTCTTGAGTTAAGTAAAATTTATTTGATTAAATAAAAATTTTTTAGCTCAGGAATTTTTCTAATGTTTCATAATGACATTCATAACAATATCAAAATTTTTAATATGAATAATATATGTCAAGGACTAAAATTTTATGAAATTCGTCACCTAAGCCGCGATAATTCTTTTGATTCATATAAAATAATTGAATTACGAATGATTCAGATTAAAATTTCGTATTTCTGATGTGTCATTTTAAAATCAAGGTCACAAATTGCGTCAAAAAATTTGAGGAAATTCATATCATCAAGTTCACACAAGATGCGTGTCGATACTGCCATTATAATACGTCGTATCCTACAAAATTTGATAAATTGACTTTTTTTGAAAAATGGAAGCATAAAAATATGATACAAGTCGTATTAAAATTTTAAAAGTCAAATAGTTTAATTACTATTTTTAAATAAATATTTTCTTAGTCGAATCCTGTTTAATTAATGTTAAAAAAACACAATTATTGATACTTGCAATGTAATTTTGTAAAATAAAAAATCAACTCTAATAAATTAATAAATATAATTTAAAAATAATAGGTTTTTTGAAAACATTTTATTTTTTAATTAAATAAAAATTGCAAGTGTCAAAAAATTGAGCTAGTGTCAATAAATTGGTCTTTTACTCTAACTATTCATTAAAATGAACTCTTAGTAAAAATTAATTCAACAAAAATAAATTAATTGAATTATCCTCAACAATTATTAAACTTGATTCTCCTTTTGAGAGGAAAAAAAATTAATTATTAATTATTTAATTAAAAAGGCGCCTGGAGGATCTGCGTGAGGATTATCAGGTCCTTATCTGAAGGAGAAAGCCTGCAAATGATCCTCTGATGACGGGCTTATCCAGGATGGTACTTAAAATCTCTGGAGTGCAAGATCGCGTGTCACACATGATCCTCAGAGGTTGCAAGCATTAGCGCGATTATTCATTTACTTATATTACTTATTCTCATTGCTTGAGCTGTTTTTCACTCTACTGCACTCAACTAGTTATAGCTGAAGTGTATCTTGTATGTTTATATGTATCTCGGTTGTTTATTTAGAGAGAGGGTAGATGAAACTGAGAGCAGCGAGCAACAAGCGCTGAGAGATCAGCTGTGAGCGGCGTGGCGGCGCCGTCGACCGCGGTGACTGTGACCTGCTGTCAGTTGCCCGAGCCCTGTGCCACGGTTAGGACCGTCACATTATCAGTCTAACGACTGAGAGACGAAAGGCATCACGAGGAGTCGATAGGCAATTTTTTATTTGTTTTTAAAGTTATTGTTAGAAGAATAATAATTATTGTCAAACACAATCAACCTGATTTTCGTCTAGTCGTGAGCTAGAGGTTTTTTTTTTTTTTTTATAAAAAATTGTAAAAAATAAATAAATAATTAATTGAATGGTTTGTGGTGTTTTTTAAAATTCAGTGACTTGTACCAAGTGAAAATAATAAAATATAAATAACAGGGCAGGTCATTGCTCATATCACAGCGTGCCTAAGGATGTCCTGGTAGCGCTGGAGAATCGCATCACTCCCCGGCGAGTCGCGAGAAGAGATGGCGTGGAGATTATCGTACGAGCAAAGCACTGCAACGAGCACGATACTTCTCGTCCTGCTGGTAAGTCCCTGTTGTCCTTTATCCTTTATCTTTTTTGTTACATACACATTTCGTAAGGTTATCTCGCTGTGCTCACCTATGTGTGACTGTGACGTATTTACTCACTCAACTCAACTACACTCTACCACTTTTATTATTTTATTACGCAATTTTCATCAATTGTTTCATCAATTTCTTTAGATTCTGCTCTCTGAGTCTTATTTTTATTTTTTATCAGCTATTATTGGAATAATTATAATTGTTGATAATTTTTATCAATTTAAGGGAGTCAATAATTAAAAATTTCAGGGGTTGCTAATTTTTTTTAATCTATTATTTTATCATCAGGGTTGATCGAATTATTTAAATAAAATTTTTTGCACTAATTTTCATAAAAATAAAAGTCAATTTTGCGGCCCTATTTTTAAATAATTGATTTTTTTTTTATTTTTCCAAAATTTCAAATTCTAAATTTATACAGCCAAAATATTTATTTAAAAAAATTTTTTAAAAAATTTTTAAATTGAAAAAAAAAAAAAAAAAATGTAACAATACCAAAAAATTTTGCAATTAAAAATAAGACAGCGGAATTAGTCATTTGATTGCAGATAATTGCGTAAATTTATCGGTAAGACTGAAATAAAATTTACACTACTGAATCCAAGAAAAAAAAAATTTCTAAAGTATTTTATAATTTTATCAATAATAAAAAATGTTTTTAACAATGATTCACTATCTCTATTATTTATTATTAACTCTAATTGTCATAAATTTTTTCCAAAAAAAAAAAATTAGTAATTTGACTGAATAAAAATCAACGATCCTATATAAATAAATGAGCATGTTAATTTTTTTATTACACCGATTATTAGTAAATACTTGATAGTCAGAATAGTTAGCATTCCATCGGTATTGTTTTGTAAGAGCAGTCCGAGTCATAAGGCTCGAGCCGGTGGATATATAATACATAAATATAAATAGGGTAATATGTCCCGTTTCGCTCATTGCTATCTCTTTATGCCACAGACCAATTACATTACGCTTTCTCGTAAAATTACCTCGCACACGTGTCGGATCAATACAGAATATAACTCTAGCCGAACTCTACGGTAATTTTAAATTTAAACTCTGGTACACATTGTAATGCAATATGTAATCTAACAATACAGCAATATACTTGCCTACATATATTTACACACATAAATAATAACAATAATATTATTCACATATCAGCCTTAACTTTATGAATTGAAAACATAATCCCGTCACTCGGTAATTTCTTATGACCATTCCACTCGCGGTTTGTATAATTCGATCGCGATCATATCACAGATCAGTAATCAGTTCAACACAAGAGACCCACATGGCATAAACAAAGAATCAAACGCACCTACGCGAACGCGTATGTCACTGGAGTCAAGGATATGGCTGTTATCTGGACAATATGAGTGCCCGCACTTGTAATTTTTTTTTTTGTTTATTTAAGTAATATTTTATTCAAATTTTTGACGAATCACGCGGATGACTGTCTCGTTTTTTAATTATTTTTATCTACGATCTAATTTAACCGTTAATGATATTTACACGTAGTATGATTTTAGCTGCTAGTTAATTATAATTAGTAGCATATTATGTGGTAAACATATTTATATATAAAAAAGTGTTTCAAAAAAAAAATAAAACGGAATGTAACCTTGCTAAATGACCTTAGATACTATCAGAGAAAGTGATTGATTGACTCGAAACTGTTGACGTGCTATAGTGTAGATAATAGTAATATAGTAGTATAATATACAACGCTCTGCTGGTAAAAATAAAAATTGGTCTGTCAACATAAAAGTGTTACGATTTTGAGGTCACTCGGATTAAATATTGGAAAGGTTAGGAACTTTTGACCAAAATATTACATATTTTTTATGAGTTAAATAATACTAATCAATAAAAATTTGTGTAATTTTGTAGTCAGATTTTTGAAAAAAAAAAATTTTTTTTTTAACCAAAATTGGTTAATTGAGATTGACAAAAGTGAAAGTAAATTTGTACAGGGTAAGACTCTTGACTTGCAATCGAACCTCAGCTCAGAGAATTTGAATTATTTTTTTTTAATTGAAAAAAAAATTAAAATTTTGAACTTATGCAAAATTTATTAAAATTATTAATAAAATATAAATGCAATAAATAAATAAGTCGATTGACAATGAAGATCAACTTTTACTTTGATTGCAACAATTCTGCGATTATTTAACTCGGAAATTCCGTGCATCTATTAAACATTTATGATTTATATTTATCCTTCCATTTTTCTTCAGGCTTTGGATTATAATTTTAATATATAAATTGTAGTTATATAAATTAATTGTTAAGCGACTGTGAATACATAATTTGATTGATTGAGATCAGGATTCTAAGGCGACTGTGTGCGTTCAGTAAGCCAGTGGAAATAATTAAATGTCGTGACAATGAAGTTGTTACAAATACGATCAATTATTGATAAGAAAATTAAAAGTATATGAATAAATAAGTGTGTGTCGCGGACCTTGTATGATATTACAAACACTCGGGTTAATTATAGGCGCGATTTTCATTA
Organism: Cotesia typhae; assembly: GCF_013202065.1. Classification (NCBI taxonomy): domain Eukaryota; kingdom Metazoa; phylum Arthropoda; class Insecta; order Hymenoptera; family Braconidae; genus Cotesia; species Cotesia typhae. Next base: position 12,009,073 of record NW_027423756.1, on the reverse strand, counting down.
AGTTACTACCTACTGTTGATTTTTATCTCGGTTATTAAATAATTAAGACTCAAAAGAAGGAAACTATATTTGTCTAATATTAACTTATAATTCATAAATTAAATAAAATTAATTTAATTTATTCCTGCAAAGTGAAAATTAGCATTAAATTTTAATTATTATTCGGTTGTTATGTGAGCAAGGTGTAGTGTGAGATGAAGGTAACATTAAGATAAATAGATAAAACCGTGATAGGACGTGTTTAGATGGCAAGATGTTCGAACCAGAGATTTAAAGCGGCGCCAGAAAGTTGCTGCCAGCGATACTGAATGTGCTGGACTCAATTAAATAATATTGATGTGATCGCTGTGATATGATAGTATTAATTCCAGGTTGTTGGTTTCCCGCGGCGTTAACACGAGTCAACTATTTAAAAAAAAAAAAAAAAAAAAAAAAATTATCGGCAATTTTAGCTTCTGGTATATAAATTTACTTTTTTCTATTTTATTTAATTTATTAGTTTCCTTTTTATCCCACTAATTTGCTTAAATTAAGCGACACTTTTAAATGATAATTTGATAGTGATAGTGTTCAATTTCACGTCACTAATTCATTAATTCAGCAAAATTTTTCAGCTAAATTTAAAAAAATAACAAAAACAATTTACAGTTAATATAAATTAAAAATAAATATTCCATATAAGTAGAAGTACAAGATATGTATCCAAATGTACGATGGAACGCGTATGTTCTTCACTTGGAGTAAACTATGCCCGTGAAAATATTCCACTGTTTACTATCAGACGGAGATATCTCCTTAAAGTTGTGTTTCTCTGAACATCTCCGCTCACACCTCGCTACAAGACTCACTACTACGCAGAAAATAACTTCTTGTGGTTCATTCACCATTTGTTTATTTTATTCTATCTAACTGGTTTTGTTTTGGCTTCTTGAAATATGCATACTCTCAACTCTTTTTCCATCAAATTACTTCCGTCTTCACTTAATGCACTTTAATGCAGACTTTTATACTCAATTATCAGTGATTAACTATTTCCGTATGTATTTGTATCTTCAAATTAATTACCTTCATAAAATTATCTTTCTTGTATTAGTTTGATACATTATTTGTCTTTACGTGTGTGGTATATCAAATTCCTACATTTTATTGCGGTAAGAAAAATATTCAATGACTTTTTCTTAAATTTTATCATCATAATAATAATCACTCTGTGACTGCCGTGACTTGTGAACTACAAATGAATAAAATTTTGCTTTATTATGTTACACTCATCAAGAGCTTTTATTTGAGTACCCACATGTATTTTTGATATATTTTTCATATATACATATATATATAATATATATAAATATATGAAAAATTGATATGGGTACTCAAATGAAAGGTCTCGATTAGTTTAACATTGAGATGAGCTTATATCTTCATAAATGTCAATAGTTCACCAGATACAAGGTCATTTCTTAATTATGTTTCTAGAGATAGAGCATTTTCGAATGCAGCCTAAATACTTATCATAATAAATTGGCTATCGGTGAGAATAATGTGAAACTTTAAAAAGGCACAAATTTAAATCAAGACTTTTGCAATGACACTAAATTTCACTAAAAAAAAAATGATTTTATCATGTGACTATCCTGAAGACAAAATTTTTCTTATTCTCTTATTCTCTTAATAATATAGATAATAATAATAATAATAATAATAATAATAAATAATAATAAAAACTATGATATAACAGAAATTAATGAAGAAATTACAGTAACAGTATCAGTGAGAGTAGAGTCACTAATACAATTAAATTTTAATATTTACATAGAGGATGTTATCAATTTAAGTAGGACTCATTTTTTAATGGGATACGATACTTCCGTTGTGTTTCTCGTGACCGTATTAAGCTAAATATATTCATATATGTATAAGTGCATACATAATGCATGTTCTTACAGTAAAAATAAACATATAACGGTGTATTAGTCTTTATACAGTACTTACTTATAAAGGAAATAAGAGTGAATTTAAAGCATGTAATTAAATGAAAAATATGAATTTTAGTGCAAAGACTAGTCATTCTGAAGAATTTCAAAGTAAAACTGCATAATTAAAAGTGCTTCTCCGCGTTTGAGAAGTATATCAAGTAAATATTCAATGCAAATATACAAATCTATTGCATTAACTGATTCCGCACGTGTACGTATAGAATAAATTATCTATGTTTGCAATCCTGAATTCAAAAATCCGCGAATTCGTGGCTTGGAATTACAATTAAATTATTTAACTTCTTTGCTGATCGATTTCGATTGTTAATTATCTTATGAATATTCTCGTAGACTTTGCAAAACTTCTTCATGCAATTAAAGATAATCTTAAGGATTCGAATGTAAGATATGGATCAGTAATCTTACTCAATACAAGATTAATGGTTTGTTTTGGTAAAATAATTGCAGATAGGAAGGAAATAGTGTATCTATAATTACTGAGTTTATCACTTTAATTTGCATATGAAAAAACAATTTATCATGATTAAAATTTCATTTGATGAATAAATTACAAGTAAAAAAAAAAATGTTAATGTCAAATATAATAAATGTCCCCAAAAGACATGAGTGCATTATATTATCAAAACGGTCATTTTATTATGGAGCGCATTAAAAAATTAAAATCTTGACGGGTTTATTGAACGATATGATGAATATTAAGTATATTTCATGTGCAGTCAATTTAAAAGATGACATTAATCCTACCTAACACGGATTTCCTGTTGTCTCAACGAGAGATTTCCTCTTTTGTCCAACGATCATTTATCTTTTGTTTCAATTTAAATAAATTTGTTGTAAATTCTAGATTAGCTACTTTCTAAAGCATATAAGCTTTTCGATAAAACAAACACTCAAATAATAACTAACTATGTGACTGCCGTGACTTGTTAATTATAAATAAATAAAATTTTGCTTTATTAAATAATAAATTTTGTTGAATTGCATTGTACTATCTTAAATGTTGACATTTTTGAAGATATAAGTTCATCCTGATGTTACACTCATCAAGAGCTTTCATTTGAGTATCCACATGCATTTTTAATATATTTTTTATATATACATACATATATATATATATATATATAATATATGAAAAATTGATGTGGGTATTCAAATGAAAGGTCTCAATGAGTATAATGTCGAAGTGAGCTTATATCCTTAAAAATACCAATAGTTAAGAAATTATGTACTGAAAACAAAATTATTCTTATTCTCTTAATAATATAGATAATAAAATAAATAAAATCAATTTGTGGTCAATAGACAATTGATACACAATCAGAAGTGATTTAAAAAACAATAAATTAGCAACAATCGCTTGTAACGATATGTAAGGAGCGATGATAGGCGTGACTGTCAATTAACATGTCAAAGTTTGAGTCGATGGAATATTATCAATCCCCAAGATCGACGATACTTATTACATGAAACGAAACGTCGAGATCGCGATATTTTCTCTTGAAGATATTCCCTTAGCGGAGATCAAGACGCGGATTAACGTGCCGTAGTCATGGGATTTTACTTCGAAGATCTGCTCTTTCTCCTGCAAGTTGAAATCCTCGTGTTTCTTTGTTTTATTATTTATTTCAATACTGTGTCGAGACGGCGTCGCGGTTTCTGTGATACCCTCTGTCTGCTGACGCTTTGTTCACATCTCGGCCACGACACTCTTCATGTTGAAAATTCCAGGGCAATTTATACACTTCAATACCTTTGTCAATGTTGTGTTATTCAATAAATATATATTCTTCTCTTGGTAACTAATTCTCGACAAAATTTTTTCACGCTTTGAAGAACAAAGCCCGAGCTTTTTTTTTATCAATATCATGCACAGAGTCTCAAGGTAATGCCAGAAGACCCATCTCAAGTTATCTTGCTAATGCTCACTTGCACTTATGTTGAGTAAAAAATAATTCAAATGTTGTATCAAGAAATAAATTAACCCAAAAAGGAATAACAAAAGAAGACATTTAATTTTTTAGTAAAAATTTATTTTCCTAATTTGTTATTCCGAAATAATTGTATATATTTAAATACCAATTTATCGTTATTTAAATGTTAAATGTCGAAAAAATTATCAGCTTACTCTCTTTCTCTGTATAAGTCAATGTTCTTTGTTTTTTTTTTTAAGCATGTAAGCCAGTAATTGGTGTCTGAAGTCAAGTTCAAATTCTTCTCACTCAATTCGTCTCGCATGGTGCAGTGCATTATCCTGCTCATGTACTTTTACGTGCATCAAATGACAGGTTGGCATCGTCCCAATAAAGTAAGCCAATCCAGACTGAATTTTTAAGTTGGTCCACCGTGCAGTATTGCTTGTAGCAGCTGTCGGCTTATGTCCGTACGAATATACCGTATTCCATCTTGATGCTTCCGACTCCACCCGTTCGGACGTTCCAGATTGGAGAATTTCCCCGGAGGCAAAAAGGTGGAAGATCGAACAAAAAAGTAAACTACTTATGCTAGTAGGCAGTTTCATTTCCTTCTGATGATCGGGTTTTCCAAGGCCTACGTGTTTTTCTCGCAGAAACGATTGGCCTACGTGATAACCTTCGGAGAGTTGAATTGTACTCTACTCTCATGTCCATGTCCTCATCTCCTATCCCACAGACTTTTGATGCTTTTGTTGAAAAAGGGGTGTAGAAAAAGAGACAAGATATATGACGAAGGTTGCTACATTATAACGCTATAAATTTATTAACTATCCAGTTTATATATATTTTTTGTCCCCACCCATACTCATAAATTAAGTTTTAATGCTTGCTGATATTGTCGCTGCTTGATGCTCAAATTCAAATTCATACTTTTATGAATTAGTAAGGTTTTAATAATAAAATTTCGATTGTTTTTCATGTTACTGTTAAATAATCTAAATTTCAATGGATATTTTTATAATTTATAAAATTTACTCATCGCTTTAAATAGCCGAATTATTTTACTGCCGGAATAAAAATTAATTTTAATACTATGTTCAATTGCAAACAGACGTTAATGGTTATAGTATCAATAAACTTGCTAAAAATGTTTTATTTCACGGATAATTATGCTTTAATATATCAAGGATAACGCGAAGAAGTTGAAGGATTCGCGGACTCAGCGACAGAAAGAAGGATTGAGAATTTTGGACGGTATTTCGACACTATGGAGTGTATGTTGCTGTTTTTAATGTTTTAAAAATATATTTTTTATTTTTATCTATACTAATAAAAAAAAAAAAAAAAAACGAATTCGATTCAAGAATAAAAGTCTTGAATTCAGAAGATAATTTTAAACTTTAAAATTTTGGTTCAAGATTATTTTCCTCGACTCAGATTTATTTTTTTATTAGTACAAAAGCAACTTTAAAAAATTTTTTTCTTGATATTTAAAAATTCGTCGTTTTATAAACGTGAAAAAAATTGCATACTGTCGACTATATTTCGTAAAATTAATAATTTTTAATTTTTTAAATTATGCTACTCATAAAATATATCGGATTCATTTTTTTTTTAAGAATAAGATTTTAAATTCGCGACCACCTTGTGAGAATAATTTCAATGTTTATATATAATACTCTGTATAGCTATTACGTATGATAATTTTTAGCTTCAACATTTATTGACACTTACATGTTGAGATGTGTGTATTTATTCCACCCCCGCAGGTTACCGGCAGCTTGACTAGACGTCTTACGTCAACCGATATATTCTATTTTGTATTTTAATGCATGCTTGTTTTTAACAGCGACCACTTGTTGGACGTCACGTGTCCATCGATTTATGAAGTCCATGTCCGGTTATGCACACATATATATACATACATCTATTACACTACTATATCTATTTACAGTATAGATATAGTTACATAGTTAGATAGTTACATGAGACGTCAAGAGTGATCGGATAATCTCGCGATTAAATTTCTGTCATCCATTTGTATGCTAACTCTACTCTCTAGTGTTATTCCTCGTTCCTTTATTCTTTATTAACTACCATTAATATCAAAATGTCAGGTATTGTGCACTTCCAGTGAGTACTTTTGTTGGGCATTAATCATTTGTTAACATGTATTGTTTATTTGTACGATCACAGGACGGACATTCTCAAGTTTAACTTTATATTTATTATATTAATATTAATATTTATTATTTGCTTTTGTTGTCGGGATGTCGCACTGCGGTATGGTGTGCGGTCACTTTATCGATAAAGATGGCTTTTAATACTGCTTGTGTAAGCTTTCACATTTAATACCGGACATGGATAATATTCATTGAAGGTAGTCTACTTGTCAATTTAGTATAATTAATTTTATTTATGAGTCTAAGGGTGAAATAAATTTACATTTAATTTTTTTTTAATTTTTATCACTCTATTCTTCATTGGTTTAATAAATCTCTTTTTACTGAAGTAATGAAAGTTATTTGTTAAAAATTATTTTCGGACTTAAAGTAAAGATTAATGGCGACTTTTTAATCAAAATAATTTTTCTATACATCAATTTTTTATTAATTTTATTGAAAAGATTTATGGCAATAATTTTTGTAAATTTTTTTTTAATAATAAAACTTTATTTAAAAAAATTTTCCAAATATGCTTATTAGTTTAGTAGCAGCTTATTTTTACCGGTTTTGGGTGGAATGCCATCTGTGGAATGTGAATCCGAAAGTGAATAAAAAACTCGGGAAACACCACCCCAATATAAGATTTAGTTTCGGTACGGGCAATAACCCCGGAGTTCCAACGACCTGTGAATTAGTATTTTTTTTTTTTTTTTTTTTTTTTTTTTTAAATACTAAAATGCCCATGATGTTACACTTTTACGATATCTCAGAAAAATAAAAACAGTATAAGTATTAATTTTACATGTATAACATACTATCAATTTTTATAATAATATTAAATTAGAAAGGAATGGGTTCACCGGAAATATTAAAGCCAAAAATAAACCCGAATAAAATTCCCGTCAATGGACGATAAATAAGTTTGAGAAATTCTTGCCCTTATCAGCAAAAACTTGTATAAAAAAAATGTCCATTATTTTTGGATCACTAAAGTGTTATCTTACCGCATGTATGTGTATAACTTGCGTCATATATTATTTGGGCCATTGACGCGGCGTTAGGTGTGAGACCTCGACAAGGACGAAGACGAGAAACCGAGAGAAGTAAAACCGATGACTTCAGTCCAACGACACACGAATTAATCCATTCGTATAGAAATAAAAAAAAAATGATAAAAAAAAATTTAATACTTCGTCTGCTGTGCAAATAAAAATTAATTTTTCTTACATCGAGTTGAGGTTATTATTGAACATTTTGTCACCTTTCTCTCGATCAATACCACAAACATACATTGTACACTAAACACATGTGTGTTTTGTTGTCATTTTATTTATTCACCTCGTCCCTCGCAGTATCTCAGTATCATCTCAGTGCGCGAGATAGCCCGACTACTTTTATTATCACTTTTATAGCCTTTCTTTTTACAAGCGAGACTAGATGACCCTGTAGTGAAAGAAGACCACACCAAGGATCAGATTTTTTGAGTTCATACGTATTATCCCCCTGTCGCTATTCTTTTCGCAAAATTATCTTTAATACCTCTACCTGTGTCTCTGTTTTCATTCTCATATTTATTTTTGTTGGTATATTTCACTGGATTGTAGGCAATAATTCATGCGGTAACACTTGCTTTAAAGCAATTGCTTTGACACTTCAGAAAAACCTTTTATTTATTGTATTTTGCGCTCACGTTCGCACATCCGGCTAGTTTATTTTTATTTTTTAGTTTTTATGTCCAATATTATATTAACAGAAAACGTGTTTTTCTCACTTGCAATATTAATTAATTTATTAATTCTTCTCACTCACTAAAATTTTTATAATCAAATAATTAGTACTAAATTATCAAGTTCTTCATAAAATAAAATAATACTGAAATTAGCAGTCAGCTGTTAATTTAAAAAATTTTTTTAATAAATCAATTACAGTAAAAAAATGCTTCTAAAAATTTTCACTTGTAATTTTTATTAATTTTTACATCTGAAACATTTTAATTTAATTTTTTTTATAATAATTTAATTGCTATAAAATTCTAAAAAATTTTTTAATGTCTGTCAACTTCAGTGTCTCATAAAATAAATTAATTCCAAAATATTTTATAAATATTAATAAATTATTTAAAAAACTAATTTTAGTATTTATTTTATATACTTTAACTATAATTAATATAAATTAAAAATATATAAAAAAAATTTTTTTATCAATATTTTTAATAATTCAAAATAAATTTTTTTTTTATTAAAAGAAAATAAATCGATAATTTTAATTTCTCTCAGCCTGTAAAAGCCTAATGATCACTTCGTTTGGTATTTATAAAAGTCTCTTGCACAACAAACTCAACAATAGAGCAAATAGCACAATACATTAAAAAAAGAAAGCAAAAAAGCTTATACGAATAAAAAGGATGCCGACCATCAGCTGATATAAAGTGAAAGATCTATTAATAAGTATTGGCGAATACTTTCATTTAAAAAAAGCAAGAGTTAATTCAATTCTCCAGGTCTACAGTTAAGTACAATATACAATATATGTAACAGTAATATAAAGGAAAAGGAATCCTGAGAAGGGTAGTCGGATCGGATAGGTGGCATTGAACGACCTTCGGAAATCGGGTCTTGTGGCTTGTGTCTTGTCTTAACTCTTGCTCCCTTCTATGGATTTATTTGCGTACAAACGTCCTCTTCGTGGTCGTTGTCTTCTGTACAGCTACTGATGGTACTTATCAGAATAGTAATTCAATCTTCTTGCTCCACGCTCATGCCAGACTTCACTTATATCCTGTTACTTCTTCTATCACATTTATATACACATTTGTACCATCGTATCATGTACAATTTATATTAAATTATTAAAAACTCAGTTAACATGTTTTAGCCATTAAATAAAAGTTTTTGTCCGCTTCTTTGTTAATAAATAAAAAAAAAAGTGCGCGCGTTGACAAGTTGCTAATTAATTAATTTATCTATTTAATAAAATCATTGGTCACGGTTGTCATGGTTTGTTTTATTAATATGGATTTAAATATTCAGCTAGTTAATTAATTGGCCAATTAATTGTTCGCGGTGTTTTATTATATTTATTGTATAAAGTGATTTAGTGGCTTAACGCGAAATTTATCTTTTATATAAATTTATTATATTTTTTTTTAATTTAAATGTTAAAAAATTAGAGTCAGAAGTTAATGAACTTTAATTTGTTATTCACGTCATTTAGGCGCCGGGAACTCCTGTCACGGAATAAATTTAAAGTCCGACAGAAGGCTAATGTGATAAAACATCGGTTGTTTGTTTATTTTTGATTCGTGTTTGTGTATGAGATAAAAAAATTAATCATTCCAATTGTTAGATCCTTTTTGATTTATTTAATTCATATTCTGTCTAATTGTTTCAAATTTCAAGTATGTGAAATTATAAATTATAAAAAATAAATTTATATTTTTTTTTTTAATTTTAAATTTAGTAAAAAATCAAATTTTTTATGATTATAAATTTAACCAATTTATAATTAAAAATCTTATCTTAATTTCTATACTACCAGTTGGTATTTCCTCAAGTAATATTTTACAATTTAATTGAACCACTTGAAATTTAGTTAATTAATAAAACTTACTCTCGAGGAATTTTAGTGAAATAAATGTCATAGGCTAGATAATTTTTGGCATTATAAATTTTTTTGTAAAAGTTAAACTCATCAGACTTGATGCTACACGTAAAATAAAATTGCAATTTGATTATAAAGAGCCTAGTGTTGCATGTTTTTAGAAAAACAGGATTTTTGTCTTGTAATTTATTTAAAAAATCATGTTAAATTAATTTTCAAGGATACTCTTGATTTGTTAATTTTTTTTTAAGGCCGTTCAAAGAACTCAATAAATTTCCAAGAAAAAAATTTTTTAATAAATTTTTTACTCTGTGAATTTATCTAGCAATAAAAAATATGATTTTTTTCACTATAAACTCACACCGCAATTCAATAAAGCATGTGAAACATCTCGAAAGAATTTCTCTGAAAGTCATTTCTAATTTAACTGAATTCGAAAAAAATAAAATACCAGAGTGCTGTATAGTAAGTACACATTAAATTAAAGAAATAGCCGGTCGTGATCGTATGTAATTAGCCTATCTGCAAAATCGAAGTCTCTGGAGCTTGTGTGTCACAATAATGATTCTGAATAAAGTGGAAATTAATGTTAAATATATCCTGCATAGTGTTCCAAACGAGTTATCGTCCAGGAATTATCAATCACTTCTTTGTTGTTTTTATGTTTATTTTTAGTCAATTACACACATTACTTTGATTGAATTTTGCAAAACATGTTAGATTTCTCTGTGCAGGATATTTTTATTGAATGTTAATTGCTTGGAATAAATTATTCAAATTAAAACAGTTTCATTTTTGAATAACAAAATTTTAAAAATCAGAGCATTGTAATTAAAAATTTACAATGAAGCTAATTTTATAAATAATTCAACGAATAAATAAATCCCAGGCTTACTACTGACGTACTTGGATTACCAGAGTATCAACTCATTTGACGACATTTTTATTACTCCGAACTCCTTTTTAAATCCAACAACATTCAGACTTATATCTTTATTTATTGATATGAAGCTGTGTGAAGTGAATGCTAAATAAAATGGTTTAACCACCACGCAGCTGGAGTGTTATTTGTCGGCATTTAATTTTTAAAAAACTATAAATAATTACTGACCTCGCTAGCTAGAGAACTAACCTCAACTTCTCTTCTCTGATTATTTATTATCCGTTTATATAGATATTAATATTAATTGAAGATCTCAGCCTTCCACGGTAATTCAATTTTCAATGAATTAATTCACGACGTTTCAAATTTCTAATCCCCAAGATTTCACTTTCTTTAATGGATCCGGGATCTAATTAATAACTTTATTCATCGAATTTATTTTTATTAAAATATTTAGTTAAATATTTTATTCTTGTTCTTTCTGCTGAAAATTTGAGTCGAGTGCCTGCAAGGTGCTTCAATAATTTGCTGTAGAACAGAGTAGTTAGCAATAATGTTTTGAACTTTTGTATAATGTCGAAATGTGCCTATAAGTTGGTCGTGATAAAATAGTATAAAGAGCCATCCTATTATTCTCTTGAGTTACCTGGTGGATACACTAGTGAAGCATGACTTGTGGCTACAATGTCTCGGGATCTTGACCCGTCGCCGTGGGCACTAAATCACTATTCACTATTTCTTTTACCATCTCTTGTCTCAGTGCAGCTAAACACTTAACTTCTGAGCCTTGGAATCATTTGTATATACAAATATGTTATTCAAATCAAATTTATTCATCAAAAATTACTACCCATCCTAGTTTTCATTTTATTTTTAATATTTATTATTGTATTTTTGCTTTAGAAAATTTTTTACAGAATATTTTTGTAGATTTGTTGTAAAAATTTTTATTGAAAAATTTTTTAACACAAATTATTTAAAAAAAAAAAAAAAAAAAAAACATTTCATAAAATTTGCACTTTAAGATTTTTTAATTTTTTTAAGTGTAAATTTTTTTTTTTATTTTAAGACAATTTATTTGTCAAAAATAGATTTAAAAAATCATATGTTATTTAATATCAATTTTTTTTAGTTTTTTTGTAACACATCAATTACTATAAAAAAAATAATAAAATTTGTACTTAAGATTTTTTTAATTTTTTAAAATAATTTTAACAAACAAAAAAAAATAAAACGAAATAATATAAAAGAGTAATCGAAAAAGAATTGAAAGAATTCAAAAAATTCATTACAAATGTAAATATAAAAAGTGAATGAAGATATAAGGAATGCAGACAAGTGCAATGAGATCAAGCAGGCAATCGATAGAAGATAGACGATAGACCTGAAGAGTCTTTTTCTCAAGTGTGCGTGTTTTGACGTGGTAGATAGAACAGTACCTTGATCGAACCTGACTCTGATACTACACCTTTCACATTGCTAAGAGAGTAAATGCCAGGCACTCGAGTTAACCATACGTACCCGTGCCTGTATAATAATAGTACGTACATACGTTTAGTTATAAACGCTAGTTAACAGAATAACACTAACAATATGTTTCTTTACTCTGCTGGTAGCCTGGACCCGTGATAGTGCTGTCTAAGTCCATGGAATAGAACATAATGTAAGTTAGACCAGATGGATAATTGAGCCAGTGCCATGCCGATCCGAGCCGAGGGTCATCGAAAACCGGCAGGTTACGTGTTATGTGTTATTATTGAGTAATCTCTCGGTAAACTTAAGGATTGTTAACAATTGACGCAGCGCATATGAAGAAGATTTTAAAAGGGCGGTTTTGCGAAATCCCTACAATTGTCTATTTTATTTTTATTTATTATTTCTTATTACTTGTTAGTTATTATTTCGTAATGTCAAATATTTACATTGCCTAATAGTTCGGATAAACAAATAACAGCGAATAGCAAATAAAAATATTTTTATGGTTAGAAATTTATTCACTTCGTCAAGCGTGAGATCCTTCATGATTTTTAATTCAATTACGAATTATTCAAGAGAATAATTATTTAATGATAGATAAAAGATTGATTTAGCATTATTATGCTATGGTACACATGACCTTGGTTGAATTTATTTTCAAAATTTTATAAATTTGGACATTGAATATTTTAAATGTACACGAAAAAAAAAAAAAAAAAAAAAATTAATTTTTTTTTGTGAACCTAAATCAAATAAATATTTTTTCATCAATTTATAATAGCTCGATAGAATCAAGTGATGTACGAGTTTTTTTTTTTTTTTTTTTTTTTTTAAATTATAAAGAGGATTTATTAAGTCGTAAGTCGTGACAAAAAAAACAATCTTACGGTGGTATGGAATTAAATTAGCGTGTAATTGGAATATAATTGAGTAACAGCGGGTACCATCGACATCTTAATTAATGAGAAATTCGTGCGGAATCGTCAAGAATAATTTAACATTATTTATATTTTATTATTATTATTATTATTATTATTGAGCCGGTTAATTTTGATGAGTAGTTTAGTTAAGAAGTATAAGAATGTCCGTGACCATGCATTTAATAAAATTATTAATATTTATTATTATTATCACACTTAAAATATGCAACTAGATCTTGATATAAAAAGTTCAAAATAAACTCGACCTTGATGAATTGAATCCGGAGTTATATTTTCTTTGTTCGAGGTTTTTATTGTTCGAAGTAAATATTTTTTTCCTTTCGAAATTATATGAGTACTTGTATTTTTATATTTTTTTCATTTTATTTATTTTAATCCTGTTTTTTTTTTTTTTTTTTTTTTTTTTTTTTTTCGATTTATTAGTTCGAACGGCCTTGTAAATGGTTATTATTGTTATTGCGATAAATATAATTGAGCTACTGGTGTAAAAAATGAAATAATAATAGCCAGCAAAGATTAAAGGGGAGTTGTTCAATTCAATTTGTAGTCCGGGTTTGAATTGGGTATAACCGAATGCTAATGTGTTTCATAATTTTGATGATCAACATAATTACTTCCTCTTGAAATATTTTTTTTTATTACATAAATTTTTTTTTCCCAATAAAATATCAATTAGAAATTAAAAAAAAATGTGACAGATATTTTGAGAGCATTAACAACAAAAAAATAAAATAATAAATGACAATTCATTTTATCTGTTATTAGAATAAAAATTTGACCTACTTAAATTTGTCTGTCACTCAAAATATTCTACATACCACTGGAATTTATTACGCAATTTAAAATATTCTTAAGATAAATTAGCGGGAATTATTGCACTTATAAATATTTATTCTCTTATCTAAAAGAAATATCTTCCGGAAAAAAAAAAAAATAAATAAATAAATTTAAAATTTATTATCATCATAAAAGCAGCGTGAAAACATAACGTGGAAATAATTATAGTATTTTTGACAGATAGAGCGTATATCATTAGTGTATTTAATGTAATGTCAAAAAATATGCAAACACCCGGGGGCAAATGAACTAAACAACACGTCTGCCGCGACCTAATCTCCTTTTATTATTTTCTCCGATTAAAAAACATCAATGTGTGTGTGTGTGTATATATAAATTGTTAACAACACAAATATACAATAATACAATCTTAGCTGAGTCTTGATCTCTTTTCCTTCAAGTAATTGCACAAGGCCGCGTGAACTTAACTCGGACATCGTATCGATCAATGTAACAAACATATGTATCCCTTTTTATACAGTACACTGTTGAATACAGAGATATATTTATTACATTAGTTAGTAAAATATATATGTATATATATAAATATAAATAAATTTATAAAGGTAGATTGTAATAATATGAACACTGAGCTAACGTAAGCTAGTTGTCTACAACACAAGTCTTTCTACAGAACTTCATTAGATTACATTAATGTAGATTAGTGCAATACTTTTATTATTATCAAGAACTTTTATAAGGAATAAATAATTCCTTGGGTGCCGATTGTTATCTCACCGGCTACGCACATCGACTCAACTTTAATTTCTACTTCAGACAACCGATTTATATATTAGGTGATTATTGATCTATTTAATTATAGACTGTGTTGATTGCTACGAAATCTGACACCGAGTTCCGGAATTGCTTTTAGAATTATTACTTCTTAACTATATTTTATTATTATGTTTATTTACATAATAATAATAATTATTATATCGATCATGAGAGGTGTTACTACAATATTTATTTATGGAGAAATTTTTTAAAAAATCAAAGCTAAATTTTTAGAAAATTCTGTTAAAATATTTAATTTTGGAAGGAAAAGAAATTTTTTTTTTTTTTTTTTTGAATAGAAAAATATCTGGGTCATTAAAAAATTCAATTGTACGATGAGCCCTCACTGAAAACCGCAACATTGAACCGTAAAAAGGTGCTTGAAGTGTATTTTGTGTGTTCTTTTTACGGTCGCGGCTTAAAAGATCATAAGGGCGCGTTATATTTTTCCGAGGTAACTTCTTGTATGTCTGGACCCCAGCGGGTGTTCCTCGGCGCCGCATCACCGGGCTTAGTCACAAAAATCCAATGCCAAACCATTAAAATAACAGACTTTTTAATCTTTTTGTATTTATAATGTAAAATATACATACATTTGATGCGTCTTAAATTAAATTCTCGGTGCAGATTCGACGCTCATACTGTCAACAATTTTAATTTAAATATTTTTTACTTCAAGACTATTATTAATAAATTATTCAATAAAAGTGTCGTTAAAAGCTTTTATACTCTTACTATTGACGTAATACTTTTTTACAATTTATTACATTGCAATGTTTCATCGTAAGTCACAACGTCTTTAGACCCTCTAATTGTTATTTATGCTCGAATAATTTATCTTTGTAATTACTGTTATTGTACACCCGAATTAGCTCATAGAAATTACCATTATTTTTTTATTATAATTAAATTCACGATGGAGAAATTATTAAAAGTCAATTTGATTATAATTATCTTGTAACTAATTTTTATGGATAATATAATTATGGCTTGTGTATTAAATCTAGCACATTTAGCTCGTAATTTATTCGTTATTTTACGAATTTTAAGTTTACTTTTACTTTGCTTTCTTATGTCATTAATATAAATTTTTAATAAAACAACTTTTTATTAGTAATAATTCATATTCTGTTATGCAGTTATGACTAGAATGATTTCATGTCTACAATTAGTTGATTAATAAAAATTATCTTCAATTAATCTATGTTTGTGTAATCACAAACTAGTAATTTATTCAGCGTTTCTCTGTTACACTAAATACTATTAACAGCACAGTGAATTAAACTCGTCTAACTTTATCCTACGTATCACACAAAAAATTAAAAAAAAAATGAACTTTTTTAAAAATTTGATCCAACATATTGTAAAATTGAGATTAATTGCACGTTAAAATACAAATCTACCGAGGGAATAGAATATTTGTGTAACATAAACTATATTTGACCCACATTGACTGATTTGCTCTACATGCATAGAAAAATTAAACAACCGTGTACTACCACCGTACTCAATGACATAACCGTTCACTTTACCGCAGTGGTTCATTAGTTATTACACGCTGTATCGTAAATAATATTTGCCAAAGTTAAGTTTGTTGGCTCTGCTTGTGAAATTAAACTTTTAGGGTTAAATGTAATAAATCAAAACTAACATCTAGTATATCAGTATCCGTAATATTAAGTAATTGGCCATTACACACTTCATGTTTTAATTACTCTGCTTCTGGTACTGTATTTATGTACAGCAAATAAGTCTGCTGATAGATGGATTAAATGTCCTTGACACATGAAAGCTAAACACTCACCAATGGAGATTGAAATGACGTGTACTAGCCACTGGTTTTGCTAGAGTCTATTTATGGTTCTAATTAACTTTTTTTGTAATAACGAATCGTACTTGAATTTAAACTTTAATATAAAAAATAAAACGATAATAATAACTTGTCAATCTGCAGTCACTATGAGACTGCCGGAAATTAAGAACTATGATAAATAAAATTTTGTTTAATTATATTATGAATTTTGTTGAAGTGTACTGTACTTTCTTAACTATTGACATTTTTAAAGATCTAAGCTCATCCCGACGTTACACTCATCAAGAGCTTTCATTTGAGTACCCACTTGCATTTTTGATATATTTTTCATATATATATATATATATATATATATATATATATATATATATATATATATATATATATATATATATATATATATATATATATATATATAAATATATGAAAAATAAATGTGGGTACTCAAATGTAAGAGATTAGATAATGAGTCCTACTTAAGACTTTGTAACTCTTAAAATACTGAAGATAGCCTCATATAACAAAAACATTTTTCATAAGAAATTTTCCAAGCTACAACTTTGCATTCTTATCACTTTTCCCAAAAATCAATATTTCAGAAGTTACAGCCATTTTAAAAGTGACTAAATGATTCAGTGTTTAATTAAAAAATTATCTTTTCAAATAATAATAATAAAAACTAATTGTATATATTTATAACTTTAATTTCATTCGCGTGTACCGTACTACTCTTTGTTACTCAATAACTATGTATATTATATATTAATATAATTTAAACAGAAATATTACTATCATCAACGTGTGCAGTTAACTATAGTTGTAAATTTTTTTCTAAAACTAGATCATTATTTATTGACAGCGAGGCAGTAAAAGCCTTATATTAGTTTTCAAATTGAATACAGCGACCCCGAGAAAACCCAGGGCATACGTTCGATGAACTTTACATATTAATTACGATGTAGTTACTCGACGTAAACTCGTACTACTACTTTTAAAAGATCTCTCTCTCTGCTCATTTTATTCCCATATTACTCTCTGCTATTTTACTGTTAAATTAATTATTACCGTCATTATTATTATTATTTATTATTTGTTGTTAGTATTATTATTATCATCATTATATGATAAGTATGTATACTTTATTAGTTTTTAGACTTTTACTATCTTAGTTATGAATATTTATTATTTTAGAAAAAATTTATCACATCATTGTTTGTTTATTTTTTATCTTAACTATAATTATTGCACTTTACTGTGAGAAAAAAATTTTTTTAATAAAAAAAAAAATTTAATTAAATAAAATTAGAACCCAAAAGTGAGTCACAATAAATAAAAAAAATTATAAAATCCGAAAAATTCCATCGGCAAAAAATAATAAATAAAAACACAAAGTGAAATTACCTTTTTACAGGGACATTAAGTAACTTAAGCGCCGCGAATCAGATGTCAAATGGCGCCAGAAAAGTCCACGCGTAACAGTAGGTGATGAAATTCCATTGCATGTTACTAAAATTTACAGAAAAGAGAACACATTAATATGTATGGTGAAAAAAGTAATACAACTTCTTCCCCTTCCGTAATTCCCTCAACATTAACCATTTATTTATCATCTCCTTTATCTCAAAAACAGTTATTTATATTCATAATTATATTACTTAATTTCTTTAATTTTAAATGCCCATTAACAGAGGATTACTGAAAAATAAAAAAGTTATTGGTCAGAGGGCAAAATTGAAAGTGAAACTCCTTCAGGATTATTCATATAACCCAAGCATAAAATGAGAATCTCGTATCGTCTTTCTTTCTTTCTTTCTTTCTTTCTCTGGCTTTAATATCAATAACTAGTTTAGCTCATTTTACCTTGATGCAGTAACTTTAAATTCCAATGCACAAACGAGCAACAAAATGACTTACAGCACCCACGCACTTGAGCATAAAATGCAAGGATGATTGATAATCGATACGGAAGGCCACGTTATTTATTTTTGACCTAAATACTTTATCTTATTCAATCATAAACAATAATTATTTAATTATACCTTTATCTTAAGAGTCTCGAGCGAGTGAATTTATTGAAATAATTCTCTTTCATACATACCGACTCAGTTCACAGTCCCAGTCCATTATCAAAAAATACGCGATTTGTTAGCGTTTAAAATTTAATTATATTAAATTAAAATAATTATTCAAATATTTCAATTTATCGGAAAAAAATGGAATTACTTATTAACTTATTTTTATCTCAATATAATAATATAATATAATATAACCATGTAACCAGTTGTTACTTCACGAGAATTACACAATCCTCGAGAGAAAGAGAGCATTGAATGCCGTATATCCGGATGGCGTAGTCCTCCTCTTTAACAAGGAACAAGGACAACAAAAGATTTAAGTTCACGAGGACGATTGGCGTCCTCGCCGGGTCGAAGATAGTATATAGCGACAACAAATGTGTTTATGTCTGTGTTACACACTTTTGCCACTCGATCGAGTGAATCACCCGATCACGCCCCCGTCGATTTAACATTAAACATTACATAGTCCTATGGTACACATATCCACTAATATTTTTACATACATACATATCTTGAAGTTAAGTATAGAGTATTGTAATCCATACGGTACAAAACGCACAACATAACAGTGTGAAAGTCGCTGTCACTTGGCACTTTACGTTATTAATATTGGCTTTGGCTACTTTTTCGGTTTTGGTTTATTTATTTGTCGTCTTTCAATTTGACTAATTTTTTTATTAATTTATTTTATAGATATTTTATGATATATTGAAAGGATAAGTGATATAGGTGTACCGTCGCGCCGCCTTATTCATTAAAAAGCTTTAATATTAATTATTAAAGACTTATTTGAGCTAAAAAATGAATAAAAAATCTTTTACAAGTCAATTTTTGCCCAAAAAAATTACATTAAAAATTTTAGAATGGATAGATTTTATTTAAAGTTATTTAAAGTAGGGATAAAATATCTAAGTAAAATTTACGAGCTCAAATCAATTTAATAAAATTCTTAAAAATAAATTTTTTGGAGCAAGATTTTTTTTTTCTTTCAATGTAATTTTTTTATTGATAAAATTCGTGTAATTATTTTTTTTATAAATAAATATCGAGCTAGAAAATAATAACTATGCTCAAAAAAAAAAAAAAATGACATTGGTTATAAAAATACACAATGCCATGAAATGTAAATAAAAAATACGAAGAGCTAGATAATTAACTTGACCAAGACCTTAAACATCGCGATTAATTACCCCACGCCTGAGAGTGGCTAATCCCCGTACGTTCATTATATCACAGGAAAATAAATGTTGGTGAATAGAAGTAACGCTTGATTAGTTAGAAAACACCTTGAAAAAAAATGAAAGCGTGATTTCCTCGTTATAATTACAATAATTAATTTATTTTTCGACTTTTCCTACACGATTCAGGAAGTTTCCGAATATTATTAATGCTTATTTTTATTTTTGTTAGCAAAGAGATATTTATCAAACTGGCAGCTGAAGCAAAAATATATTCTGTAATTTTTAAGAACTTGCTTTGCAAGTTAATTACAAATATAATTTTCAGTTAAAGAATTTATGATAATAAATGTAAACAGGTAATAATAAGAGTAATTAAATCAGACTGGGACGGTTAAGTGATAGTGAACGCCTTCGCGCTGGGGGTGCGCAATTAATATCGAAGATATTGAATCAATATTTTTATTATTCGATACTTAATACCCGACATGTATTAATTAGCTGGTCTATCGGGAAGAAAATAAAATAAAATAATTTTTTTTTTTTTATAATTGAGTATTTATACAAAAGATTAAAAAATGTTGATACAAATATTGAGCAGTATCCTGCAGAATGGTAATTAAGAGAGGCTTCTCGGTAATCTTGAGCAGTGTTTTGCCAAGGCCGAAAGCCCAGCAACAGAAACAGAATCAGCAACTGAGTTGTGTGTTGCAGTCAAGTACTAAGATAATTAGTTTGATCGGGTGGGAGCCTAAGATTTGCTGTTCCCAATGGTATGCCATGCACCATATACATGCACCGATTTATAAGCAGTATAGAGAGAGAATGGATTAAAGAACTCACCGTGTGACTTGCATGCATGTGTTATTGGTTATATCGTGAGTGGAATATACACGCGACCAGAAATGTAATGCATGTAGTTACACACATTGTAATGAGGAGCGCAGCGTAGGACTACATGTAGATAGTAAGCTGTGAATAATAAAAAATAAAAAAAAAGGGAATACGATATACATATGTCGCTGGCCAATCAATCGTAACCTTGATCAGCTCTTTCTTGAGATTCCTCGGAAACCCAGTGCATCGACTCTAACTGTTTGTACTTTACAAGAGAATCATTTTCATTTATTGCATTTAGAAGTAGAGTATATTTTTATTAATGAGGTCTAGATACTCTAGACTAACGTGGGATTAACAGGATGTATGTTTGTTGATATGATGCTAAGCCGAGCAATGTTTAAGCGATATGATTGCACGCGTATCAAGTTGAATGATCAGTTTCTCAAGGTAACTTATTCTTAGATACAAATATTTTATATTTTTAACCAGTACCAGTCCAATTAGGTTTATCTTTTATCTGTACTTAATATTGTTGTCTAAAAAGTATTTATTCTTAATCAACTTTTTTAATTATTCGATACTGTTTTATTTTAAAATAATAAAATCTGGTGAGTGTTGAATTATTAATCATGGTCTGAATGTGCCACTGGTAATTTATTTTGTCGTAAATAAATTTCATTTGCTGCTGAGTGTAATGAAGTTATCGAGATTTTACTCAAGGTGGAACTGGTCAGAATTTAATGAAATTTTGTATGGTAATTAATTATGATTATTTTTAAAATAATTCTATTCGTAAATAGAAAAATTAAAAATTATAAAAAATTATAGTTTTTATTTTATTTTACAAAAATTTTATAAAAAATATAATTTAAATATTTTAAAAATATCTATATTCAATAGACTTTTTTATAAATTGTTTTCATCAGGAAAATATTGTTCAGATTAAAATAAATATTGATAAAATGATGAAAAATACTGAATTAAATATTTTTCATCATCGAACAATATGATAATTTTTTTTTTTAATTTAAATATTTTTTTTCACTGCCGCAGATGTTAATATGAACATTGAAGTTATTTACATCTGTTTTTAATTAAAACTAACATGAATCATACTTTTTAATTATTCGGTTTCTTGCATAATTACAAGCATAAGCTCGTTAAAAGAAAGTAATCGTATGATTTGACATTGAATTTTATTACGACATATTATCTAAAACTTATTATTTAACGTCACATTGTCATGTAAGTGAATTGTAAACAATTTTTCAAGTTATATAACACATATTTATTTATCAAATAAATTACCAGCAGGTAACTGGTATTATTCAGTTTGTAAAAAAACACAAAAAATAATACATCAAAAAATTATAAGGATGATTAGCATACGAAAATAAGTTTTGTTAATTGGTCTAAGTCGAAAAACTCTAGGTTATTAAGTCTTCAATCTTAATAAATCAAGAGCATATGAATATGAATGAATAATAAGTAAGTAAGTCTTTTGAAACGCAATCCCGTTTATAATAGACAGTGGCATATTACGGTTTGCCTTTCAACATTCAACAGGAAACCATTCTAGTTTCACTGGTCACTCTGTAACCGCAAGAACAAGGAGACATAAAGGCGTACGAAGAAACGCCTACATTTAAATTCGTTTTTGCCCTTTTATTACCACCATTGTATCAATACACATGTGTAATAAATGTAGATACAATTTTACAGTAACGAACCAATCCATATCCATCTACGAATGCCCGGAGAGTGTCTCTATAACCGAGATTTATTTTATAGGCCCGTAAATAAATAAAACTAGCTCATTCCACTTGATTGATTAAATAAATGGCATTTTTATGTTAACTATCGTTTAAATAAAAGCTGACAATCGATAAATTAATTAATTAATTGATTATTACATTCAATAAAAGGTTAATTTGGATCAAAAGGAAGAAA
Source organism: Cotesia typhae (assembly GCF_013202065.1). Taxonomy (NCBI): domain Eukaryota; kingdom Metazoa; phylum Arthropoda; class Insecta; order Hymenoptera; family Braconidae; genus Cotesia; species Cotesia typhae. Next base: position 11,986,625 of record NW_027423756.1, on the reverse strand, counting down.
TTGCTATTTTTATTTTATATCTTAATCAAAAGCTTCATAAGGAGCGAATAAGTAAATCAAGTAATTTTTGGCCTTAAAAATTATGTCGAGCCAAAATAATTCACAGTAAATCAAGATAACCTTTTGTTAATTAGCATTCTGAGTAAAAAAAAATAATTAAACAAGCAATAGAGAAGTTGAGTAGATAAATTTATCAATCTCAATAAAAAAGTACTTTATATTAGCATAATTACTTTTTTAAGGAATCGCAAGAGATTCAAATCGTGTGCATCAAATATAGTACGGGAAATATAAATAAGACAGAGACAGGGAATCAAGGTCAGGTGAGTTGATATCTTGAGTTGCATGCGGGTCGAAAGCGAAGAGATCGGATGTCCCTGAGGTGGTGAGTTCGACTTAACTATGTGCAAATGTCACACTTTATTGTGGTTATAGTCTGCGAGATGAGCCAAGATGGGAAAAAAATATAATTATGCATATATGTATATGGGAGGATATTATCGTGACTTAGATGCATATCGCTCACCATCCCTTTATTAAATTTTTAACGGTATTTATATGTAATTTATCGCTTTTTCAAGCTAATATTTAATTAAAATATGCAAGATTTTTTTCTCTAAAAGATTGATTGAGTGATAATGCTCCTAAATGACCGCAATTAGGAACAAGTCGGCACTTTTTAATGGTAAATTAGATTTTTTCTGATTAAAATTTTTGGTTAAAAAATTTTATAAATTAAGATTTTTATTTATTTTTTATTGTAATATTTTGATCGTATCTGATGTGCAGAAATAATGTATTTAGATCGTTGCAATTATAGAAATGAGTCAACTCTTTTTTTTAATGTAATGAACTCATTCTCAGAAAAAAGTGATGGGATATGTTGAGACATTGACGTATAAATCCGGTTATATTCTTTTTCGTAACGACGTCTACGTCTTTATCTACGTTTTCAAATAATTACGCTCGAAAAATGCGTTGCAATGTGTCAGAAAAAAATTTATCTGCTAAATGGCACGGTGGAATGCGAGAATCTAATTATTTTGCATCTTATTTAAATCTGACTACAATTTAAAATTTTTGTAAGTAGCTCTAGACTACGCAGGTATAAATATTTTTATAGGATGATTACTGGCCAGTAATAAAATCCACGACAACTTAATTTAGCTTTGTTTGTCGATTGTAAAAAAATTTTTTACTTCCTTTCTTGGAAGCAAAAATTTAAAATATTTAAAACTTGTAAAATTTTATTTAAAGTAATAAAAATTGAATGATCAAACAAAATATCAATTTAAAATTCACTTTTTTCCTCTGACAAATTTTATTATGCTTTGTACACTGATAAATTCACAGTTACTTATTTGTATATTTCACACACAAACGTCTATGGTAATTTACAGCAACAGCATCTCTGACAGTTTTAAATTAAATTCGAGCAACTTACTCGTACAAAAATAATTCGCAATTGTTATTGAAAGCTTAAAAAAAAAAAAAAAAAAAAAAAAAGTTAGTCTTCCATCTATATCAGTGTCACGGACTTTGCTCGTTCACCACACATGATTTATGGGGTATGCAGCCAAGTGACTGCTGGTAACTCGTGAACAAGCTTCGTACTAAATTTTATTTATTATTTTTTTATAACACAAGCTCCATGCCAATTTGTTTTTTCTACAACCAAAGTCTTTGTTAACGCCCCATTTTATCTTTCATTGCTTGTAGATACAAATGTTAAATTAACATCTACATTTAATTAGATCACTCTACATTGATAAAACTTCATTCCTTTCATCATGATAATCCAAAATGACTGATCTAGTTGTTTGCAGGATAAAATGCAATAATTAACTGGCAACCTGTCGTCACTAAATCACGGTTGAAAATTATAAATTATTAACAAAAAATCTTTGGTTGAATGATTTTCAATGATTTATAATTGGAAAATAATATTGCGATCATCAAATCCATCATTGAAAATTTATTCAAAAATACGACGAAACAAATAAATATTTTGTAAAATTAACAATTTTTTTTAAAACTGCTTTAAAAATTTAACAAAAACAATGTTTACTTTTTTAAGTCAAATCTTTTTCAATAATAATTTTTTTCATTGATAATCATTTAATTAAAAAAAAAATTTTAATTTATATTTTCAGGTACTGCTCGATGCAACATTCGTATGGAAGCAGGTAAACGCAGCACCAATAAAACGCAACGACGTTTCAGCGGGGACTGAATTTCTAAGTGTATTCATAAACGGTGCAATGGCACCAACACCACGGCGTCGAGGTTTCAGACGCAACCAGCACTCGATACAGGACAATGCAGTAGCTGAATCTCGACACAACGAGGCATCAATTTACCGGATATCACGCGCACCCTCCAGTCCAAGGCCAACGACATCGCGACCGAGTCACCGGGAAATCGGCACGAAATTCTACCCAGTTAGCCACAAGTCTTTGGAGCCGCACAATCGAGAGCACACGCATGTGTCTGACGAGTTGGGAACGGAAGACATAGTCCGTTTGAAACCTCTCATGTCGGTAACGCATCACCCTTTAAGTGACAAACGTGTCAACGGAAACACAACCAAGCCTAAAAGCGTCAGCAGAAAAGTTATCGGGGTTAGTGTCACGTCGACAGTCGAGGCGACGCCCTACAAAGTAAGAGTCGAGCACTACGACAATGAGCAGCTGACAATGATAACAAGGCCGCCAATTAGCGGGTCTTATTTCACCGCAAGCAGTGGCAATTTAGCGGCAACCGGTATCGGAACCGGTACCGCTAAATCGGGCTCAATGATCACCGAAACTTCAACCTGGACCACGTCAACTATCCCGACGCCCGTAAAAACGTCAACTGTTAAAACGTCGACCCCGATTCCTGCTAAATTAGTGACCGAGGAGCTCACCAATATTGTGTCGGAGTCGAACCGCAGCGAGTTTTCGGTGGACGAAGGCCTTCCGCGAACCAGTTGGCGAGCAAGGTCATCAGTGACACCAGAATCGACGATCACACACTCAGTGCCATTTTCAACTTCGTCAAGCTTCCCGAAATCACAAGAGCACAAAGACTCTCTGGAGATGGCCACTAGCTCCGAGCCTGTCGAGCAGAGTTACGAGCTGCCCGATGAGAACTCGGAAATCCACGAGGTCCAAGATGTTGCTCACCTGCAGGCTCGCAAAGCGGGCAGGCACTATGACAGCCCTTTGTTAAATCAGCCGCCCAAGGTCTATCCCCAGCCCTCGAAAATTTACGGGAAACCCTCGCGGATTTATGGAGAACCTGCCAAAGTCTACAGCGAGCCGGCAAAAGTCTACGGCGAGCCCGAAAAAGTCTACAGCGAGCCGGCTAAGATTTACAGCGAGCCTTCGAAAATTTACAGCGAGCCTTCGAAAGTTTACAGTGAGCCCTCGAAAATTTACAGCGAACCCGCGAAAGTTTACGCAGAGCCCGAAAAAGTCTACGGAGAGCCTGCGAAAATTTATTCCAAGCCTGCTAGGGTTTACAGCGAGCCCGCTAAGGTTTACAGTGAGCCTGCTAAGGTTTACAGCGAGCCCAGCAAAATTTATGGGCTGGACGGGCAGCCGATCAACCACGAGCCCGAAGAAGAGAACTACGAGGTCGACGAGGCCGTGAGTGTTGGCAGTAATGGAAATGTTCATGGTCCCCAAGTGGTCACAGAAGCGCCTAACTCGAGTGCAGTCGACGCTTCTGAAGACGGGCACAACAAAGTTGGGTACGTAGTCGAGGGAAGAAATTATCGCAAGTACCGCGTCGAGGAGCGTACGCCTGACGGATTTATCGTCGGGGAATACGGCGTTGTTAGCCATGATGATGGTTCTTTAAGGGGAGTTCGTTACACTGCTGACGGAACCATAAATCCTCGGCTAATTTACGACGCGTTGATGAAATTTCTTGCTCTTTAATTAATAGAAACTTTAATAATCGCATTACACAGAAAAAAGGCTAACTTGAATGAGAAATTTCTTTAAAAAATTAAATAATTAAATTTTTTAAAAATCTTTTTTATACAGAATTAGTTTGATAGAAATTTTGTCAGCCTTTAATTATTTAAAAAATTATTTTTATAGAGAAATCTTTTGATCAAGACATCTTTTTTCTCTGTACAGCGTTTTATAGGGTAATAATATGATAAAGGGAAGTTTAAATGCCGTTTTCATATAGGCAATAACGAACACGACTGATTATTATTTTCTTCGCTCTTGCCAACTCAACTGCCTCAACTTGTAATATTAAATAATTATAAATATATAAATATAGATTGTAAGATTTTTTCCCTCTCACCCTTGACAATATGACCTTTTTCATTTTAGCAGTAACATGTCTCAATTGCTAGTTTACTTTTATTTTATTTTATTTTTTTTTTTATATAATTCGTGTTATATTAAAAGGAATCGATCATTAATGATTCTTATGAATAATAAAGTAAAGTTAAAGGAAAAAAATTCATTAATAACGGTCAATTTTCCTACCTACGGTTTTATTATTATAGAGAAACACGAGATTAAGTTTTCTCGATAATGCCAGATTGAAGGCGTCCTTCTTATTATGCTTTAATATAGTGAGAAATGATGTTCGGTCTACCCTTTCGCACGGTAGATCAGAGTTACGTCGTGACTAGCTTACGGTTTATATCCTCCTACTATACTTGTATAGATTATTAAGTTTCGATACTGTGGGATTATTAATAATTGATCGACGCTGATGATCACTGACAAGATGCACACAAGTCAAGAGTGTGTGCGTCTTGTTTCTTGTAGAAACGCTTCTGTGACGAAGAGGCTTATAAATACTAATAAATTAAAAAAAAAAAAAAAAATAATCATTAGCCAACTTGTCGCGGCAGCGTTTCCACTTTTTTGTAATTTTTTAAAAACCCTAGTCAAAAGTCTCGAGTGAGAAATTTTGTGGGGTTCGTAATTGTTATTTTATTTTAAATAATTAATTATTAATTACTTTATTTCAGACTCCTCTCATTACCTCAATTATTGAGATAGTTTTTCTTGCCTTTTATTTAGCAATAGTTGTGATTCTGGTGAAACTTTAAATGATTGAAAATAATAAAATTGTTTAAATTTTACTAAATTATTATTTTAAAAATTTTTTTTATAAAATTTTGTATGTGAATGTTAAAGTGGTGCTTGAGATGCAATCGGCAATTGCCAATTGATATTTATATTTAACATTGATATTATGAATGTAATTTAATTTATATTTAATATAATATATATTTAGATTTTTTTTTAACTGTTGGGAGTAAGTGTAAGAACGATAATGTGCTGTTGTCAAATTTAAAATGTGATTATATGGTAAAATTTTGCAATACAAGTGTTCTTAAAAGTATTTATTCTATCGAAGAAGAAAATTTAAAGTTAATTTAATGATTTTAATAAATTTAAATTAATTTATTGAGTTATTATTATGATTTGCGAAAATTTTAATTGTAATTATTGAAAATATTTAGGATAAATAGTTTTAAAAATACTTGTATGTACGATGTACGTATTTAGCCATTGGCGACTGATACTCGATTGTAACTTTGTATAAATAATCTGTAATTGAAGACAGTCGAGAATGCTCAAGCGTAATTTTATTTGATTTCTTCAGATATTGTAATTAAACTTAATCATGTTATTACATGTTATTATTTGAATATTTCGACAGTTGAACCTTTTTTTAAAATAAATTGTCATCTGTATCTTGGTTTAAGCCGTATAATTATTTTAAATCATTTTTAGAGTCATACTTTTTGTAATTTTAGTTATTAAAACTGTCAAAAAATGAGTAGTTTTAAATGATATTTAAGGAAAAATGTGCCACTATTGAAAAAAATTGTAATAAATCTATTATTTGTAAAAAATTGTTTGTTTTGGTTTTAATATTTTTTTTTTCCCGTATTTCGTAATAATTTTTATCGATAACTTAAAAAAACAATAATCAAAGTATATCGTAAAAACGACTTCTTAAAAAATTACACAATTTTTTTTTTTTTTATTATTTTAAGAAAATTTTATATTTAGCCAAGTGAAAAAATTTTAAAAGCCTTGAAAAATTACAGGCTAGTAAAGAAAAAATTTGGGAGAACAGAGGCATATAAAACGCGGAAAATTATCAGTTATCTGAAATTTTTTATTAAAGATCAAAATGTGAAGGCTTTTTATAACTTTGGTAATAATCGGAGGAGCTTCTTCCACCAAGCCAAAATGTGGAATGTGTCCTACTATACCTCGTGAAGACATTGACGTAATTAGAGTAAGTATTATTCTCGAAAAAATTTGTATTTAATGATAAATTTTTATTTATATAAATTCTTCAGTTAGTTGGCGATTGGGAGGAATGGGAACGTAGTACCAACACTAAGGATGATACTGGGAGTTGCGGAAAACTGTCCTTGTTCGCACCTGCCGCCAACGGTGATGTACAATTGACCTTTTCCACGATTTCTACATTGTAATTTGAAAACCTTTTTTTTTTTTTATCTTTATGTCACTTTTTTCTGTATAATTTTATTTGATTCTATTGTGTGCCCCAGAATAGGAGGCAATTCCTCACTCCCTGGTATAGCGAGATTTGATCAAAATAAAGTAACCGTCGATCTTCATTTGCCGGTTTTGGGAATTTACAAAAATATGATCTTCTACATAATTGAGACCGATTATGACAATTATTATATTGTGTGGAGTTGTCAACAATTCGAAAAGGGATAGTAAGTTGTCAGATAAAAAACTATTTTTATTAATTAAGTGTCATCAAGCTTGATTAATTTTATTGAGGTTCCAAATCTGACTGATATTTGTTTTCAGTATACCTATAGTTTATGTTAAAGTTCGTAGTCTAGATTCAGTAGATGGTCTTGAGGAGATAGTTAAAAATGCATTAAAGAAACGTAATCTTCCGATGGTAGAGCTGACCAGAGAAAACCGAGCTGGTTGCGCTGATTGTCCTAGCGACGATTAAAAATTATTCATCGTTATTTTTAATTATTGTACTGGCAAAGTGTGCAAGTTTTAAATAAATTTGAAATAAATAAATAAATGTCTCGAGAATTTTCTTCCTATGACCTTCTAATTTTGAGCATTAAATTAATTAGATTTTAAGAACAAATTTATTATCGAAATTTAAATTCTGATAAGAACTAAAAGATACTCTCAAATTGTTTATAAATTATTTAATTAAAAAAATACAATATTCTATTCTAAAAATTATTATAAGTAAAAATATATTTTTATTAATTTTTAGCAGACATACTATTTTATTGTGAGTAAATAAATTTTTTTTTTCATTATTTCAATGCATTTAATTAATTTCAATAAAATATGTATATAAAAATAAGAGTATAACTTTCAATAATTCGGTTAGAACTTGTTAGGAAATCCGATTTTTTATGCAAGAAAAATAGTTTTTATTTTTTTTCAATTATGGCGTACCGTTTTATAGATTTAGATATTTTTTTTATATGATTTAGATATTTTCTACTGGAATTTTTACTTTGCTTGTCCCCCTATAGCCTTTCTATGGATCTCCAAAGGGAAATAATTTTTTTTTGCATTGATTTGCATATAATATTGCGTAATCCGAGATTCAGCCATTAAATTGAAAAAATATTGAAACAAATGTCGATAAGAAATGAAAATAAAACTCAAATGCAAAAGATTACAATAGCCATAATACAATATTTATATTATCTTCATTTTAGAAATACGGATATTGATCAAGAATTTTTTCGATTGTTTGGCCATTTATTTACGCATAAATAAACACCAAAAAATATTTTTTTATTAGATAACTTCTCAAAGCTGATGTCACTCAAAAACTAAGTATAAAAAGGCTCCGATCGGCAGAGTTAAATCACTTGACAAGAATTTTTTGCTAAGAAATCACTCAAATACTAAACAAAAATGTTGTACTATTTGGTAGCTTTCTGTGCCATTGCTGGAGCTTATGCTCAAACAATGGAAAATGGTTCTTGTCCGTCGTTCAGCGCCAGCCGTATCAACGCTAACCAAGTAAGTTTTTCGTTTTCTGGTTGTTAATTCATTTATTTATGTGTTATAATTAATAAGTTTTATCAAAAATAGTTTATTGGAAGTAAATTTTATTCTCAAAAATGATTTGTTTTTTTAGATGGTTGGAAAATGGTACGATTGGGCTCGTAGCAGCAATAACCCGATGAACGGACAAAGATGTGGATGGGACAACTGGAACACCCCCGTCAACGGTCTATCAAAATTAGTCCAATCTGCTATTTCCCCATTGTATGAAGACTTCTTTATATAATTTATTATTCATACCACATTATTTAAAAGATTTTACTAACGAACATTTTATGGTTTAGCATCGGTGGTTGGTCACGAGTTGTCTCTGATATCCGATTCATCAATGACAGCCAATACAACATTGGATTTGAAATCCCGAATATTGGAACCATAACCGTAACCCACGCCGTCCTCGACACCGACTACCAAAGCTACGTCATCTACTACCAATGCCTCAACCAAGGATCCACCTAGTAAGTATATTACCAAAAAAAAAAAATCAGTTATTTTTTCATGCTAATTACTAATGTTTGGCAAATTATTTTTTTTATTAGCTCCACCTCCCTTTGGATCAAGACCAGAGCCCAATTCCCAGGATCTCAAGTAGAAAACCAAATCCGCAATAGATTGGCTAGATACGGTCTCTCGTACGTGCCATTGACCCGTGCCAGTCAACAAAACTGCTAATCGAATAATTACATCTAACACTTGTATCTTTGAAATGTTGCCAAGTGCCACATAAATAATAAAATTAACAAAATATAATATTTAACATCTATACATTTGATTTATTATTTTTAAACCTCTATTTTTTTTTTTTTTTAAACCTTTAGTTAACTTTCTAGAATTTAATATTGCACGATTTTGTATCCAAAAACTTCTTTTGAAGTTATTGTTGGAATGTTTTTTTTTGAACGAGTTGGATTATCTAATTTTTGAGGGGTATGAATTCTGCGAAGCAAATGAATTTTTTCTATTATTGATATTTATACGAAGAAAAAAAAATTGGTATTTTTTCTATAAGTTGATATAAAAATATTATTCATTCGACGCAGTTTTTTTTTTCAATTTCTTCTGTCTTAGATCTAATCAGATCTAAGTTTTAATTAATCCTTTCGAATGAGGTGTCGTAGAATTCAATTGGTTGATTCGTTTTTAAGAAACCGTTCGACAAAAATTTATTTATACACACACGGATACTCTCTGATGCTTCAGATCATGAATAATGCAACATATAAAAAAAATATACCGACATTTTTCGCATGAATTTGAATATATTTTTAACACATTATTTTTCACTTTTCAAATATACTCAGATAATAAGAATTCAAAGATAAAATTTCCAGATTTGAATTATTTTTATACGGCTTTATATTTTTTAAAGGTATCTTTTACTGTAATATGCTTTTATGGAATCTATAACGCAAATTTTTCCGACGACAAGATGTCCTATATGTGCATATTATATATATTAACAATAAGATTATTCTTATTTTATAAGAATATCATTTTTAAAATTATTCTAAAAATTAAAGTAGATTGTGAAAAAGAAAGAAAATTAATTAAATCGAATAAAAATCCATATGAAGTATTTTTTTGAACAGTTTTTCTTAAAAATGTTTACTATATATAATAGGAATGATTTATGTCAATATAGGTATTAACCCGTTTTATATAGATATTTTTCCTATATTTTTATGGGAAGTATTCCAACATCAGCAAAGAAACAATCCCCATTTCTTACATAAGCGATTCCTACAAAATATTATGTAAAATAAATTCAAAAGATCAATTATAATTTATCAAGTTCTAAAGTATTTACTTTGCGATAATCATAAATTATAATTCTGATTTTTATGAAATTATTTTATTTTCTTGCAATCACGACAGATAACAATATTAAAACAAGTTTAAATTTAGAAACGAGAGTCCGGCAGGTTACGGTAATATTTTTTTAGCAGCAATCGGACATTAAATAACACATGAATAAACAAATCAAACATACATTGTTGGTCTATTTATTATAGTCAATCAGCTACTGAAACTGGATATATAAAGGTTTTGACAAGCAGTTAATAAATCATCCGACGCAAGTATCTTGTTCAGAAGACACTAAAAAATAATTCTGTGCAGAATGTTGTACTATTTGATCGCTTTTTGTGCCATTGCTGGGCTCGGAGCTTCAGCTCAATTTCAAACCAATCTATACCAAAACTCTTAATCTCGTTCTTGTCCTTCAGTCCGTTTCTTCAACGTCGACTTAAATCGAGTAAGTTAATCATTTTAAATTAATTGATTTTTTAAAATTAATAAATTGCATCAAAAATAGTTTGTTGGAAATAAATTTTGATCCTAAGAATAATTTGTTTATTTAGATGTCTGGCAAATGGTTTTTACAAGTGGTTAGCAGCAACAGTGTTGTTAAGAATGATGATGAAAGTTGCAAACAAGATTTTTGGGACCGACCTGTCGGAAATACTGCACGAGTTATTTTGTCTGCCTACTCATCATAGTATGAACATTGCTTTCTATATAATCTATTATTCATTTCTTATTTAATGAGAGATTTTACTAACATAAATTTTATGGTTCAGCCTCGGCTATTACTCAGAAGTTGTTATTGATCTTTCATTCAACCGTAATGCATAAAACATGACCGTCAGAGTACCAGGTGTCGAAGGTGTATAAGAAATTTTTATAAACAACTATTTAATAGAAATAATAGCTTTCAAAGAATTACTTTAATTTCTGCACTTATTCTCATTGCAAATAATACCGTCGATTAAATAAAAAACACTTGAAGCCAAATAAAGGAACCAAATAATTGAATAAAGTAGTTACCTCCGGAGTATCGCGGCAATAAAATGACGTGTAATTTAACTTGATCGATGAATTAAAGGATAACACAAGAGACTCCTTATTGCAAGTTTAATTTACATAAACATATCAGTCGTTAATTCCCGGTTGGGGGATAGGGCCTTGATCAGTCTTCATGTGGCTCAAGGCATGGGCGTACTCCAGGGAAATTCTTTTATTTGTGATTTAATGTACTCGAGTATCACTATCTTACGATGACGCAGACGGTAGACCTCCCTCTGATAATCATTGTCCTTTAACGCAGGACCTGGTCATACCTTCCCCATTATTTAACGAGTAAAATTCAGCGCTCGACACTTGTTAATCATTTTTTAATTTTATAATTTTCTGTACAGCATGTAAAGTTTCGTTCTTTTAAATAAAAATTCAACCAACTACTGGTATGTATAGTAGCGAAGAATTTAAATTATTTAATAATTAGGTTGCTAAAAAAAATAATTATAATTATTTCCCATAACTGGAATTTTTTCTCAGTATCTTTAAATACATTCACAATTAAATTGCACGTGTTCATTTAAACTTTGTATTGCTTTGTATATTTATTCGATTCGATTTGATTTTTTTATCATTATTTCTTTTGCTCTCAAGTTACTTGTTGTTATTGTAGTTATTGCACAACAAAATCACAGTGGGCCTAAGTAATGTAATAAAAGGGAAGGAACGCGGCTATAGATATTCGTGTATCGGCTGTAAGTGCTCGGAGCTTTAGCTTTTTACACAAATACACGTTTATACGAAAATATAAATCCTGTACGAATTATAAGAATTAAAAAAAACGAGGATCGTACTATGTTATTCGAGAATAAACTCATGTTATGTAACTTAGTGCTGTCTTGGACACACATTTACTCGTAAACAACCCCTTGTGCAATGACATTTAATTAAACAACTAAATTGACAAAGTCAATTATTGAGTGAATTATAAATTATAAATTAAATAAATCATGTTGTTTTATTATTTATTTAATTCAATTTAATATCCTTGTTATTATTTATTATTATTGATTATTTTCATTACTCTAGTTCTAAATTATTGCGAAATTTCATCTTTAATAATTTATAAGATAAAAAAGTAACGATCGATTCCTGTGAAAAATTATCCTACGCCGAGCTAAAGACTTTAGTCACGCAATGTCAAAGTGCACTTTAAGTAAATTATGATTTTTTTTTTAATTTTATTATTTAAGCTCAGTATTAGTTTAATTATTTCACTGAATAAATATAAGTATTAACATAAATTTTGTTATTTTTACTCAAAGCGTACTTGAGCAGTCTAGATTATTTTGATTTCAAGTTCAACCTTATGTAAACAATTTTTTTATAATAAATTATTCATTGTGATTACATAAAATTATTTACCATGCCTTCCTTAAAAGATTAATATAAAAAAAATGGATTATTTAATTTAAATGATTATATTTTCAGAAGTCAAACATTAAAAAATTGAAGACTGCCCGAGGGCTGACAGCCTCTGACAACAGATTGTCAAGAGTTTTGATCAACTACAAAGCGATGTAGGCGATTAAAAAATCTTTGGATAAATGTGCATTAATAAAATACACTTGTATTAAATAAAAAAAAAAATTAATACACTGTGTAAAATGAAATGTATTGAAAATAAATAAAAGAAAATAAATTAGGAGTACGTGTGGCGCCATGAAAGACCAAGTATTCAGGCGTGTACCCATTACGATAAAATAAAAATAAATGGATAAATAAAAGTGGGAGAACACGAAAAGCCCGTTAGGTATGCACATGTATTTTTGGTTGACGAGGGCACTGAACGTCCTTGGTCCTGCGTATGGTTCCGTTTATGCCCATGCTACTTATACCGAGCTGGACGATACCCTTTTATTCCAGTAATTGCTTTGTGCTTTCACGATAAAATCCACATTTGCATTCGACATTATATAAATAAATTTCAGATACTTTTTATCATCTCTGGGCTAAATTTTTATCGTTACAATAAGCTTCGTTACTTCATCTTGATAAATTTATTATTAATTGTCCTTGCCACAAAGATTCAATAATTTTAATCCGATAGCAAATATTATTAATTGCTTAATTATTGGTTTATATAAATAAATAAATAAATTGATATGTTCTTTATTGACTCACTGTATTTTATCTGCATCGATATCTTCATCTACAAATTCATGACACTCAAAATAGCAGACAATTTTTTTATGTATTTTAAAATGATAATTAATTTAGAATATAGTTGATAATTTTAAGAATTTTTCTAACAAATAAATTATGAAAAAAAAAAAAAAAATTATTAAAAAAATTGACTTTTAGGAATTTTAAAAAATTAGAAATGCAATTTTTTAAAAATAATTCTTTGGAACAAATTTATTTGTTAAAAAAAATTAAAAAATTGTTAAGTGACAGCTAAATTTAATGTCATTATTTTAAAATATAAAAAAATAATAATAAGTCCGATTTATGAATTTTTTATTTTTTTTTTCTTATATAGAAAATTTATGACTTATAAAGTCAGCAGTCACTAGAGAATTTTTTGATTTTATTTAACAAAAAAATTGTATTTTTAATTTTTTTTTAATTTCTAAATGTCAATTTTTTTTTCTAATTTTTTTTGCCATAATTTGTTTGTTAAAAAAAAATTATTAAATATCTGCTAAATTTATTTTCATAGAAAATTTATTTAAAAACATAAAAATTGCATGTCTGCTCGAGTATCATCCTTCAGCTTCATCCGGCACCTGTTAAGTAGTAAAATAAAATTAATAACTTAATTTTACAACAATTACTCAAAATAACAATAATAAATAACAATTTAAAAAAAAACTCATTATTATTAAACAACAATAATTTAATCTCCAAGGTTATACTCAGCAATTTTCATCCCGGAAGATCGCGTGCAAGTTTGATAAAAAAAAAAAAATAACCAAAACTTGACATACCAATTTGCATAATGATACACATTTAAAAGAAACTTTACTTTTGAAACATTTCATTTTAATTCACTGAGTACTTTCCTCGACAATTTAGTTTGTAATTAAAGTCACCAGTTGAATTTAAGTTTCTATTAAAAATAATAATAATTTAATATTTTTACACGGAGTAGAACGATTGACACACGACGGTACAATAAGCGACTGAAATATCGATAGCCGACATCTTGCTGCTCAGTTGCGCGGGGAGCTGCGCAGTTGGTAAAAAAGTGACAGCGTTCAAAAATAACGGTCAGTGCCGCCATCTTGAAGTCATCAGTGTTACTTGAGTTCGGGAGTGAGATAGACAATGACATTAGAGTTTTGATAATTTTTTTTGATAAATAAATTAGTTCCAAATAATGATTTTAAAAGAAATTGTATTTATTATGTTTTCAAATATTTATAAGTTCATTTTTTTTCTAATAATACTCAAGTTAGCTGCCATGAAATTTAATTTAGCATATATTTAATAATTTTAAGAATTTTCTAACAAATAAATTATGACAAATTTAAATATTCATTTGGAACAAAACTTTTTGTTAAATAAAATTAAAAAATTGTCAAGTGACTAACTTTAATGTCATTAGCTATCACTTGATAATTTTTTTTATTTTTTCTAACACAAAGTTTTGTTCTAAAAAATTATTTTTAAAAAATTGCATTTTTTTTTTTTTTTTTTTAATTTTCTAGACATCAACTTTTTTTTTGGTTATAATTTTTTTTTATTTTAAAAATTATTAAATATTTGCTACATTAATTTTTTTTTTTGACATTATTTATTATTAAAAAAAAATTATTAAATAAATTTTTATCGAGAAAAAAATTGCCGGGCAGTGAATGTAAGTGTGTGTAATTGTAAATTGAATCGTATGTAAACATAGACACGCGACTGTACTCGATATTGCAGACAGTCGTTATTATGAGCTGCCATTACATGGCGAAGCTGGGATCGGAATAAAAAGAACAGATAAAAATGACAATAATGACAAGAAAGAAGACAGAGGTTTATAAATAAGGGAGAGAAAAGGCTTTGACACTCTCATTGTACAAATAATTGAAATACTAATCCTAACCCAGTACATAAGGACGAGTTGGCGCTAGAGCGGAGCTACTTCCAGAGCCAAAGTACATACGCACCCCCTGACGTAACGTATAACAGTGAATAGTAGTATAAAGTTCGCGGAATGACAGTCGCGATAATCGAATCAGACAATGGGGCGTTTAGAAGTGGCCGAGCCGAAAACGGCAGGGGCGCGACCCCGTAACGGATAGAAATAAAATAGATTCTAGAGTTTAGTTGTATATCCCAGTGCCAGTGGTTGATGTCATCAGGAGGATTCTGATGAGTTAAAAGTAAACGGACAACGTATGCAGAGACCCCAAAGGGCCACACGTGACTTTTATCCCTCAATATCTGTATCTCCAATGTCTATATCACGAAGCAGTTGTTAAGTACGATTAAGTCTGCTTACGACCAAAATCTTTTTATTTTTTTAAACGTCGATCAGACTTAATTCCTCTAAACTCTAAACAAATAAGGTATTTAATCTTTAAATTAAATAAATTAATACCAAAGTACGATCTCTTTTATAAATTGTTTTATTTTTTCACAGTGGAGCTCAATTGACAGGAAAATTACGACTAGATCAACTTGTTTTTTATTTGTCAGCGCTGCAGGACTCCAAATTTATTTCTGTGATATTTAATTCAGCGGTTTGTAAGCGTGGAATCAGTTGCTGCTCACAAAACAGCGAGTAGAAGAACTAGAACAGGTAAGTGGTAGTTGTACTTGGCAAACATAACAATGAAAGTACCGTAAACAGTAAATAGTAAAGGAGTTTTGTCCTTGGTTGGTTCTTAAAAGGATAATGATGAAAAATTAGTGGTGCGTAAAGGTACAAAAAAAATAAAATCTTAAAACACGATATCGTGTTGTTAGAGAATGTAGGCGAAATAAAAGCCTCGTATGGATTACTACAAGTACACATATGTTCACCTGTGTTGTTTAGTATCCTACGCTGGTAACCCATCACTTGATCACTTGTTCAGCATCAAATGCTCCCGATGATATATTTATACTCTACTTGGTAGCATATTACCTCTCAGCGTTTTGAGTTTTGAGTCTTGAGTCTTGATCATCATCTTCATCTCGCGTTTCTTGTTTCTTGAGTATACACCGGTATTTAGTTGAGTATTGAGTGGTGATGCAGAGATGGAAGATGAGAACGCCTCCAACAGGACAAAAAGATTCTAACAGAGTTCATACTGGATATAGCATATAGCATATATTCAAAGCAACATTGAGATCTCGACTTGATAAAACATTGAATACCTCGCTTCTTGGTTCGCCATTCAACAGCCATCTCGTCCATTCATCCCCTCTTCATTACTCCTCAGCTTCTTTTTTTTATACACTTATTATGTGGATGCATGTATGCTATCCACCTATGAGAAGTTTACCTTCAAGTATAAGTAATACAAAATAAACTGGAAATGTCATCGCTTAATAGTATAGACGGTAGACGTTTTAATCTTCGTCATCTAGCGTCAGCACATCAACCATCAACCTCTACACTTTTTTCAATTGAATTCAATTTTCTAAACCAGAATTTTATTATTTGTTTAAAATATTGAGAAGATTTTTTTGGCTTAACTGATTTTAAGATTTCTCTTGATTTTTTTTTTTTTTTTGTTGGGATATTTCTTTTTGTGTATTCACACATTGCGACTTGTTACTTCCTAAGTCTTAAATTTCAGAAGTTTATTGTTGCCTGACTATTTAACATTTTTGTTTTCGGTTGATTTTATTTGTAAATATTTTTTGAAAATTTTTTATAATTTTTTTTGTGATAGTAAATTTATTTAAAACAATTTATAACAGAGTTGTCTCGGTGTATATATTCAAGTATTTTATCAAAACGGGTAGAATGTGACGGATGATTTTTCATTCTATCCGAGCTGAATGAATTCTAAGTGCTCTTGGATCTAAATCCTCTGCTATTTTATTTTAATAAAAATGTCTGGTAATGCAGGAACATATAAATATTTTGAATAATTTTTCACGTCAAAAAACATTTTTCTTTTAGTATTTATGAATAACTAGGGTAACTTGGCTCCACATTCGACATTAATTTAATTTTTTAAATGAAAAATTTACTCTTGAAACCATCTGTTTAAAAAATAATGGAAAAAGTGGATGTAAATTTTCATCATTAAATTATCTTGTCAATATTTTTGATCCCTTGAAAAAATATTTAAAGATCACAAGTAATAATTTAAAAAATATTGAATTAGAACTTGGAGGAATCAAATAATTCATAGAAACGTATAAATAAACCTCGATTGAATTATTCACAATGTAATGTTAATATAACATATTTTAACCCTTGCCGACTATAGACCGCATCTATCGTAGGGTATATTTTGCGAAGACGATGCGGGTCGATAAATGCTACCAAAGGATCCAAGAGGAATAAATGATAACAATAATAAAAGAACGACCTCCCTCGAGTTCGTCCAGTACTTGTGCCCGATGTACTGGAGCACATACGGTACCAAGTGCGAGGAAAAAGGACAGATATAGGGGTAGTTTCAAAAACCGGTACACCAATTCCACTCTTAGAACTTCTTTATTATCGCATTTGTATTTGGTTTTCTAAAAATATATAACATCAGCCCGACCCGGATGACAGACGGAACAAAGTAAAGAATATATAAACCGGAGTACCTTCCGCCACGAGCATTATATTTACGACCCTCGACACCTCTCTACTTTGCCTCCTCAATCAAAAAATAAAACACTTTTTCTCCTTTTTTTTTTCTCGGTCTTCATGAGTCTTACACTTTAAAAATAAATATTTATGTCGTAAATGCTTGGTGGATTGTAAATCTTTACAAGATTTAGCTAAAAAATTTACAGTCCATGTAAACATCTAGGAAAATTGACTTTATTTAAGATAATAAATCTTGAACCAAGTAAAATTTTTTTGTTCAATAATTTTTCTTTTTTATTTTGTACTTAAAAAAAATTTTTATTTGTTTTTTTACGATAATAACTAAAGTCACTTTTAAAAAATTAATAATTAATTTCAAAGCACATATTTGCGACACAATTATATTGTATCAAGTTATAAAGCTTAGAAAAAATCAAAATATCAATAAACATCTCGTAGAAATATGAGAAAAAAATGATGTGAATAAACAGGTAACATCTGATAGAAATTTTGTCGGATCCCCGGTGACTAATGATCACCATCTGATGATTTATTCCCTGGTTGAATTTTCTCATGGGATCGTATGTCACGTGTTGAAATTGTTCATCATTCAGATTACTATGTACAATGTACAGTACATACAAAAACAGTGTAAAAGTAGAAGTGTTCGTGTCATCGGTGGCGCGGTAGAGTTAAACCCGTAGTTGAAAGAGACAGCGAGTGCGCGAAACACGTATGTGGGGGTGTTTTAAGTAGGCGTGGCAAACTAGAACGCAACCCTCGGATGCTTACCCTCTGATCGTAACATCAACGCCTGGAACCTTGTATTCACTTTAAGCGCTTTGTGCTGCATGCTATTTTATGCGTTATAGTTACAATAATCTTCATGCAACTGCGGTGCCCTTTCAACTTCACCAAGTCATCGAGTATATAATTTTCGATGCTTAAAATTGCAGTTTAAACTATCATTTACTCACAAGCTATGTCATTATGTACTTGAATCATCTACAAGCTTTAATTTTTAATCATTCAAGTGCCGAAAGATTTTCTGATTTTTTGCCAAACTTTAATTTTATTTTTTTAATTAAATTTATTCATATTTGTTATAATTATTACTTTTTTTTTAGAGAGAAAAATCAATTTATAATTGATCTTTCTATTGCAGATTAAAATTTTTAAATTATTTTAACTAGCAACCTTGCAGTTGCACTGGACATAAAATTTTTCTTATTCTCTTAATAATATAGATGAAAAAACTTGTTAACGTTTGAAAAGTTTTTTATGATGAACACATTTCATTTTTATAAAATCATCATACAAGATACTTAATACATAACACATCAACAAAATTGTATCCAGATAATAGAAGCTCCACGGGGATTCTCCGATACGGAAGAAATAAATTGAAATAGATAAACGAGCTTCTACATACAAAGGATGATAGGTGTCGAGAATAGATTAGATTGGTGTTAATAAAAATGGTTTTCATGTGAACACTTGTATTCAATAGCATATGTGGAACATCGTGAATGATACCTTGTAGTTCTGTAGATCAATGTTTATTTCTCTGTGATATAGATGTCTATCCATAATTGGATTTTTTTTCTGTCACATTAACGGTAGTTTATTGCAAATTAATTTTATTTAAAAAAAAATGACTAGGCAAATTTAATCTGTTGCAGTCATAAATTATGCTTTGGTCTGTACAATTTTTACATTTGTTTTTAATTACTTTTTAGTACTGGACATTATTATCGTAACCCGATTATAGCTAGCAGCATTGTAAAATTTTAATGGCTGGGAAATTTTTTTCCTCAGGTAAACTCAAAACCTAGAACCTTTTGCTGCAATCAATATTACTAACCTTGTCTTTGGGACTCCCGTTTTTACAATTTAAGATGTATTAGTTCTTTGGGTCTTTATATGGTTCTAGATTTTAAACTTAGACGGTAATACTGAGTTTTTTGTTTCTTATCTCGAAGATTTTACATTTTCTTGGAACTAAGTAAATGATACAGGTGAACATAATGCTTTTAAAACGTTCTTTATTTCGTACTTATCGTAATTTATATAATTTACAAGCCAGACTACAACTTTAAATATTTTTTATTTTATGAATAAAAAAATTACGATTTTAAAAAATTGTTTGGAATAAAATCAATTTTTGAATGATTGGAATCGATTTTTATACATAACACAATTACATTTACAAGTGTTTAACTTTATATTTAACGGTGTCCTTCAGAATAATGTTCAAATTATGTTTTAGGCTTAGAGAGAAGACAAAATAGGATTAGTTGAGAAATATTACATCCAATAAATTTTAGACATTTTCAAAAAGGTTGTGCTTTGAAAATCTAAACCTGTCCAAGAAGATTATGTACGTTTTCGAGATATTACTTTCTTATTTACAGTAAACCTGAGATACACTTCAAGTAGTTTGTTTAAAGTCTTTAGAAGGCGCAAAAATTATTTAACGTTTTATAAAACTTAAACGCATAAAAATAAACAGCTTGTGTACATACGGGTACAGTAAAATCTATTTTAGTAACAACGAGTCAGAATTTTAAAAGTAATTTTTCCTATTTCATTTCAACCATTTTTTTTTTTTTAAATAATAAAAGTCGTTTTAGTGATTTTAAAAATTTAAAAATTTAAAAATTTTTAAATATTTGTTAAAGAAAAAAAAATTCTTTTAGTCGACTTTAAATTAGTAATTTTTTATATGTGATTTTATAGATAATTAAATAATCATATTTTAAAGTTTTTAAAGAAAAAAATCATTTCGTTATAAAAAATTGATGTTGAAAGCTCAAATTTTAACTGATTTCTCTTCTGATTGTATGTAGGAAATATCTCTTTGCCAACATATGCTATATTCAAAAATTTTAAATCATTTAAAACACGTCAAAATATTTCAAGTGATAAAAGTCAACTACGATAAGACAATCACAATATTTGACTCTTAAAAGTCAACAAAACTCCCAGAAATTTTGTCTCATTAACTTACCCATAAATAATGTGTAAAATCATCTTTAACTCAAACAAAAAGATCGGCTAAAATACAAAAAAAATCATCTTACTTCTTTGTAAGATCCTCTAATTGTGGTTTTAAAGGCCTAACTGCTGAAATCAAGAAACAATAAAATTGAATTTTTTATTTTAATGACCTAAAAAAGTTTTAAGGTTATTCACCTAAAAAAGATTTCCAAATTAGTTGCTCGAGGGAATACAAAGTATTAAGAAAGCAAAAACGTCTATTTACTTTTAGCTTTATCTTTTTTTCATCTCGCCCTCAGAATAAAGTATATTATTTGGGCATGAAAAAAAAAAAAAAAAAAAAAAAAAGACAAAAAGAGAAAAAATGTCGAAAATCGCTTAAATTCCATGTATCCTAAACTCTGGAGCCAGGAGTCTGGCAAAATCTTGGTCCTGGAGCCAAGAAAACTAAACACCAAACGTAAGAGAGAAAATCATAAAGAAGCGAGTGAGTGGTACCTGCCCTTAAATCTCATATACTTCCGGAAGCTCTTTGTTGTCGAAGGTATTGAATAACGCGGGTTTCAAACTAAAGAAGCACTTCGTCAAAAGGCGAATCGCTGGAAGATGCAAGTGGGAGGGCTCTGGAGTCGTCGGTATGTTGTAGAAAATACACATAATATATGAGGCGAAAATAAAATTTTCGTGTGTATACATCCACTCTTACGGGAACGGTAATTTGAGATGTGGAAGAGTACAGCCAAAATGAGAACACTGCGGGCTTTCGTTTATACTTGATGTATAACAGGAACGAGTGGATGAGGCCGAGTGCAGACTAGTGTGGAGTATAAGTAGGATAAGGCACTATTGAGAGACTGACAGCAGCACTGTCAGCATCACAGTGACGCAGGGCTCGAGTTACGTAACTGGCTGTACACCAGTACAATGTATGCTGTTGTGCTTTTTCAGGGTCCATTCACCAATCGCCTGCTGGTTGCTGGTGCGGGCGAGATTCCGAATCACGAGGGATCCTCAAACGCCTCGAGAACCCAACAGTTTACACTTTTTGCTATGGACGACTTTGCTTGACGCCATTTTTAGATACCACCGTCTTTTTAGTCATTTTTTTAATTAATTTTTCTTGAATTGTTCTAACAATTATTACACATTGAATTTTTTAGAACAATTGTTTCATCTCTCAAAATTTTTATATCAAACTTATTTATATTATTAAAGCATTAATTTTTGACTATCGAACTTACTGCTAACTCAGTAAAAGTTCTGTTAGTTCAATCGGGGCAAATTACATGGTTCAAATAATACGAACAGAGCAGAGCCGTTTATTGAATAAAAAGAAGCTTTATCAACGAACTTTTATTCGCAAAGAATGTAGGAGTAACTAATTGTTCGCAACACTTATTTTTTTTATTCAAATTCTATTTTTTATGGTTTAAATCCGTGAAAAAAATTTTTAAAAAAATCACCTCGTTAAAAAGCAAGTCCGTGAGTAAAAAGATTTAAAGAAATTCCCACCGGTTGACATACTCCAAGTTGTTATGTACCAAAAAGAAAAAAAAAATGAACATGGATAGGTGAATACGTAATCGGAGGCCGGATGTTGACGCCCAGGATGGGTGTACGTATGTCTTGCAAGGTCTTCTTGAAGACGTCTTCGCCTTGTTCACTCCATAGTCCTTCTATTGAATCCGAGCATTGTTAAGATAGTCTCTGATTTCTGATCTACCAGCCAGTGAGCCAGTGCAACTTGTCATCGTTGTGACGCGTTACGCCCACTTATCCCGGCAAAAAACGTTCGTTATGTCAGTCAGGACGAGAATCTCAGTCGGTTATTGCTTTAGCATATTTTTTAACATTAAACTTTTGTTAATTTTAGTTTTTAACCGACTCTTTTCACTTACTCTACTCTCCAGTCTCGTCTCGTGTCGATCCACGCTCTGATTTTCATAACATTGAACTTCCTGCCGACTAACGGACATTAACCGGTCGCCATCAATGTATATATTTTGCCGGTCGCGAGCCAAAAACGTGAAGACCTAAAGATGTGTATGTCTTTTATATGAGACAAGAAAGATTTCAAAAGAATTTTTTAAAAATAATAATGATATTGAAATTATTTTATAACCGTCGAACTTTTTAATCAAAATTCAAGTAGCTTTTTGCCTTTTTTCTCTCTGAAGACTGTGATTTATATTTTAAACATTCATTTTAACAAAATCATCGACTATTGATTAAATAATTTATAAAATAACCACTTGCATAGATTGAATTTGTTCTTGGAATTTTTTATTGAATAATCATATGTATAAAAGAAGTTTCTTTATAAGTATATATAGACTTATAATAAGAGTATAATTTAAACGTAATAAGGTGGAGATGATGGGTGCATGAGCAAATGAAAATTAAATTCATATCGACATAAAATGGAAAAATAGTAAAAGTTCACTCGGCAAACTTCCCATGTTAAATTAGTTATATATTAGTTGTAGCTAAGCGATGAGTGTGTAGTTCTCATGAGTTTATAAATTTCACATATGGTGAAATATCGACAATCATTCCGTGTATCGTGCCGTGGCCTGTTCACTTTTTCTCCCTCACCCTCAACTAGGTAGATGGATTATGTATACCGCCGACCGCCACCCTGTTTGTCAGAATACGCACTATACTACAAAGTGATGTGTAATGCGCTCGGTGGAGAGCTTGTTGAGTGTACATTATATGTATACAGAGAATTAGAGCAGACTAGATCATCATTTAGAAATAACAATCACTTGCCCATATGCCTCGAGATTCCCATGGCGCCCCCGCGAGTTTTTAATTCATCGATATTTTACGGAAGGGAAACAGGTTGCGGTCTGCCGTCTTTTTTTAACCCTTTGTTTTATTGTTTTGTTTCAAATTGAGTCATTAAATTGTTTTTTCAAGTATATCTATGCACGGTATGGAAATATATTAATTATATTTACTTTTATTTGGGGATTTTTGATATGAAATTAATAAAATTTTAATTATTGCTCAAAATTAAAATAGTTTCTAAATTTTTTTATACAAGTAGTACAAGTTAATGACCGAAGTAATAGTAGCAAATAATTTTTAAAAAGCAAATCTGGCTTTTTTTTTTTTTTTTTAATTTTTTTATTTTATTTATGAGCCATTTCATTTCAATTTTATTTTTAAATTAATATTTTGAAACAAATATGGCTTTATTATAAATTTATCAAAAAATTTTTTAGCTGATCATTTCAGTATTTTTTCTTCAGCTGATTTAAATCATAAAAAAATTTATTTTTCATTATTACTACTCATTAAAATAATTAAAAAATTTTAACTAGAATATTTTCTTTTAAAATGACAGTTTGTTTAGAAATAAACCGAAACTAGCAATTATGAGATTTTAAAGTTACTAAGCAGGTGAGCAAAAATTTTAAGACGTCATTTGAGACCCTAAAGTATGTATATAAGAAACGGAAGGATATACACACAGACGTCTAAATCTAAGCTAGTGTATATGTACAAAATATATATACAGAGGGTGAAAATATTTCTTTAGCAGAGTCAGTCCTTCACCACGGCTTATCCTCCATTACGCGGGACTAGTCTGTGAGTTTTTGAGCTCCCTGCAGTTATAGAGTAGCCTACAATACTTATTTTCAATTTCGAGTCCTGACGGACACTAGATCCTACAGAGACTAACAACCCAAGCGTATCATTGCCATAGGATTACCGCGACTTGTCGTTCTCTCGCTCCAATGGGTACAATGTATCAGGCGCTTCTTAACAAATATATGTCAACCTAATTTCGCTAGATCCCTAATTCTGTCGATCGCTAACGAAAAAAATTTTTCAGTTCTGTATCTCCCATTGCCGACATTTAATCCCGACAAATGAGGAGAGTCATACGTGTAGATTAAAATACAAAAGCGCTATTCATTTATTTATTATACAGTAATACCTATTTAAATTTTCTTAGTTCCCATCAGCCAGCAATTTTATAATCGATGTTTTAATTTTTTTTCAATCAATTAAATTACATTAATTCGTATGCACACAATAGAAATAAAATTTTATTTATCATCATTAAAATATTCAAATTTATATTTTATTTAGGGTTGCTTTTCGACACTTCATATAATTGCATCTAGTATGTAAAAAAAATTTTTTTTTAATTTATTAGCAAGTCTAATAATAATCGACGAGTATGCATAAAATTTACTCACGAAGATTTACCTTCAATTGACGTAAACCTGCATATTGAGAAAATAAATCAAACAGCTTATTGATTTGTTCAGTCAAGTAGGGGAATCCTGTGCGGTATTAGGGGAGCGGAAATAAATAAGATAACATATTTTTTGTCAGTTTTCGATGTACATAATTTGAATTAATGAAACATCGTCATATTTTTGATTCCAGACAAGAAAAATTATTTTATCAAGAAAAAAAAAAAAAATATTTATTCATGGTTGTCTCATTTTACTCTGAATTGTTATTCAAAACATATCACTTTTTTATTTATACTGACAATGATATACCACCATTAGTTTTTCTCGGTACGCATTTTTACCCTAAAATTTCTCTTTCGTTGATTTTCTCCCTTTTTTAACACTCAAAATGTCAATATTGAAGTTGAAAAATAATTCAAGAGTTTGTAAAATAATTTTTTATAAAATTATAAATAAAAAAATTGACGATAAATAAAAAAACGTTTGTAAATAAATAATGGTAATTAAAAATCAAGTACTACAAAAGTATTGCAAATAAAAATGACCATAAAAATGATCTTTCTTTGTTAGAAAAAAAAAAATATGACCGAAGACTTGAGTACAATGTTCGCAAGACACCTTTCAGGTCCTGTGAAAAAAAGGCCGCTTTACCGGATGAGCTTAGAGGCAAAGAAGTAAGGAGAACGTCTTGTCACCGCGGCAAAGACGGGAGAGCCTCGTTAAATGCAATACCAGTAAAACAAGGCGTAAACAGTTGAATGCCCAAAGAACTAGGATTACAGAGGGAGAAAAAGAGTAAGAGAAAACTATCCTTTCTCTTCGTTTTAGTTGGTTCTGATGGTCTTGATCTTTGGCCGACTTCTTTTGGACTCTTTGGTTTTATTCCTTCATTATTCTCTATTATATGCATACATACAAATATCCATGCATGTATTTTGGATACTGGTACGGAAGAGGAAACAAGATGATGAAGATAGCGGCGACTTGAGAAGTCTTGGTATACCTGAATAAGGGATGCTAGTGGATTAAAATTTTTTGGACGCTAAGCACGAGCCTCACTTCCTATTTCAATTGTATTCACCTATGCTTTCTGTCCTGGAGTTTTTATAGTTATACTTCATTATATACTGGCGTCGACTCAATGTGATTGAAGAGAGACTTAGAACCGAAACTGGCTAGTGTCGCGATTATTCCTTCCGGTTCTAAAAGCGGATTCGTGGAGCCTTGGCGTCTGTGTAATTTACAAACTTAAACTCGAGATAAAAATTAAATGTGCTTCAAATATTTTTTTCTTCAATTAAAAATTATTAACTTCATTTAAAATAAATTACATAATCATGAAAAATATTTCAATCCATTTTTGAGCTGACAGTTTTTTTAAAAAAGTAAAGTCTTCATTCTTTGGACAGACATCGACGCAATTGTTTAGAACCAGTACACAATCACTCGTAAAATATTTAAAAAATAACAAAAAGCTCTTTTGTCCGTGTTTGACAGCAATAATCTACTAAAAATTGACCATTTATAGAGTGAAAATAATTGTGACTAAATAAATAGTAAATATAATGACAATAACCCCGTCAACTGCTGTCGCAGCAGTGCATTTAAGTCAATGTTTAACAAAGTGACAAAAAATACACGCGACATTTGCTCTAAAATAACAAAAAGTCCGAAACATCGGTGCCCAAAAGTTCTCTACTATTGTTACAACAAATATATTTTCAGCATGCCCGTAGCAGCTTTCATTGAATCTGTTATTATCAAAAGCAGCATTAACAGACTCGACGTTGAATAGCGATGAGATGAAGTCTTATTCTTTGGCTTTTATACACATTTAACCCCTGTCCGGACAATCGTATTTTGATTTGGTCCCCATATTACCAGCCGTTTAGCCACAGAGTTTGCCTTCTTGACAAAGCGACTTGAGTCTCGTATTTAGTGTTGAAGGTTATAGTGCACTGGATAAACCCACACTCATACACCCATGGAAAAATAAATCCATATATATATATATTAACAGTCAGGCCCACTGATGGCAAGCCGACTCGACGCACGGGAATATAAACGCCTTTGTGTTTAAGATTTTTGACGGATAGTTGCGTGGATAATCTTCCCGACATATTGCGCTAAAGCCAAAATGACGTATGGTTCACCGAGCATACGCCAAACCTGGTGAACCTCTGCAAGGCATCCTTACCCACTTTTTCAGTACAGAAAAAATATCTGTATTATATATCCAGAAGTTTTTTTTGGTTTTCTTCGTCTTGTTTTTTGCTCAGGGATTTATCCTCACTCTCTCATTCTCTTCTCTCGATCTCAATCACGATGAAAGTTGCCTTGAATACACATGCTGCCTCCTAAAATGTGAAGTGCCACATCGCCGGGAATACATGTCTATTATATTGAGATGCGGACATACATTTCTATTATTCTCTCTGTATATACACGAACATTCAGTCCTGGAATTTTTTATAATTTAAGTTTAAATTCACAAGTCTTGTCTTGTTTTTTTAAGTGATTTTTACGATTGATGTGTGGAGTTTTTTTACTAAATATTTTTATTTTAAAATTTGTTTGAATTTTTTAAAAATATACAAACATTTTCAGTCAAGTTATTTTCAACTGAATTTTTTTTTATTTTCAAGCTCAAGAAATTTCTTTAAAAAAAAAAGAATGAATAAATTTTTTGATGCATAACTTATTGGACAGATGAATTATTTAAATAAAAATCTCTTGAAGCGTTAATATTTCTATGATATCATTTACGAGTTGACTATGCGATTATATTCACCCCCTTGGGTACTTGTAAACGATGATAAAAGGGGATCGTCTTGCGCATCGCCAGGGGATCAACCATCAGATATAATTCAAGATGGAGTCATAGAGTCATATCGCACAAAATAAAAAGTTAAAAAAAAAAAATTAAATCAACTCACTCTCAAAGCACACATTTATTTATTGAGTATATATGATACACATGTAGGTATAAATATATATATTTAGGGCACATCTGCAGGAAAATATTCCCTTACGCGTTCTCCTATTCTCGTCTTTTTGTGTTTTGCTCTCGACGCATACACCGCTTTTGTACTCTCAATGCAGATACCGAACATCAGTTAGCCCTCGGGGTAAACGATTGCGTGGACTCTGATCTCATCGTATCCCAGGATGAGATACTTACCTGTGTTATACTGACACTGACGTCAACGGTAAATTAGTGGATCCCATACTGTACCTTTATTATAACAATACTCAGCACAATAAGAAGTACATGTTGCCCAAGTTTTCGCCTTTGACTCGCCGTAGAAAATTTGACCGTTTCTGTATTTAGTTTCTTCAGGATTTTTACCAGAAAAAAGAACCAGCCAAGTAGCGCTAATTTGTGGTTTCAAATTTTCTTTTTATAAAAATTTTTATGTAATTTCTACTATTACTTTTGTTTCACGTGATTTAGTTTTATGAATTTACATTGTAGAAAATAATTAATGTCAATTTTTGACCATATATTATAAAATTTTATTCATAAGAATAATAATTTCAAGCACTCAATTATTTATAAATTTTAATTCATTTTTTTATGCATAAATAAGTGGATTTACATCTACAATAACTCTTGTACCAAACATATTTTCAGCAAAAAATGTACCCATAAGATTGCTATCTACTTGTTGTAAGGGCAATTCATTAGGCAAATCTGCATCATAAAATAAGGATGATAGTTTTGTTGATGGCTTTTATTTCGTACTACATTCATGTCTTATATATGTGTATGTAGTTTGTAATATATGGAAGGTATAGAGTGTGTAATAGAAGGGCGCGTGACAGTGACTTCTTTTTTGTCAGTCTATATCGCCGCAATGAATAGGGTGAGTTACGTACTTGAGGGGCGGCAACGTACGCTCTTCTGGGGTGGCCAACGTGACGGTCAATCAGTAGCAGAAGCAATGCTTGTGTTACCTCTAACTAATTTATTAACTATCTTCCATGTATCTTTAATTGTAAACGCGTCAAAAAATACTCCTGCACAAAAAAAAAATAATTTTAATATTTTTCTTTAAAATTTCGTTGCATAAATTTTTTTCAATGATTTTTTTACTAGCACCTTTTTTATCACTAAAATGTAATTTATCTGACTTGTGAGGACAAGGTTATAATAAATCAAAAAAAAAAAAGTAAAAATTGTACGTCCAGGCTTATGACGAGGTCTTTTCATAGTAATTATGAGTCTTAAGTTGTATTTTAAACTTTAATACTTCAAAATCTTAATACTTATTATCTATTTAAAGATTAAATGTAAATTTTAACTAACAATACAACATTAGTGGCAATTGTAAAAGATCATTAAGGCGACAAAAGTGGGATGGAAAAGTTTGCTTTTATCAAAAATAGTCAACAAGCCGCCTACTCATTAGATCTCATTATCTCGAGATTTGTTAGTTGATTTATTATATGTGTAATGTATAAGCCTCTATTTATTTATTTAATGTACATTTTTTTACCCTACGGGTGTAAAGCGTCAACTTTAGCCCCGCTGCGCTAAACCAAGTTGCCGCTTTTCGCCTCCGTCGAGGAAAAAAATAGTATACACTCCTCGGAAAGTAAATAAGAAACCTTAGATCACATTTACATGTGATCTGAGACATTTTTTACTTTACTTCCCTCGGAGTGTAATATACTATTTTTTTTTGTTAAGTGCTTAAAAAATTTTTTAATTTAATTAATTCTAGTATTCTATAAATCTTGGTCTCAAAAATTTAAAAAAGTGTTTTACTTTATAAAATATAAAAATTAAACTATCTAAAAAAAGAACTAAAATATATTTTACTTTATATTTTTTCTATGCGTACACTTGGTTTAAGATTTTTTTTCTCTTAAATTAAGATAATTTTTCTATCAGTGTAGTTACAAACTTCATAAACTTTCATACAAAAATCTTACAAAATGAATTACTATTTATTAAAACAATCAACTAATTTAAAACTTCTATAAAAATTGTTTGTAAGAATTTAAAAAGTAATAATTTATAAACAGCAAAAATGGGTTAAATTTGATGACATTGTTAGACTTTAAATGAATTGTCAGACAACAAAAGGGTCATAGTCATCAGTATAGTTAGCATAGTACATTTTTATCCATACATGTGTGTATAAACACATGTATGTGGTAGCACAGGGTGTATGGAATGGAGCGAGATGCCAACTGATGTTCGTTGCCGCGCGTAAAGCTCACCGTTCAACCTTCAACCCTCGAGCAGTGGTCGTGGGCTCAAGGAGAGGGAAATATTATTCTATATACATATACAATCAGCTCTATATACTACAAATTGTACATAAGTCCTCGGTTCCGCCCTTTTTCTGGGAGTAGGGTGAACTTCGGCCAATAGGATTGAAAGCTTTTTTCAAAACCTACCCGACTTACCATCAAAAAGCCTCGACTCCGATCATTGTCAGTCACTGCTCATTCAAGAGTCTGCGACGGAACTGTCTCAGGTATTCAGAGCTCATCCATCGTTAAAACGCACGCGACTTAAATTTTGTCAGATTTTTCTAACCAATCTATATGTCTGCGCTACTCGTAACAATTTTAATAGCTCAGAATTATCAACTATTATTAACCTAAGTGCTAAAAGTGGTGAAAATTAGAACAGAACTAACTTTGTTCTTTTTTCATTTGTGTATTTGATTATTGAAACGTTTCAAAGCTGGCGAAAGAACGGAATTCACTCATGAGTTCAGTTGATAATCGAAGAACACAAATTCCCAATAGAAAAATGCAAACACAATCAAGTAAGTGGATTATTTATTTTTTTTTTTTTTAATAATAAATTTATTTCAATCGGGTGGATTTGAGAAAATATTTTTCTTGTTAATTTTTAAGTAAAACTTTTATTTTTATTGTAAATTTAATTTTTCTCGTAAATTATACTTTTGAACTTTTCTTTATTTTATTTATTTGCGACTTAAATTTACATTAAACATAAATCGAATGAACATAAAAACAAACAAGTAATTATTTTCTCAGAACTTTGATAAGCCCAGTGTTAGTAAAGTACACTGATAAAAAAATTGACTTGACTCAAGAGCCAAACTCTTGAACTAAGAATTCAATTTTGAAGAAAATCATTTTCTTGAGTCAAGAGAAGAAATTCTTGAAACAAGAAAATTTTCTTAGACCAAGAATAATTTCTTAGCTCAAGAATTTATTCTTTTGACTCAAGAAAATTGTTTTCTTCAAAATGGAATTCTTGGTTCAAGAGTTTGGCTCTTGAGTCAAGTCAATTTTTTTATCAGTGTATAAAATAATAATCGTTTGAAAAGTTTTAAGCTCATATATTTATAAAATTCAAACCTTTTATATTTTGTCACTTTGCAACAAAGTATATTTAATATCATCGAAAAATAGACGAAATTACTCAAAAAAAATATATTTGCCATTTAAAATAGTTAATTAGATTTTTCTATTGTAACTTGACCATAAAATACTATTTACTCAACTTTTTCTCCTCGTAAATAAAAAAAAAAAAAAAATCGTTATTGCTTCAGTGAATTTTAATCAAAATATTCTTGACTAAATCCACAAAAAAAAAGTTATTCAAAAGTACACAATTTAAGTCAAAGGAATATAAATTCAATTTTCTCTTGCAAACATTTTTCCTTTCTTAAATAATCAACTTTTAATTCGAAATCCTGATTAGGGCTTATTGTATTGTATTTATATTTTATTTTATATGTCTAATCTCGTGTGAAACAAATAGCATGTGTATTCCTGATGAACCGAGTGACGATAAATATTTTTACAATTTAAAGTCCATGAGAAAATAACGGCAGATGTTTCGGGGGCGATAGACAGTGGGATGCGTGCGTTAAATAAACCTACGAATCACATCATATATCAATTAACAGGTTGCTGGGTGTCATTTGGTCGGCAATCAGTGCAAGCTTAGCAATTGCAATAATATATAATGTATAAAAATAAAAATACTATTAACGAAGCATGTGTACGGTAGTCAGTAAACGTGTATCAAGGGTTCGCTGATGATGAGGTGGAATTCTGGCGTAGGTAATCGACCCGCGACCCCCAGCAAACTTTCAAGTGGGGCAACAGATGACGGTGTCGTGCGTAAAGTATCCCCTTTAAATATTTATCGAAATAAATTTACCTTGTTAGATGTAACATCTAGTTTTTTAAAATAACACATGACGGTGAATTCCCATGCTTCAATGACTAATCACACCTGATATATTCTTGATAATTATTAATGACTGTAAATTATCAGAGGGATAAAATGAAGAAAAAAAAAAAAAAACGGGACAGCTAAAAAATATAAAATTTTCACAATTATTTATATTTAACTTTTACAACTAAAATCATTGTTCTTTAATATCGATTATTGTTATATTTACTTAACAATTGCTGGTCATACATTGTCTATCTCCATTAAAACAATTGTCGCGTGCAATTTGCCACCAATTTGCTATATCAGGTATAGTCTCCTCCAGCAGGCAATTGACTATAATTTTCTATAACTTTAAATACAGTTACAAAACTTCGCAGCCGCCTGTGACAATAAAAAGCCAAGAAACTTTCAAGTTTAAGAAAAAAAAAAAAAAACAACTAATGAACCCAAAGCGTACTTCAGTAAATGACACGCAACTACAAGATACTTTTTTATTTCTATTAAATTCAGCTCAAGGTTTCGCCCTTCACAAAAATATTAATTTTAAGAGTGAATCACATATTCGTACAAATTATTATTCGTAATTATTAACAACTTGCAATTACTCGATTTAAAAGCATGCATTAAAGTTCGTCTCTCGGATATTTTCTGGTATAACTTTTGAGGTTGTTGTCCTTTTAGGTTACTGGCCTTTTAAGGTTAAAATTTTGTAAATTAATAATAGCCACGAGAGTGGACACTTTACTTTTATGTTGAAACAAACGAAAACTAAAAATGTAAGGGAGAAATAACGCACTCGGAGTGCAGGTTACAAACGACCTATGGAAGAAAGACTTGCGGGGTATCAAAAATTCACGCGGTATACAAGTTGTTGAGAACGCCCACAAACTGTCCTCCAACTCGCATTAGCATCTTCTTTTTCTTATTTTTTATTTTTATAATAATTACAATATTATTCTTAGTCTTTTTTACTAACTTTATAGTTATTATTCTTTTTAAATTACCGGTTCGGTTGCTGTGTGCGTGCGTGTTTTGCTTCTGAAGCTCAAGCTTAACTTCAGTTTCCTTTCTCTCTATTTTTTCTGTATGTCCATATATACATGCGTCAATACTTTCCCCAGTGAGGAAATACTTACCCTGTTATTGCGGTGCTTTGAATAAGCATTAATATGAATATACATATGTGTGCATGTACATCATGAGCTTCGATGCAATGCTCACTTCCCTTCGATGCACTTGATGTATTACCTTACTATTAGATTGATTGATTATTCATAGAAAATTCAGTATATACTTAATGCGTATAATCCAAGACAAACTTTTCTTCCAAGTTTTCGGAAGGATAAAAATAAATATACATTTTTCTATCGAAGGGTAAATTTTTTAGACGACTCGATGTCTGGCAATAGTTTTACGAGTATAAATATTTTTTTTTAATTCTCCTCAGACTTAAACAAAAGTTTTTAAATTAAAAAGTTCATAAAAATTTTTCGACAGATATTTTTATAATTTTTATTAGTAAATTTTTAGTTTAATTAATTAATTAATTAAATTTATTATTTTAATGAATTATAAATTTTTTTTTTAATATTTCAATAAAAAATTATAGTTAGTAAATATATAAATTTATTATAAAGCAACAATAGATTATTTTATTGACGTTAATTTTCACAGTAGTAAAAAAGAAAATAAAAATATTTTCACTCATATTGATCAACCATATATTGTCACAAAAATCAACTTATGGTCACGGTGCGACGTGTATTATTGATGTATAACAACAACGTCAGGTCGTGACAAAACGGAATATTTAAAAGGGCTTTTACGATTTAAAGTTTGGCAGGACAGCGTATACTTTGTGTTAAAACCCGTTTACGCGAAAAAGGAAAACATATACACATGAATGACACATTGAAAGTATATTGTTGAATGGATCGATTTGCCGTTGAGTTAACTGGAGAGTTATCCATACATGCCTGTCCAAGTAATATAAATATAATAATAATAAAAAAAAAAAAAAAATAAAAAAGATGATTCTACAATGACATAGAAAAGGCGCGTACGTTTCTCACTGGTTCAAGAGTTTATAATAGACTCTCGGTTGTACTCATGCTCGGTGCTTCTGTCATTTTCGCGATCCGCCCTCACACCATTCAAGCCTCCTTTAATACTACCCCTACCTCGGGTTGTAAGTATTATATGTGCAAGATAGTAAAGCGTAAATCAAACTAGAGAGACAGAGAAAAAGCTAGAAAAGAGCTTATGAATAGCGCTGTTTGAATAATGGACCGGATGTGGCTGCTGGCATATTCAATAGCCAAGTGAGCAACCAGAAACACGACACTCCATCGTATCACGATCTCCCAATCAATCCTCAGGTTCTTTATTCCTATTTAAACGCCCATTTAACTATATAATGCTAGTACATACTTTTCTTCAATGCTTTATTTCAACACACTCTACTATTTTCTTTTATCCTCCTTGCTTCTTATTCCTTCATTTAATGTCTAGTTCCTTTGATTTTTTTCTCGACTCCCTTGTAAGGTGGGCAAGGTGTATGAAGTTCCAGATCAACAACAAATATACTTCCAAGTTGTAAATAAAATTTTATGGTCTAAAAAAATTCGAGCTCTATTTTTTAATTTTACAAATTATTTATTTTTAGATTAGATTTTAAAATTAAAATTACTTACAAATAATTTTTGTTTAGGCCGCATTTTGTACGATATACCTTGCAAAGTCTGTCGCGATCACTCATCAGGTAAACACTACGGAATATTTGCCTGTGATGGCTGTGCTGGCTTCTTCAAACGATCTATTCGACGCAACCGTCAGTACGTTTGCAAAGCCAAGTCTGAGGGTGGATGTATGGTTGACAAAACTCACCGCAATCAATGCAGAGCTTGTCGGCTCAAAAAGTGTATCCAAGTTGGCATGAACAAAGAAGGTACGGGTCGTTTTTTTTTTTTTTTTTTGTCGGTTTGTTAAATGTAAATATTAAATTAATATATTAATAAGCTGTTTTTGTTTTGATTTAAATAGCCGTTCAGCATGAACGGGGACCCAGAAATGCTACACTCCGTAGACAAATGGCTTTGTACTTCAAAGAACCTGAAGCAATCAACAACATTACGGCTAGCATGATAACACCACCGCCACCGGCTACCGTATTGGATCTGGCATTACCGAAAAATCCGAATGATCAGATACGAGCATCTAGTATCGGGAATATGGCTCCTCCCGCTCACATTCATCTTTACTCTGGAAGTATTCCGCTACCCAAAGTCGGCTCTTATCGATCTTATGTAAGTATTTTTTTAATTTATACTCTAAAATTTTTTTTAAATTATAAAAATATTAGTGCAAAAAAAAATAATCTTGATTTTTTTACAAAAATGTAAAAAAAAAAATTTTAAGTCAAAATTGGATTTAGCAATTTTTTTTTTATATTTATTTATAATTTTACTGAAAAATTTTATTTAATAATTATTTTTGTACGTAAAAAAATTTTTATAATATCTGAAAGGATAAAAAAAAAATTTGGCTCACTTTCGATCCAATTTTTAACATTTTGAACTTTATTTAGATTCCTGTCAGTATGCCAGCGATACCATCGATTTCATTGGCAAACTTCTTCACCCCAGACGCAGTCTGTGAGCAAGCGGCGCGCATATTGTTCCTAAACGTCCGTTGGGCAAAGGACTTGACCATGGGCACGGGTCTCTCCTTGGAGGACCAACTGACGCTCCTCGATGCGTCTTGGCGCGATGAATTTCTCATATCGACAGCCCAAATGTCACCCGGACTGGATCCAGGTGTTCTCTTAACCTCCGAGCAGCAAAACAGCCCTCTGGTACTGGAAGTTCACCGTTTCCGCGAAGTAATGGTAGCCATAAACGCCGCAGCCATGGACCCCCATGAGTTCGCTTGCTTGCGGGCCATCGTGTTCTTCACCTCCGTTCTCGAAGACAGCAAAAGACAAATTACTAGCCAGAACAGTGACGGGTCAATGTCACCCCCTTCAGCAACTCTAGCACCTGGGTACCACGTAAAGGACCTCCCTACTATCATGCGGCTGCGCGACGGAGTTTACTTGGCACTAGGACAAATGCTCAGCCGCTCATCCTTCGGGGCTTTGAGATTCGGAAGAATATTGCTATTGCTCCCCTTTTTAAAGTCTGTTTCGAGTGGTGCTATTGAAACGTTATTTTTCCGTCGGACTATTGGTGTTATTCCTATTGAACGGATTATATGTGACGTTTATAAGTCGCAATGATTTTCTTTCAAGGTTACAATTTTATTTTTTAATAAATATAGTTGCAAGTCTTGAAAAAAAAAACTTTCTAAATTTAAAGAACAATTTTATTAAAATTTAGAGCGTTTTTTTTTTTTCAAGGAAATCTGTAAATATTATTTTAAGTGAAGCAAAAGCTGATGTTCAGCGACCGTGTATAGATTACATGCTGTAAATTGTACCTGTAAATAATTGTTAAAGATTATTCATTAATCATTGTAGAGTTTAAATAACTGTGATGTTGACATATCACTAATTTTATTACATACTTGCTTTTGATTAAACATATTATATAGAGTTATTAACATTTTTAAGTATAGAATATAAAAAATTATTTATATTAGTTGATATGCTTCAGCAATAAACTTACTTTTAAGTTTAATCGATAGGTTTACTTGTAAATAGTAGATTAACTACTTGTAAATATTCACGCGATTCAAAATGGGGTTATGGAGTAGCTTAAGAAGCTTAAAAACTTGATTTTTGAGCAATATTTTAAAATTGAAAGATCGGCATTGAAAGGGCGCTCAGAGTTAGAGACTAATTTTTTCCGATAAAATTTTGTCACCTATTTTTTTAAAATTAGCGGTCAAATTTTTTAAAAATAGTTTTTTTTTTTTTTTTTTTTTTTTTCCCCGGTTGGAAGCGTATATTGTCAAAATTGCAACTTTTAGTTTTTTTTAACCATTTTCAAGTTCTTGATTTACTTTTACAACCCTTTTTTATGACTTACAGCTTGAATCATTATTAATAAGCTTAACAAGATTCAAATTTTTTTTTTTATTTCTACCTTAGCTTGTTAGTAATGTTCGACCTTTGTAAAAGAGGGTTGTACCGAAAATCAAGAGCTTGAAAAAGCTTAAAACTGCAATTTTGACATTATACCTCTTCTACTTCATTTAAAAGATCCAAAAAATTAAGTCAAACTTTAAAAAATTTTTTTTTAATTCCGAGCGCCATCGCTCTTTATGATTCTTTCAACACCGTATTTTTCAAATCATTAATTTTATTTATTTATTCAATTAATTTAAGTTTCAAAAACGCCTAGCAGAACCCTAGTTAAATAATGTGTAAATAAAAATTAAATGCATGCGCTACGAAATTAATTGTAACCTTAAGATTAATACTAGTAATACATTGTACAGAATCGCTTCAGCGATTATTAATAAATAACTAAGACTAAAAAATTTTGACTTATTTTTATTAAAATTTCTCGTCACAAATTTGGTTTAAATAATTTGGGAAAAAGCTAAGGTATAGTTTAAAAAAACCGGCCTGGAGATTGTTAAATCTTACCTGGGTCACAATGGCCATGATTTTCACGAGCATTTCACGGTGATTTGACTGGTAATCTTGGTACAAAGGCCCGCAACTCACAACTCTGTTAGCAGTGGCTTAATTCAGTAACATTGTCCAGAGCCTGAACATAAGTTTCATTTGCTCGGGGCTATATAACCCGCGGTACTGTAATCACTAAGCGAGCAGGTAAATAATCGCCTTCTAAACTTTTCCGACTTAAAAAGACTTTGGACTCCAGAGCTACTTTTTATTATGGACGTGAGAGTCTACACACACAAGGTCTGAACTTTTATTTTGTGGAAAAAAATTTTTTTAATAAAAAACGGGTTAGTATTTAAAGACGATTATCCTTGGAGACATATTTTGTCACGCTTTTTAAAGAATCAACTGCGTATTTATTTATTTTTTTAACAAAATCATTTTTTTTATTAATTTTTAATATTTTTACTTGCTAAGAAACAGTTTTTTGTAACGTTTAATCTTCAATATTATTGTGTAAAAATTTTTTTTTCTCAAGTGTAAGTGGATAGCGCATAATAGAAACTTGAGAAAATATATTCTCACGAATTTCTTAACGGAGCGTATGTTAACAAGGATCTTTATATAAAGTTTACTTGTTGCGAAAGTGATGCGGGATAGAGAAAAGCACCGGCGCTCGTTCTAATGGTTTAAGTGACTCTTGTTCTTCGCATGACTGGCTTTTCAAATGTTGTGCCACTTATCGTGTATACGTATACGCGGCACCCTGTGGCATCCCCTCAATTCATCGTTCAACGTGTTTACGACAAATACTCGTTATCGCAAATTGCCAATGAATGGAAAAAAAAAAAAAAAAAAAAAAAAAAAAAATAAATAAATAAATTCCTGCAGTATAAAAATATAAATAAAAATAACACTTAAAAATTATTAACGGCCAAAATAAATAATAAAAAATTGAAAAGTCAACCGTAAAATTTGTTGAAGCAGAATTTAATTCACTGTGAGATCAATGCGGTGTCTAATATTTATTTTTTAACATCCAACATCTGTATCGTTCTTCAGCGGCAACATCAATATAATATATGTGACCGTACTGCACATTATATTATATTTAACATAAGTTTTTTCGGCAACAATTTTAGTGAAAACCTCCAGAGACCGCCCGTTGATTCGTTTCGGCCACTGTAGCCATCATCTAACGTCACTATTACCC
The DNA here is from genome assembly GCF_013202065.1 of Cotesia typhae. Lineage (NCBI taxonomy): Eukaryota > Metazoa > Arthropoda > Insecta > Hymenoptera > Braconidae > Cotesia > Cotesia typhae. The sequence goes on along the minus strand of NW_027423756.1, from coordinate 11,947,842 downwards.
CACCAACATTTCACTTTGCCCGGATTTACCCTCGCTATTGAGTCCATTATACTTCCTGACAAATTACTCAGGTAAACAGCCCGCCCAAAGATATCTATGAATGAAAAATACATCCTGTGAATTTACCGCTCTAAGCGCCTAGTGTGACAAATAATTCGTTTCACTTTCTATGCTATCTTCTGACCATTCATTATACTATAATGTCCATTTCAACGAGTTGTTTAAATATTTACACCTATTTACCGCAATTATTGTCCATTCATTTATTTTCTTTCTTTATTTTTGAAAAAAATCACTTATTATTTCTTTTATAAATTTTTAACCCCGGTTAAATTCCAGTTTTGCGTTTTTCTCTATTCAATTCTATAAGTAATTAAATTTAGTCATCAAAAATAAACAAAAATCCAAAAAATATCGAATCCAGTCAATTTTTTTTTAGTTCTGCATTTCCACAATTTTAAATAATTACTGCAATTATTTTCCATTAATTCAATAAAAATTTTCTTTCAGAATTTCAACGAATTTCCAGTTCAGAATTTCCAGTTCAATTCTATCCAGTGTGGTGAGTAATTAAACACAGTAATTAAAACTACTCTATAATAATCACACCGTATGGTAAAAAAATCCGTATGTTTTCGAGCACTAGCGAATACTTGAAACAAACAATAAAGCATAAAAAATATCCATGCATTTAACAGTAGCGCTTCCAGACGATCGAATAGTAACAAACTACTCACACTTGAGCCGAAAATAATTAAATTCATCGGCAATTAAATTAACCCCTCAATATTTAGTTACATATTGGGCGTTTCTCCCTCTCCGATTCTCCGAGACTCTTTATTAAACATTTGGCTCGAATAGGTGAAAAAATTCCAGCAGTTGAAATAAAAGGAACATGAAATGTGGGACCGAATAATATAAGTGTGCATGCGTTTCAAATTTAAACGACAAGTGGTTCCCACCGGGAATGTTACACCTTGCCTCCACGCCTATGTGTCGCGTACATGTATGTTTTGCTGATTTACACAATTGAGGGGTGAGTTTCTGCGCGGGAGCTCAAGAGGCTCGTCGATTGAGGATCGAGGGGCGAGGTAGGCCCAATCTTTAAAAGAAATGCCCAAGTGTAACAGTAACAAAATATAAAACGCTATCGATGCTTGTATATATATACATACAATGAACATTGCCCCGCTGTAATTGCAATTCGGCGATACAATGAACCCTCGACTATGTGTTACATCAATTGGTCGGTCAATTCCCTCGGTCATGCCGGCAGTGTATCAATCTGTGCCTCTGGTTTGTATATTATGTTAGAAGGTCCTGAGATCTACTAAGTTCAAAGCTGCAACACTCGAGAGTCGGCATTGTTTCGAGGCAACAAAACAGAAAAAAGTGTGCTCATGCTCTCATGAGTCTGAGACTGGAGCAGCTTCCATACGTCAATTAATTAATGTGGTCGCGTGATGGGGTCGCGGTTTTGTTTTTGCTCGATCAGCTTGTCATCTTGCCTAGTTTTTTGGCTTATTGTTAAATCGACTGAAAAATCGACTCAAGTATTATTGTGTTATTATTATATGTTATTGATATCAAATCTTCCGAATGATTTAATCTCTATTGAGACTTCAAACGTTCGAACTTTTTAACCCTTGTAATTATTATTTTTTACGCACGCTTTTCTTAAATCGACACTGATAAAAATATCAACGGAATTAGAGAGTAAAAATCTAGAACCAAAAACGTAATTTTGAAGAATTTAATCATTTTTAATCAAACAGAAAAATTCTTGATCTAATAAATTAATTTTTTATTTCAAGAATTTTTCTCTTAAATCAAGTAAATTTTTTTATCAGTAAATATTAATTGACTGAATTTTCTGTAGAAAAATTTTAGTAAATATTTTTGTATACAAACATAGAGAGAAATTTGTGCAATAACATTGTTAGAATTTAAAACATAAACAATAGGAGTAATTTAACAGATATGTACAATGATAACAGTGTAATTGAAGGCAAGTTATGCACGGAGAATTTAGCAGCTGAATCTCAACAATAATAAATTCTATCCTTATAAATGAAAGAATTTTATTTTATAAACCAGAGATAGAGTGTAGAAGCTGGCGTTGAGAGAGCCAACGAATCAGGAAGTTTCTTAAGTCATCCCCGAGCAGTGAAACGCCGTGGACCCTACGCGAAATATTTGCACGTGCGACGCGCCTCGTGTCAGGAATTTAATAAAGCAAATCCGAGCTAGCGACTGAGGTGGGCGTACATTTACCTTGCAAATTATTTACATCCACACATATAACTCAAAATTTAAATAAATATATAAATTTTAGAGAAAAATTGAAAAAAATTTTTTTTCGGTGTAGAACAGCTCTATTCGTTAGGTAAAAACGTAAAGACAGGCGTTTCTATTTCAGTTGCTTGGTTTAATTCTGCAGAAGCAAAATGTTCTATTGTTGGCTCCCGATGATGCATCCATTATGTCTATGTTGATGGGAACAGATTATATGTTGGTCGCTCTAGCTGTCATTGAGGGGTTCATCGCTGTCATGACACGGATGCTGCCTCCAGCTCCCAGAGGGGGTCTTTTACGGAAAAAAGACACTGGTTTATACACACTACTCGTATAAATTATCGAATCTGTGCATGTACATGTGAGCGTGTATTTCTATGACATGATAGTAATAATAATAATAATGAAAATAGTGAGCACATGAGTGTACAATATCCATCAGCTTATAATAGTTTGGCGTATGCCACTCTTCCGCAATACTCTACTTCATTATATATGAGCGAGCATGAAAAAGAATGCGCTCAAGCAACCACCCAGTATTTTATTGGCTATTATTTTCAAAACAAATCAAACGTTTTACTTTAATTGCCATCGGTTCAATAAATAATTATTGTACTTACTGTTTTTTGGGCATTCAAAAACTCATTTATCATTTACATTTGGATTGGAATATTAAACATCAATAGTATAATATATTTTCTCATTAGAATAAACGATTTTACAGTTGGTATGGTGGAAAGAATTATTTATTGAGATTTTTATTATAATTTATGAAAACTACCCCTGCAAAAAATAATTTAAGCCTTGTCTTAAATTTATAATTGAACTTACTTTTTTATTTCACATATTTTTATAAAAAAATTCAAATTTTAAATTATAAAATAGTAACTGTTTAAAAATATCAATTCAAGGATCAAATTCATCATGAAAATTTTTTTTGCATATTTTTAACTTTGAAAAGTCTTAAAAAAAAATAATAGTGATGGAATCAACCCGACTTTTCTCTTATCGATTACCAAAAGTGAAAATAAAGACAAACAATGACATAAAAGCAACCTCATAATGGTATCAACTGGTTTGTCCATAAAAGCCTTCTGTATTTGTAAGACTAAGTCCATCAGCGCCAGATTATTCAGATGGCCAGTATGTCACATGGCTATTATTAGATAGACTAAACGCATCAGGAGGTAGACCACAATCTTCACCTGATCCTGTCACATCCCATCATGACGCAGCAGATTTCCTCGGTCCTTCCATCCTTCCCGAAACGGCTCTATTTCCTTCTCTTTATCTTCCCCGACTTCGAGGAATATACACCCAGGATATATACAATCAGACTTGATTAAAGGTGTCATTGCCGAATGGTTGTCAAAGATTTCTCATTTTGTCTTCTCAAAAGATTATGTTTACTAAAGTCTTTGGCTTTTGAAACACTTTTTAAACGTCTCTTAGGACACTTTCAACTTTCAACAGATACACCTATTTTCATTACGGCCCAAAAAATTCTACCACGCTTCAACGAGTTTTCCCGGCCTTACATGAATCTCGGAAAGTGGTAATCCGTTGACTTTTATTGTTTTCAAAATGACAGTTTTTCGATGCTTATTTTTCTTTTTACACCAAAAAGCGATACTGTTTCTTCATTCTCTACAATGGACAATGAGATTCATCATACCTGCTTAAAATTATTATCTATATTATCCTTTCCAACAAAACTTATTTTTCCACTTATTGTATGAACTGAATTCCTCAAATCATAATAAGTTCTTTTGATTTTTTAATCTTCAAAGTCATCAATTTCACCCGTCTGGAAAGATCTCCAAAATATATCTATAACAGGAACAGAGTCACGTTAAAAAATGGACTGAGTCCTAGAAACCATCAGTGGAAACAAAACAAAATAAGCTTTCTTTTAGATAAAAATATTCTGAATTCTCCGAAAAAATCAAAAGTTTGAATTTTTGGAAATTCAATCCTGCTAGCTTCTTTATGTCCCATATTTTATTTTCTCAACAATTAAATCCACAAAGGAACATCTGTTTTCCAGCATGTAAACTTAAAAAAAAAATTTGGAACAATCCATTAACTCAAAATTTTAATTGCAAATGCGAATCATTTCATCGAATTATAAATATTTTGGATCGATGAAAGCTTCGTACATTTTTCGATTAAGGTATTTAGTACTTAAATTATTCTTTACAATACAGTATCGCTGTTGAATAAAGAGAAAAAAAAAAATATTCTATTTGCCAACGGATACTGATTCCAATTGTTTGGATTGCACGATGAAGAAATGTATCAAGGGGTGAAACTGGTTAAAGTTTTGAAGTCAAACAAGACTATGGAAGTGTTTTTTGTGCCGTTGAATTAGGAGAAAAACTAGTCTCTTTTCATAATGGCTGACTTCATGAAGGCAAAAATCACAAAGTTAGGGACTGCTCGGCTTTCTTAAAGGCCTGATATGATGCTGGATATAGTTTGCCGGCGAGGGGTGCACTATTTAGTCCCGAGGGATGCGCAGCTGTCATCTAGTGCATCCTGATTGGCCATCAGTTACCGTCGGCCATGCTGAATTTTTACGGTCTAGCTTCTTACTACAATGAAATCAAACGTGTTCAAAAAGGATCACTGATGATGCTGTATTGGGATCCAGGATCATCGTCTCCTATTTCACCGGAGAATTAAAACCGTTTTGCTCTAAATAGTAGGTGGCTTTTTTTCTTCAGAGCCGACGTCTATATTTATTTTATTCTTTTATTTTTCAAAAAGTTAACGGATTTACGAATGTATTTTCAGGGCCGCTAAATACACAGTAAAAAATTTTGCGTCAATGCGTCAAAAAATTTTGTGTTGAAAATTTTATAGTGTTAAATTTTTAACACAAAATTATTTAATCCAATGATGAAAAATTTTTTACTGTGTATTGTGTGTATTTTAAATAAATCCGGCTGGACTCAAACGCAAACATTTGAGTTTTCGGTTTGTCACTCTTCAGTGTTATTGAAACAAATCCTGAGCGACGTCGACGTTGTCGTTAATGCAACTCGAGCATATGAAAACGTTTTCAAGTACTTGAGCTTCGAAGGCACCCATTAATGTATATGTATATGAATATGTGTACACGCAGTACACAGATAAGTGTTTGGCTGATATTACAATAAGACGCGGTATGTGCAGTAGAAAGGATAGGAGATGAGAGTCGAATTTATGAGAGGGTTACAGGGATATCATCCACCGCTGGCGGGACGCGTGTGTGGCCACCCTCGTAAGGATTAAGCGCAATTATTGGAATCGCGTACTAAACCACAATGTGATTCACACGCTTCTTCTCTATACAAGATGCTATTTTTTAAATTTTATTGTTTATTTATATTTTGTGAATAAATATCTCTTGTAAAATCAATCAAATTAATTTCAAGATTAAAAAACTTTGAGTTCTGTTTTTAATTTTTTTTTGTGTCGAAATATTCAAAAAAATTTAAACATTATAAACTTAGAAAATAATGAAAAAATTTTTTGACCAAATATTATTTTAAATTTTAATATATAATGACATTAATTATTTATTGCAATCAATTTATTGAAAAAAAATTTTTTTATTTGAACCAAGAAAATTAATGAAGAAGCTTTTGGCTCAAATAAAATTTTTTTCAAAGCCAAAAAATTTTTTTATAAATATTTTCTTGTATTAAAATATTTTTATAAGGAAATATTTAATTTTTTTTAGCTTGCAATAATTTTTAGATTCATTTTTTATTTCTAGATCTTATGCAATATACAAAAATAAATTAATTAAAGTAATAAATCATGAGAATATAAAATTATTGGTGGTATATTATCGATAATACTTCTTAAAAAAATTATTGAATTGATATTCTGACTAAAATAGATAAATTGATCTGTAAAAAAATCATAATTTCAAAAATAACCCCGAATTCTTATATAAAAATCGAAAATGATTTAACAATTTAGAGCTCCAAGCAACACAGTATTATTGTCGTCTTGTTTAACCCCCTCAGGACCCTCCGAGCGACTGGCTGATGGCTTGTTAGGTATAAATAACTCCGATAATTATGTTACCAATGCGTCGAAGGACAAAGAGCTCTTGAAACGAGTAGAGATGAATTGATGCAAGGAGAACTCCAGGCACGAGAGCAATGAGCGTGGATGATGGTTGATGGCTCTACTTCGCAATGCCCGCGATTCATAATGTGTATAAGTATATACTAATACGAGTTCAACAAAACCACCACCACCACCACGACCCACGAGGACGACGATTACGATGATGGTTAGCCTGGTAGCCCAGCTGCCGGTAATCCTCCCTTTGTAATTTACTTCCATGCCCCCCTGACATCAGTGGCGCGGGCCCTTCAGGAGTTTTCAATCCTATACTACAAAGTACACTAAAAGTGCTTTTATTTTTACTAAATTAAACCCAACTCTAACTAAAAAAAATTTTTTTAAACGCATTTCAAAAATTCGTAAATAAAAAATTTTTTTTTCATACATTTATTCATTAGATTAATGACAAAAATTTTCATCAGTCGAAAAAATTAATTTTTTCATCAACAAATTATTAAAAAAATTGTTTTTAATAAATTATTAGACTTCAATAAATTTTTAAGAAAATATCAAGATAAAAAATAAATTTTTTGGAGCTGCGCCAATGCTTGACAGTTGATGTCACTATAGACGTGCCCTACGGATAATAGAGTCCGCGACTTTAATGGACTCGCTAATCCTCTTCCCTGTTTGACGGTGAGGGCACTTTATTGTACGTCACACATATGTGTAGTGTGTATTTATTATTATAGAGCAGATATAATAGAAAATTACCGAATACATAGAAGAGACTGGAGCAGGGGTGGTGACTGCGCGGCTCAAACTTAGGGATGAACTGGCCGCACGTACCAACTCTGTCGACGCGTAATCGTCCTGCTTATGCTGAAAGGATCATCAAAATAGGGACTGCAAAATAGGAGCGATGGAGGCCAGAGCGACAGTACAGAGTTTAAGCGTAAAGAAGACAACTTCAATGTAGAAAAGGACGGACTTTAAGAGACACGTCAGGATACATCGCTGTATGTAGCAGATACGCCCCTTGTGTGCAACCACTGGTGCGATGATACCTTGATTTCTCAAGTGACGAGTCAGGCACCCTCTCACTACTCTGTGCCAAGCAACATACACGTGGTTACTTGTACACACATCTATATATTTAGCCAAACTTACCTGTGATACAAAATACGGATTATATTTTGTTTGATTTAATTAATTCGATACAAATTTTTTTTTTTCAATTCGTGTTACTTAAATTTTTTAATTAAAAAAATTTATTCCTTCATTCAATATGTTTTTTTTTTTTATTTTTATAAGGGTAAAAAAAATCTTACGATTTAATTAAAACCATAGACTTGCAATTATTTTTAATTACCAAGAATTAAGAATTTTTGTTGAAGAAATTTAAGCTCCATTATTTTTTAAATTTCATTATTTATTATTTAAATAGTGTTAAAATCAATTCAATTGAATTTATAGGACCAATAAATTAAAATTACTTCAAAAGATTATAATAAACTTACTATTGTTAAAAAAAAAAAATTACATAAAATCATGAAAGTGCATCTATTTAGGAGAAGACAAAAAATTATTCTTATTAATTAAATTATTTAAAAAAAAAAAAAAAGAAAAAGAATATTTATAATTATTAGTTAATCAAACTAGCTAATAATCATTTTATTTAGTATAATTATTTTTTTAGTTATTAATCCATTATTATTAATTATTAATTAATAATCCAAAAAAAAATTATTTATTAGCCATATATAATAGCTAAATTTGTCATTAAAGACAAATTTTTGGGAATTAGGGAAATAAAGGATAAGGGCGAAGGGGAGGACCTTTACTCAGTAGGAATTTTCGGTAACTGAAAAAGTAATTCGGACAGCCCAGACTGGGAATCGAACCCGGATCGTTTGGTTACGCGCCAAAGGCTCTATCAGTTAAGCTATCCGAGACACTGTCCGTAATTACTATTCACTCACCTAATAAGACCTATCGGGTAATAAACGCCACCGTCCATCTTACGGTAAAGAGCCATATATAATAGCTAAATTTGTCATTAAAGACAAATTTTTCTTTATACTTTATACTAATTATACTTATAATTTTAGAAAAATAATAATTATAATTATTGAAAAGATAAATAGAGTAAAAATCTAAACTGACCATTAATTAGCTGAATAAAAGCGGCAATGAAGAGAAAAGTAAAAAATTCTTTATTGAGTGTAGCTTGAATTACATGATTAAGTAAGTGATCTTAATTATATTAATCATATATCATTACAGAAAATTACACTGAAACAAAGCACAGTAACTAGATTTACAATCAGGTCGCGAGAGTAACTACAAAAATATATATCTACATACATATACAGAAATATGCAGTCTAGTAAGTGAGTAAAGATACAGATCGAGCGGTTACTCCACTTGCTCCCTCCTCTCCGGCGTGTGTTAAAGTGAAAGCAATTGTGCAGGAGAAACGAGCCAGGAAACGTGAGTACTCTAAGCGCGGATTCATTGGGTCAGTGAAACGAAAACTAAACTTGTCAGCTTGAATTTATGTATTAAACAATCGATTGTTCTCTTAAATTTTAAATTAATCTACACAATAACTTTTAATTTTTTTAATTGATAATTAACAATTATTTTAAACACTCTACTGTTCTATTTAATTTAATTTCTTTCATTTAAAAAATTAGTTAATTAATTATTGTAACGATTAATGATAAAGATACTTGAATTATCCCTGGTATTGCGGGTTCGCTTGAGGGTACTGAGGTTGGGGCTGAGGGTACTGAGGCCCAGGAGCTGTTTGGGGCTGCTGAGGCTGCTGAGGTTGGTACTGGGCCGCGAACGCAGCAGCTTGATTCGCGTAATTCGGCTGCTGCGGGTTGGCGCCGTACTGCACTTGAGGCTGGTATTGATGGGCCGGAAGCTGACCCTGGGCAGTCTGGACCGGCTTGGCGGGTGTCGCGGGCCCCAAATTAGGGACAGGCTGCGGTGGAAGATGGATCACTGGCTCTCGTGCCTGCTGGAGCTGGAGCAATTGCTTTATGTTTGCTGGCGCTTGAGAAAATGGTCGATAATTCAATTGCGGCTCTTGGTAATTTTGTGGTTGAGACTGCGCTTGTGGTTGAGCCTGATGTTGAGCGTTAATTGTCATCACTGACGCTAAAATCACAGCAATCTGCAAAACAGAGCGAAAAGTATTTAAATTCCTTTTTTTACTTCGATATAATTTGATGATTTAACAGTTGGGTACTCAATTTAATTTATCGCAAAAAATTAGTGCTTAGAAAATTTTAATAAAAAAAAAAATCACTTGTTAGCAGATAAAAATATAAATTAAAAAAACTTACTGAGAACTTCATGGTTGTTTATTTAATTAGCAGAGCGCTTTGGTCTTGGTGGATTGGGTTTAAAGGGAGTCCTCTAATCAGAGGACGAGATTCTGAACGAACTGAGACAAAACAGCTTGAGGAGACTTCTATATGGGTGTCGTTTTCCATTACCCTTTACTTAGCTTACTAGAATATATCAGCCACCACCAACTTTCATGCACGATTGGCCACAAATTTTTAGCGCAAACCTCGCGATACATTATATTGTCATTATACAAAATATATAACCTATCACGTAATCCAACTTCTCGTTTACCTGCTTCTTGACAGCTTACAAACCAGGAAATGATTGCAAGTTTTATATTTTATTTTTTTCGTTTCCTAAGGTTCATTAAAACGGGAAATATTCACTTCTTGTAATAATTATGCATCAAATATCAATATTTTTTTTTTTTGGTAAAAAAAAAATTTTTTTTTCTGACCATATTCATAAAAGTACAGCCACTAACATTACAAAAAAAAATATGAAAAGAAAAGTGGTTTTTTTTTTCAAGTATGTAAACTAATTTTCTGACGCAATATTAAATTTACACGTCAATAACTAGTCGCAATTTATTTTTACGATCATATTTATCTAGATGTTAATTTCATCAGAGTCATTATCATATTTCTTATTGAAGTTCATTGCCCTGAGTTCATATAGTTAAGAAAAAAAAAAAATATATAAGTAAAAGTACAATTTGAATTATAAGAAAATAAATTTATTTATTTATACAAAATAATTTTATTTTTCAATAAAAATATAAAATCTTAAAAATAATATTTATTATATAAAATAAATGAAATTGATTAAAGTTTTTCTAGTTATACATATTTAAACTATCACATTGCGTGAATGAACCAGTTTTGCTCACCACAGCTGCAAGAGATTATGTTATATATTTTTAACCGTCGATAATATTAATTCTCCACCAATCGGTGTTGATTAATAATTAGTTATTTAAAATAAATAAAATAAAAATATATTTTTATCGCCGAAGAAAAAAAAAAAATTTCATAGATCGAAGTTCAATTACTTGACACTCAATACTGATTTTCGGTAACAGGACGAACGTTATTTTGTGGTGGCTGGGGGAATTGCGGGTACTGCTCCTGAATTTGTCGATTAAAGGCAGCGGGAAGGGCGTTTGGGTGGTATTGCGGCCGGATGAGTTGAGATTGAAGGTTTCGCTGTTGATTGAGTTGATGGTTGGCTTGTTGGAACTGGGGCTGCGCTGGCAAGCCGGGTTGGTAGGCTGGCGACTGAGGTTGAGGTTGAGGCTGCTGGTAGAAAGAATTTGGCTGCTGATACGCTTGAGATTGAGGTTGAGGTTGAGCTAAAGGCGATGGTTGATAAACTGGAGCTACAGATTGAGGTTGCGGCTGCGGATATTGGGGCTGATACTGGGGCTGAGGTTGTGGAGTCGGTTCTTGGTAAATTGGCTGAGCTTGATGTTGAGGCTGTGGTTGCTGTTGGTAAGGCACAATTGGTGCAGGCGCAATTTGCTGAGGCACATAAGGCTTGTCTAACTTGTAACTTATGCTGTTGGCGATGATATCGTAAGGAACTTGAGATTGAAACTGGAGGAGCTCTTTTATCGAACTCGGGAGGTTTGTTGAGTATTGGGGGGAGGCTTCTACTTGTGGTTGAGCTACTCTGCGATACTGAGAAAGATCAACTTCTGCTTGAGATTGCTGATTAGAGTACCGCAGTGCTTGGCGCTTTTGTCTTTGATTGCCAATCAGTTTAGCGGCGCTGTATAAGACCAAAACTCATTATTAGCTGCTAATTATTAACACAAAAATTTAATAAAAATATCTAGCCACCTAAATTGTTCAGGAATAGCACTGGTATAAGGAGTTTGTGCTAAAAACTTCAGTAACTGTTCAATATGAGCTGGGCGATTCGTGCTGTAATGAGGTTGAGGCTCGGCTGCGGGTTGTTGTTGAGCTTGACGCTTTTGACGTTGATGTCCTTGTTGAGCGGCTAGTCTTTCGTATCTGAAATTCGATTTGTTAGAGAAGGTTGATGGTTGATAGTTAATAAAATTAAATGCAGTACCTCAAATGTTCTGGAATACCGTTGACATAAGGAATCTGGGCTTGGAATTTCAATAATTCTTGCAAATGAGCTGGGAGGTTTGATTTGTACTGGGGTTGAGCTTGACGCTTTTGACGTTGATGCCCTTGTTGAGCTGCTAGTCTTTCATACCTACAATTCAAATGATAAATTCAATTTCTAATGAATAGAAAAGATATTTTGAAGTTTTGTACGACTATTCAAATATCAAATTCGAACATGAAATAATTTTTAGACACCTTAAATGTTCTGGAATACCGTTGACATAAGGAATCTGTGCTTGGAATTTCAAAAGCTCTTGTAAATGAGCTGGAAGACTTAATTTGTACTGGGGTTGAGCTTGACGCTTTTGACGTTGATGTCCTTGTTGAGCTGCTAGTCTTTCATACCTACAATTAAATTTTCAATCCATAGAAAAAACAATTTGAAATTATATCGGACTATTAAAGTATCAAATTTGAGTATAAAATCATTTCTACACACCTTAAATGTTCCGGAATGCCGTTAACATAAGGAATCTGTGCTTGGAACTTCAGAAGCTCTTGCAAATGAGCTGGAAGGCTTGATTTGTACTGAGGTTGAGTTTGCCGTTTTTGTCTGACACGTTGGCTGTGACGTACTGGTTCTGGTTCAGGTTGTCGTTGGAATTTCGGTTGGGGTAATTCTTTCTCTTGAGCTAATAAAGCTTCGTATCTGCAATCAAATGGATCAATTATCCAAATGATCAAAGTATTTGTCAAATATCATCAATAAAATTACCTCCATTGCTCAGGAATATGATTTACATAAGGAATTTGCTGTTGGAAGTTGAGCAGCTCTTGAATACGAGAAGGAACATTTGTCTGAAGTTTTGGTTGTGGCTCAGCTGGTTGAGGTTGTTGAGGTTGTTGATAGTTTCCTTGTTGACGACTACGACGAACCTGATCAGCTTGACGTTTCTGTCTGCTGTATCCTCGAGGTCTTCCGCGGTATGGACGAGCTCGTTGTTCAACTGGTTGATGAGCTTCTGCTGGTACTTCATTGACAGTTGGTTCCGATGTTGGAGCTGGACGTGGCGCTGGTGCTGGACGTGGTGCTGGCGCTGGCGCTAGTTTGGATTGACCTTGTTGCTGAGGCGAATACGCCAATGCGCTGTTAAAATCATACCTGACAAGGAAAAAAAAATTTACAAGCATGAAAATGAATCTAATTGATAACTTTTGAACTTTAAAAATTTTTTTCACCTGAATTGTTGAGGAATGATGTTCAAATACGGAATTTGCTGTTGAAATTGCAAAATTTGCATAATTTGTGGTGGCGCTTTGTTAAACACTTTGTAATTCAAATTCTGTTTTTGAACTGGAGCTTCTGGTTGTTGCTGATAAACTTGTTGCTGTTTTTGCTTCCTGCGTCTAGCAACTGGAACTGGAGCTGGTGCGTATTCTTCAGAATCCGCAGCAAGTTGGGCTCGGGGGGTATTGTGGTAGGACCTCCAGTTTACATTAACTCCTGAGTAACACACTTTGCTTCAATAAAATATTCTAAAAGATCAATTTATCGAAATAATTACCGCTATTAGGATCTCTGTACTGCAAAGCACGTTGCGCTCCTTGATTACCGTCATAAGGACCTTGAACAGAGCTTTGACTATGTCCATCAGTGGCTCCTTGAATCTGGAAATTGGCGTTTCCATCAGTAGCACCCTGAATTTGGAAATTAGCGTTTCCATCGGTAGCTCCTTGGATTTGGAAGTTTGCGTTTCCTGCCGAAGGTCCGTAGTACTGAGCCCTACCGTCCGTAGCGCCATGGATTTGGAAATCAGTATTTCCGTCTGAAGCGCCTTGGATATTGAAATTAGTGGTTCCATCACTCGCACCTTGGATTGAAAAATCCCCAGTGCCTAATGAATCTTTTTCAACAAACAATTGTTAATCATTCATTAATAAATTCAATCTTTCAATGTAAAAAAAAAAAAAAATTCAGTTGTGGAGTCTCTGGATTTACCTTTTTGGTCATCATAACTAATTCCCTTTTGATTATCATAGGTTAATCCTTGAGCTTTTCGATTACCATCGCTCGGTCCTGAAATTCTGAACTGAGCTGCACAATATGGCAGTACCACCAGTAGTAATACCTGCAAAGTTAATTAATCAAGTAAAGCAAGTTAATAAATAATTGTGGAGATTATTAAGATAATAAGAGAGAGTAAAATACATTTCTAATAGACCCCGCAGGTGGCGGAAATTAATCAGGAAATTATAAAATGATAATTAACGTCTTGCGATAAATATTTGTCGTGTTAATTTTTTAAAAATCATTAGACTTATCTAGAGTAAGTAGGCACGCGTTTATATTTATAGAGGCAATAAACTATCTTGTTTTCTCGGATAAATTGGCATAATGCTGCTTCGACAAATAAAGTGGAAGGGAAAGTTGCTGGTTCACTAACTGCATTTGCTTTTGCTTGTATTATTTGTAAGGACTTTGACTTACATTATGTATTATATATTATATATTTACACGTATACACAGGAATGGCAAATCCACAATAATGATGAGACTAAAATGCAATTTAACCTTTATGAAATTTAACAAACGACTTGCAATTGCGGTTGATGTCTTTGTTGGTTATTTCACTTTTATGGGGCTTCATCATGTGAAAATTAATGGTTGAGAAACTTTCGATGTTTTTATTCGATGATTGAGTCTAATTCAGTTAAATAAAATATATATAGGCGTATCATTACTCCGATATTACGTGAATAGAAAGTGAAGTATAATTTAGAAGTTGCCTTTCCTCGTATATGTTTATTTGCTACAACTTTTCTGGGCGTGTTATATGTGTTTATGATAAAAAAAGAGACTGTTATTTTATTTATCTAATTTTTTGTTTCTCAATAAGTAATAAATAATTTTACAAAGAAATATTTTTAATAATTACAATTAAATTAGTAAATAATTTTCAATTAAATTTTTGAAAATTCGTTCAATATAAATGAATAATAATTATTTTAATTTTCCGGGAAAAATAATTTATTTAAATTTAATAAAATCAAAATCACAACAAAATGATTTTTAGAGCAGATTAGAGCTCAAAATTTTTTGCAAAAAACACAAAACACTTTTTGAACAAAATAATAAATTAATAATTACTTCACTTTGTTTTTTTGATTAATTTTCAAACAAAAATTAGTAGAAGAATGGTTTATTATTTAATTAATTATTAATAATTGATAAATTTGATTATATGATTAGTATTTTTTTTTAATTATGAATTAAAAAATCAAAAACTATCGCGCGAAATAAAAATTAAATAATTAAACTAAAAATACAAGTGCAAAGGTGTTAATTGGATGCAATATATAATATTTAAAATAACTTACGAGCAATCTCGTCATGATGAAGAGGCAATGCCCTGTCATGCTCAAGGGTGGAGTGTGTCTGAGGCGGGCGCGCGGCTCTCGAAACCACTTTATAGGCGAGGGTAATAGGCGAGGGGATGTGACTCGTGAAACCCACCTCCATTCCCTTTTAAACGGCTGCAAGTTACCCAGCTACTGTCTGATAACTCCACAGATACAATCTTCGCGTCTCTTTCTACAAATAATACCACTAATAATTACAATAAATCATAAATTATTATTATTACACTTGTAATTTATTGTTTAGCAAGTTGAGTTACGGGTCAGGTTAAAATCTCCGACTGAACAAACTAGTTGGACGTCTAACGGATAAACCATAACGTTTTTCATCGCCGCAAGACGTAATTACGAGATTTTTTTTATTTTTGAACTTTAAGTTAAAAAGAAAACTCACTGAATTATAATAATAATAATAATCATTATTATTATTATTATTATTTATAAGGTAAAGTAGGCGAGTAAGTTTCCTATTATAGAGCGAGCATTTTATATCGTAAGAGTTCACTTTTTAGCGGAAGTTCTAATATGGATTAAAAGATACCTCCGATGTGTGTTCAGGAGATCAATGAACTTGTTATAAGTAATTAATAGCTTCAAAGTTTCTTAATTGTTATTTTTTAATACATATTTCGCAAATGTGTAATGGAAAATTTTTGGAAAGCACTTTTACACGTTACATAATTTTTTTTTCCATTTCAAATATTAATTTCCGATTATAAAATCTTATGTAACAAATATTATCTAATTTAAAAAAAAATCAAAATCTTAAATGATGTGTATTAATTCAAAAATTACATAGATTATTGATGGTATGCAAAAACGAAAGGAACATCCAGCATGCGATAGTTTGAACGAGTCCATGTAAAGTCAGTGCACCGTGAAGGCCACGAAAGTGGATCGCTTAAACGGCATACAGCCTTCCTGACCCGGAGAAAATCTCACTATCCTGTTCAGTTCTCCAAAGTGAAATCCAGTAAAATTAACCCCCACCCTCTCCTTCCGTACATTAGATTTATTGATAATTACTGATTAATGATGTCCGAAAAATTCCTTTCAATCAATAGCGCATATTAATACGTCGCGTATGATTTCACATTTAACGTCCATTAGAATATTTAATTCCTGCAATTTTTCTCTTCTAAATTTTTTACAAATACATTCTTATTTATTCTTATTATCCTTTAATTTTCCTCACCAATTGATTTCTATTTAGATATAAATACAACCATGAATTTTTTTATTTAAATTCTTACTTGGAAATTTTCTTTACACTTTACTTAATAATTTCCAACGAAAGCGTCAATTAAAAATAATTCTTTATTAACAACATTAATTACAACGTTTTTTTATATGACACATAAATTGATAGCATACAATCAACGTCAAAAACATTACAATTTACATTATAAATTCATAAGAACTGATAATTTATACAACTTTCTACAATAAGATAAATCAAAGTCCCCAACTAATACTTATAATTTTGCCCACTTGAGGCCTCTTCGGGAGGATGGTCGACAATTTCGCCATCAGGTCGCACGTAGTAAACCTTGTTAGGATAGTGTCCTGAGTATTGGATGTCATTGGGAAATGGCTGTGGAACAAATGGTTTTTTGAACTCGAACAAAATTTGGTTCGCGAGAACATTGTACGGAATTTGAGCCTGGAACTGTAAAATTTGGCTGATTTCATGGGGCATATTTGGATATCCTTGGCTGGGTTTTTGTTCGTAATTTCCCAAGTCCTTTTCTAGAGACCGTTTGCCTTGATCTTGGAGGGAGTTTGCCGATGATCGATAACCAAAACGTTGATGGTTTTGATTTTGATATTGATTAGGAGTCAGATCATTTTTGTACTTGATTTCCGCCTTCGGGGTTTTCTTTATCGAAGCTAGCGTGTGACTCGGGTAATTTGAACGATGATTTAGTGAATTTTGTTGGTTTTGGTTTTGGTTGTGATTATGACCAGCAGGAGGCGAATAAATCGGTTGTCTTGTCGATGGGGACCAAGATTCTGGTCCAGAAAGTTGTTGAGACGCCGAAAATTGTTTGGATTCTTGGGGTGGTAAATATTCTTGTTGGTTATCTCCCGAATTATCTTGAGCGAGCGTTTGCATAGGATTGATGTTGTAAAAAAATGAATGAGGATTAACATACGGCGCTTGAGGTGTGTAATAATAATTCAGTAGTTGCTTGATGTTTTCCGGAATCGCTGAGTATGGTTTGTACTGATAAAACTCCTCTGTCTGTTTTTGAACTGGAGCTCTGGGTTCTTGTCGCGTGTTTCGTCCTTGCTCGCGTGCTTTCCATTGAGAATTAGGGGTGAATGTTTTTCCGTTTACTTGGTATCCTGAAATGAATAATTATTAGTGATAAATTGATAATGATAGGGATAATAATTGTGATTGGAAAAATGGTTGACTAACCATCTGGAGTCTGATAGTCAGCACGACTTTGCTGCGGCGCACGAAGTCTACGGTGTGGAGCATCTTCGGCATAAATAAACTGGGACGAAACAGTCACCAAGAGGAATGCCTTGGAACAAAAAACAACAGTGCATGTAATATAGCTATTCAAAAGGTTATTTGCGATGTTACTTGATGATGTAACTCGTGGGTGAATCTAATGATAGAAAGTATACACATGCTTCATGCGCATCCTTGAATGTACGATTCTTCATACATTAAACATACGATGTTTATCGTATTAATAATGTTAATTTATAATTTACATTTTTTCATTCACGCTACAGTTAATTATTTACTACGAATAAATAATTGTAATTTTATTTATTTATTTGCTAGAAAAATGCAATTTTTTTTCGTAGATTCTAAAAAAAAAAAAAATAAGAAAATTCAAAAGGAGTAAAAATAAAAAATTTCGACAAATATTTATTTTTTGAACGGCAAAAATTTGGAATTAAAATTACAATTTATGGATTCTTAAAATATTTTCGGGAAAATTAATTTTTGGAGAAATTTAAACACTCAAATAATTAATAAGAGACTTTCACTTTAATTACAATCATTTAGACTCAAAATTGGTTAATTTATCACTTAAAAAAAAAAAAAAATAAAAAAATCACACCACGATTTAACTTGTCTATAAATAGATTGCTAGTAAAATAATAAAATAAAAATTATAAACTCACGGTAAATAATACCATGATGTTAAAAATATGTGGAGATTTTTTCTCGTGGATGTACGACACAAGTTTTGTCGAAGAAATCAGCCGCGGAGACTCGAGAGACTTCTTTATAGAGGCTGAGGTTCTCAAGTGTAAGCGGTTCTATTCCCGCTGCTTTGCTTTACTATTTACTACTTTTGAGATAATGTCTGCCGAGGTAAAAAGTTTCCATCAAGTAAAAATACTCGTAAAAATTCACAGGTTATTATATTATAGGATCTCTTTCTATCTGATCAGTTAAATATTGTAATATTGTTCGAAGCTTTTGAAATGCATTGTTACTGTAACAATAGTAACAATAACTATTAAAATAAATTCAATGATATTCCGGAAGTCGGGCTGGATTTTTATTGTCCCTTTTAAAAATTTATGATGATCATTTACTGTATACAAATGATGCATCTACTTAAAATGTGCAAAAACATAAAAAGTTCGCTCAAGAATTAATCCATTGTTTTCGTAAATTTTGAGTTCTTTTATTTGCTGAAATTATACGATAAAAATTGTTGTTAAATATGGGAAGCAATAATAATTTTATTATTGTATGTTTTATTTAATTATGAAAGCGTATTACATGAGAATTTTCTGAGTATTACATTTAATGTAGTTGAAAAATTTTATTGTTCTATTGAAAATAAAATTTTATTTTCACTCAAGAGTCCTAACTATGCAATCGATTATGAATTTATTTATTTGTTCGAAGTTTTCTCAATCAATTTTTACTGCAAACATTAAATGTTAGTAATTTATAATCATATTTTATCATTTACTGCATTGTGAGTGAGCAAAAAGTTTTTTCATTCGATATGTGATCATATGAGCAAGAAGTAAATGATGGTAAAATCAGCGCCTATATTTCCAGGTTATCCAGGTACTTATCAACCATCGAATAAATCCCAAACTTTCATTTTTAAATTATCATCTTTAAAAAAATCCTATTTTTTCAAAATTTATGTCTATTATATTTTTATTATAATTCTTTGTATTTTTACACAATTCATTAGCTATCTTCATAATAATTTAATAAATGAATTAATTATTAATATAAAAAATTTCTTCAACAATTTTTAATGAAAAATTTTTTAAGACTCAATTTAATAGATACATTTCATATAATTCACAATTCATAACAAATTAATACGTCGTATTTTTATTGTAATACTTATTTCGCCTTCAATCAATTGGTAAGCACAGATTATCGGAGTGAGCTGTAAAATGATCTTTACACTGGCATAAACTATTGACGCACTTAGAGTGATTGGGAAAACATACATCGTCTTGGTAACACACATGACCTAGCGGTGGCATGCATGTTCCGTTTCTCTTTTCATAAAGTGCAGGGCATTCACACTTATTGTCGCTGTTACAATTTGCGTGTCGGTCATTACAATCTTCTTTATTATAACAGAGTTTAGGGGGTTCAACTGAAAATATCCAACGAGATAAATTACAGATACTTATAACATAACTTATGATAATTATTGATTTAAAAAAAACCTACTTGGTATGCATTGATCATTGGACACAGCTATGAACTTTTTTTGGCACCTACATTTTCCATAAAAACATTCAGAATGATCAGACAAACAGTCATCATCACTTAAACAAATTCCGCCCAAAAGAGGCCTACAATTGGTTTGATTTTCCTCAACGTACGATGCTGTACAAACACATTTGTTGTATTGCGAACATTTTACATAACTCGTAGTGATGCAATCAGAATTTATCACACAAAATTCTCCTAACGGCACTAAAAAAATGAAATATTCCACCAAAAATGAATCAAAAAAAGTCTTAACATAGATTTTTGATCAAAATCATTTTCCAAAATTACATTTTACGCAATGAGTAGAAGATAATGGCACAAAAGAAGGTTTACATCGACATTTATTTTGCATACAAACAGAATTATCTGGAGCGCATTTTTCATTCTTCCAACAAAAACTGCCCAAAAGTGGCTCGCAACTAGAACTGCTTACCGCAATATTGTTCTCTCTGCAAATACAAACATTGTCATTTGAACATTTTGAATGATTTATTTCACGGCAATCTATATCCATTTCACAAGGTTTTCCCAACAGAGCTGAAACAAGTATTTTTCAATGAAATTTGTAAAACACTATGATTCAAAAATTTTATTTACCTAGTACACATTCAGTATTGGATTGAGCTACAAACCCTGATTGACAGTGACATTCATTTTCGAAGCATACAGACCGATGTGGTGCGCAATCTTCGCCACCAAGACAAAATTCTCCAAGCAGTGGCGCACATCGTGAGCCGTCAACTACTATGTGATTCTTTTTGCAAACACATGTTTTATTATCTGAGCACTCTGATTGCCAAACATTTCCACAGTCTTCATCCTTGTTACAATTTTTATTCATAGAAGCTTAAATGACCAAAATCATTAAAATTTTTCTACATGAGATGGTATTAATTCAAAGCTTGATACTCTAAATTACAGAATTTACCTGAGGCACATTGAAATTTTGACTCTTGAACAAATCCGATCTTACACTGACATTTTTGGTTGACACAAATCGAATTATATACTTCGCATTCTTTATCTTCAATACAAAAACCGTTCAATAATGATCCACACGTTGTATCATCGATTGCATAATGATTTTGTTTACAAACACACAAATGGTCTTCGGAACATTTTGCGTATCTGATATCTTCGCAATCTGCATTAACCTTGCAATGCTGCCCCAAAAGTTCTAAAATGAAAATTATTCACGATAAGTGTTGCAGTTAATAGTAAAAATCAAGTCAAGTAATTTTACTAACTTCGTACGCAGTGATTATTAGACCGAAGTTCAAAATGTGCTTTACATGCACATCTATCACCTACACAATTAGTGTTAGCAGGTATACAATCTTCGTGACGCCAACAATATCCACCCACTAACGACACACATACTGAGTCTTCAAATGGAGTATGATTTTCTTTACAGACACATTTTTTATCTTCAGAACACATTGCTCGATCAGAATCAATACACTCTTCATCTTTGTTGCAAGTTTTCCCTAAATAAACTGAAATTTAACGAGAGTTGCTTGTCAAAATCGTTGTTTTCAAATTCTGACTAAAAAACATAGATGAAAATTGAACTTACACAATTTACATTCACGATTAGATAAAGGCATGTACATGTAGTCGCAAATACAATCATTATTTCGACAAATGGAATTTAAAGGAACGCAATCGGAATCTTTGGTACAATAGCCTGCTATTAACGATAAACAAACATCATTATCCATTCTTGCAAAGCTGTTTTCTCTACATATACATTTGTGGCCATCTGAACAAGTTGCTCGGTCAACATCAAAACAATCTTGATCGGAGTTGCAAAATCGTCCAGTGTAAGCTAATAATTTCCAAAAATTTTTATTAAAAAAAATAATTACATCGATAATGTAAAACATTTAAAAACTAACTTTGAGCGCATTCATTTTCTGTAACAAAGGTGAAATCAGGTTTGCAAGCGCACGCTTTATTCACGCAATGCGAATTTTCGGCAACACATTCCTCATCAACTTCACAGCCACCGTTTATTAATGATCCACATGCTGTGGCATTTAATGGCGCAAAATTTTCAGCGCAAACGCATTTATTTTCAGAACAAATTGTGTTCTGTACCAAGTTGCAATCTATGTCATTCTTACAAAAGTCTTGTAATGTGCCTAAATTAAATCAAGAAATTGTGATCAAGAAACGAAGGAATTTAAGAAAAAATTAATAAGTATGAGGATTATTATTTTGCCAACGTACCATTACCTAAACAGTAATACTGATTTGGCCAATCATAGAAGTCACAAATGGTAAAATTTTCACAGCATGGATTTTCAAGATCGGGGTTACACTATAAAATTTTTATTTATGACAATAATAATTATTATTATTAAAGATACTTACAAGCCATAGTGTCTTATGGAAATTAATACTTACGAGAAATCCATGATCAACGCATTCTGTTACCTCAGAATAATCTTGAATCTCCAAATCTTCGTCAGCAAATATTGGACTTGGAGCCAAAATTCGAAAAATTATTGGAAAGATCAAACACTTCATACTTACCATTTTGGTTTTTAATTATCAAAAACCAAATCGGCAAATATTTGAATAATAATAATAGGAGAAAAAATTATATTTGTTGAAAATATTAGTTAGTTTGTTACTGATTTTAGATTGACACTGTTTAAAAGAACTCACCATTCAGTAAATGATATATTTCATCAAAAGTTATTAGATATTATAGGTAGATACTTAATGCGAATTTTATTAGTTAAAGTTATTTTTTCTACAAGGTCGGAAGAAATAAAGCTTGAAATCATATTTATTTTAGGATAACTTTATCGATAATAGCACACTTGTATTCCATAGTAGTAAAAAACTATCTATCGAATAATCGATATGCTACATCTCAACCTTGAACATCACTAACATATTTTTTACTTAAAAAATATTACTGCTTTAAAATTTTCGACAAATAACTCTTACAATATTCAACTGCTATAAAAAAAACCTTTATTATTAATGTTACATAATAAGATTGGATTACATGAAAAAATTATTTACAGCAGATTGATATTCATATATTTATATATTGAATTAATATTTGTTATAGTGCTTCAAAATTTTATTTGTTAAAAAAAAATTATATTCATTACATTTTAACTCTCGGAAATTTGTGTGATTGATATCAGCTTAGTAATTATCAGAACTATTTATAGTGTTAATAAGTTTTTTAACGTATCTAATCACTAATTGAAGCTCTGATTTTTTTATTAAAAAAAAAAAAAAAAAATAGAATTATCTTTTTTACATCTTTTCAAAAGAAATTTCTGCAATATTTTTTTATTTACTGAAATCGACTTCTGGAGAGTAGAAAAAATTTTATCGAAAAGCCTAGAGTACATTTTCCATGTAAAGACACTTGTAAGCAATAATTTTCATTACAATATCGCACACCGGATACAATCGCCGTGGGCTGTAACTAGTTATGTCTGACACACCTGTTAAAAATGTATTGCTAAAAGAAAAGAGCTTCGTTAATGATAAACCTGTCTATTAGCGGCTACCTGGTCTCTGAAATGCATTTGCCTAATAAGTTATTACCCAGGCGTGGCTGGAGCGTATATTAATCATCAACAAATTAAAAAATTATCATTAATAATTTTGATTTTGATAAAAAATTCAAAATTTATAAATTACAAATATTTTGCAACCCTGCGCAGCACTTGCTTAAGTGATTCGATAAATAACAAACTAACAATGATACAATTCATGACGTCGATTTACAATTGACTGGATAAATTCTGGAGAAGCGAAAGAGACACTTGGCTGCAGAACGATCAAGGCCTTTTGGCCCCGCAGATCATGAGAAACTCGAGAACTCTGCCCGGTATAAAACGCCCCTCTTGTTCATTCCTGGTGCATTATTGTTGTTCCTCCTCTTGTCGAACGTCTCGACATTAGACACATCAAAATGTATCTTGTCTTCGTAAGTTCCATTTATTGTAAAAAAAATTAGGCGATTTAATTTTCATAAAATAGTGAGCTTGATAAAATAAAATAAAAATGTTTGTAGATATTAGGATTAGTCAGTTCTTCAATAGCTCAAGATTTACGGCAACCTGCGATTGTATCCGAGGCGAGGTATCTTTCTGGTGATGGTACATTTGGTGCAGCTTATACGCAGGATGACGGTGTACAGTTTAAAGAGGAAAGTGACGCTAATGGTGATCGTAAAGGTTCTTATTCTTACATAGATCCGAATGGACAAAGAAGAACTGTTTACTATACTGCTGGAAAAAATGGCTTTCAGGTAAGTTATTTATTTTATTAATTGAATTATAGTTTCTGTCTTTGTAGAAGTAGTTTTTACAGTTTTTAAAAATTTGTAATTATTCCAGTTTTGTAATTTAATTTAAGAGCAAAAAATTGTAATTTTTTAATTCACTAGAAAAGGATTTTTTCCGTATTAAAATTATTTAAATAAAACCGACAATTTTTTTTTCAATAAATCATTTATTTTAAATTTTTGTAAGTCAGATAATTTTATATTTTTAAAAAATCATTAATTTATTCAGATCGAATAAAAAAATTATTTTTTCAATGAAAAAAATTTTAAAGTCTCTTACTTTAATTTTAAAATGAATTTAAATTAAAAAAAAAAAAAAGAACTTTTTTAAAAATATAATTTTAACTTACATTTACTCAAACTTTAATTTTTTTTTTAAATGACATTAGTTTGTATTACACCAATAATTCCAATAATAAATTACTTTTAAAAAAAATCAAAATCAATATTCAGGCAAGCGGAGACGGTATCCCCGAAATAACACCACCGACACCCGAGTACGAGGCTCTACCAGAGTACAACCCCCCGGACTACCAGCCACCACAGCCTCGATCGTACAAATTCCAAAGCGACCCAGACATCAGACAACTCGCCTACGAACCGGCCTCTCCTGCCTCACACCCACCCCCAACACCTCCTCCCCGTCCTCGCCAACACTTCCACCCCCAGCCCCACTCGCAACCGCGACCCGTCCGCCCGCGAATAGTCTTCCAGCCCCAATATCACCCGGAATACTCGCCTGTGACTCCAACACCAGAGGTCCACGAGTACCAGTACGAACCTCGTCCAACTCCAGCTTACAAGCCGCGATTGCAGATTCGGTACACCCCCGAGCAGCCTCGACAGCCTCTTCAGCCTCTACAGCCTCTTCAGCACCAGCCCCAACTTCATTACAATCCTCCAAGACAACAACCTCAGCGATTCCAGCCGGAGCCCGAGTCAGAGCCTGAGTACAACGAACCGGAGCCTCAGTATCAACAAACAGAGCCGCAGTACCAGCGACCTGATGCTCTCCGACCTTATGTCGAGTACTCTTTTCAAACGGCTACAAATCCAGCGCCTCGACCTCGCTACAATGCGATCACGACTCCTGCGCCTCGGAGGTTTTATCCGCCAGGTAAATTAGATTTTACCAGAACTTCTGATGGCTTCTCTTATACTTTTAATAAGAGTTAAATTTTTAATTATTTTTTTTTTACCATTTTGATAGATTTTAATTGATTTAAATTTAGTAAAAAGATTCTCAAAAAAATTTTGATAAATTTGTAATATTTTTTTTTTTTCTTAATA
The DNA here is from genome assembly GCF_013202065.1 of Cotesia typhae. Lineage (NCBI taxonomy): Eukaryota > Metazoa > Arthropoda > Insecta > Hymenoptera > Braconidae > Cotesia > Cotesia typhae. The sequence continues at coordinate 11,922,275 of NW_027423756.1, read as the reverse complement.
ATTTTTTCTGTCAATATGGCGCTTAAATTTTTATTTAAATATTTATAAAAAATAAATTAATAATTTTCATGTATTTATATATTAATTTTGTAACGATAAATACTTGTAATAATAATAAAAATATAATATTAAAAATAAAAATGTATCGATACAATGTAAAGGTCGACGAGTTTATTTAAATTGCGAGAAGTGTAGGAATAAAATCCGACGTTAAATAACTTCCGTACGTACTAGTTCAGTACGCAAATAATTTATTTAATATATTCAAGGAATTAAGTGATAGTGATAATGCTAATTATATATTTAAATGACGAGAAAGTATGCATACTTACGGAGTACCGGTATAAAAATGAATTATTTATTAAAATCAATAACCATATTAACAATTGTCGTGAAATCAATCATTCGACTACGCTCTGAAACAAAATGCTGGTGGAAATACAATCAGTAGGCAATACTTGCAGTAATCTTTAGCAAAGGCTGGTGTCTTAAGTTCAATTCACATCACTTTACTTTACTTTCATCTTTTAACCTTTGAGACTCTCCCTTTGCGATGATGCAACAGACTCCGAATCGGTCGGTTCGCAGCCCACGCTCTCCGTCAATTCGCGGATTTTAATTTAACAGCGATCTATGAAAGAATTGGATATGGAAATCCAAATGGCAATTCCATGAGTTCAATACTCGGTTGTTGGTTTCATTCTACTCTATCATTAATCTGTCGTATGTAATTATAGTAATTAAAATAACGGCTTTTATAAGTCTTTTATTTATTTATAGATCATATTAACTTTTTATTTATCACTCGAGTAATTATTAGTTTCTTGGTTTTAGAAAATTATTTTTAATCTTTTAAGTCTCCATTAGCCTTTCGTAAGAATTTATCAAATTTTTATATTAAAAATAATAATTGATGATAATTGATAAATTTTTAATAAATTAATTTTTGAGCTTTTAAAATTTTAATTTGTTTCGATCATAAAATCTTAAAAAATTAAATTTCATCAAAATTTGATAATTAATTCATCTCTTGATTAAAATCTGTGATTTTATCTAAATTGAAATTTTTTTATCGCTAAAATTAAATAATAATTTTTTTACAAAATTGAAAAAATTTTTTCAATTAAAAAAATTAAATCACAAATAAGTATTTTGAATTTTATTTATTTATATAAAGATATTATGAGTATACAGTTGCATTATAATGATTATGGCAGTAATATACTGACTCTTAGCTTACAATAAGTGACATCAACAGTATAAAAGTAGATAAAAACAGCTGCTAGAGGCGATGGCATTTTAATACAAATTTCTTAACAAAAATAAACTTATACAAAATAAAATAATAAAAAATTAATAACTAAAAAAAATAATAATAATGCTTATATAAAATTATATATTTATATTAACCTTAAGTCTATCTTTCTACTTAATAATTATATTGATAATAAATGCGTGCCAGTGTGCCTCCTTTTCACATTACAGTTAAATCTAAGACACCTAAATTATTTAAACAATAGTAATAATAATAAATTCACATTACGTAGTTCCAAATACAAGGCACTATGCGTCTAATAAAACAGTTTGTCGATTATTATTTATAGTTAACTTTTTTTATATATCGTTGCATATTGTTTATCTATTCACACGCTAGTAATTACTATTTATTTTATAATTTATCATTTATCATTAATTTGTATCTTCCTTTCAGTAATTATTATCATATTCATATCAATATCCATATAAAAGATTATCGAAGCGCAGAAAAGTTTCATTTAATCATTATTCAATTGCACTGTAATTTTATTTTCACTCAACCGAAAAATTTTTTACGTCACCTTGTCTATTATTTAAAAAAAAAATTAAATTCAAAATTAACAAATTATCTTACTCGGTAAAAAATAAAGTACTTTAAAAAACTAAGGGCTTACTTGATAAAATCACTGAAAAAAAATATAAAAGTATTATTATTATTGTTAATAACCAATTTTTAAATTTACATTAAAAATATTTTAAGCTAAAAAAATTTTCACTATTTTTCTCTAAACATTTTACCAACAAGTTAGCTATGTACAACCACTCAAACATTTTTTTTTCATCAAAAAACTTTCATTCTATTTTAAATTTAACGTGAAATATTAAAATGAATAATAAACAAACAAATTAACTCTTAATTAACTATTTAAAAATAAAATGGCTAAAGTCTAGTAGCAATCAGTCGTTGGCCAGTCCAAATAAAGTGGAAAATTAATGGTGTTTGCGTAGGAGGCACGGCAACTTTTGCATACTCATTTTTCAATTAAATTCTTATTTTTTTACTCTACATATCGAATGAAATTAAAGTAATTATTTAAATTTTATGTTTATATTTACGAAGACGTAAAGGAAGAAAGCGATGTTTAAAGCAATTTTTTTTTTTTTTTTAAGCAAATATAATTAAAGATAAAAATAATACATCGCATTATAATTTATTGTGGAAGCTTATTGACTTTTAATTGTATTATAAATTATTAATGACATTAGTGTACGAAAAAAAATTTTTTTTTTTCAAAAATTTAATAAATACCTCGATAATTAAAATTTTTAAATATATAATTGATATAAGAGGTAGTAACAGTCGCTTTTTATTATCCTGCATTGAAAAAAATATTAACTTGATTTAAAATAAAAAATTTTGTATTTAAATTAATTTTTTTAATTATTTTTTTGCTTTTGAATTAAGATAAAATTTTTTTTCAGCGCGGATATTATCAAGAACAATGACGACTATGATAAATATTAAATATATTTAAATTATCGTGGTATTTAAATTATTCATTTGAAAATAAAACTAATTTTTGAACTGTACACTAGTGTATCTTATTAATAAAACATGAAATAAAAAAAAAAAGAATGTAAATTAAAACTTAGATACCGACTTGACAGTTAAAAAAAAGTCATACGATACCTAAAGATAGCATTCAATATTTATCCGCAGAATATTTAAAAATTGCGATAAAGCTATCAAGTGGTACGCAATTAGCACCCACTCAATCAACAATATTATTTAGCCAATGCATTTTCATGCTAGAAAAATCAATTAAAAAAATTAAAAAAAGAATTATAAAAAAAATATATCTAAAAATACGATCACAAAACGCACGGTGATGCAGCCGTAATTACAATATGTGGATTAATAATTATAATTATTATTAAAAATGTTATTTGTTTTTTTTTATACTACAGTAAGACACGTGTCGACGTTGCTTTACGATAGAGGAAAATTTTAGCTGCACAAAGTAGGATCAACCATTCCGCGAGCTATCATTTCGGCAGTAGCCGGGTCTTGTTTAATCTGATTTTGGAGTGTCTGTTGTGAGGGAGGAAAATGAGTCCGTATGTGGAACATAAACTCCTCTTTGTCGGGGAAGTCTATGCGACACATTAAACAGTAATTAACTCCCGTGGTGTAGGTCTGTGGTGGAGGCGCCGAATTAGGGAAGTATGCTGCTGCATGTTGAATTTGGGCTGGGGCGTCGACTAAATGGGATCTGAAAAGGACAAAAAAATTATTATAAATTATCATACATTTTCTTTCTCAAAGTATTTTTTTTTTACTACACGGTAAGAACAAAATTACACTGAATATCATCCTAGATTATACTGCGTGAAAAAAAATTTCAAATAGTAGTTAGTATAATCCAGATTATAATGAGTATAATCCAGATATTACGCAGTATAATCTGGGATGATATCCAGTGTCATCTTGTTCTTTCCGTGTACTAAATTTTTTTTAATTCTTCACCAAACTTAAAAATTAAAAATTATATTATTTTTTATTTTTTCTTCTATTGACAAAAAATTGAAAAAAATTTTTGCTAAAAAATGAATAAAAAAAAAATTACCGTGCATGCTGCGTCCATTCTTCTCTGACAGTAAACACTCGACTGCAAATTTCGCAAACGTAAGTAAGAGGTTCTTCTTTCAATTTATGAACAGAAACTTCTCTACGTAATTGTTGTTGCTGTTGTTGTTGCTGTTGCTGTTGCTGTTGCTGTTGCTGTTGCTGTTGCTGCTGTTGTTGTTGTTGCTGTTGCTGCTGTTGTTGTTGTTGCTGTTGCTGTTGCTGTTGTTGTTGCTGTTGCTGCTGTTGCTGTTGGTCGGTATTAGGAGCAGTAGGCGTTGATAATGGAGTGACCCCCGGTCTGTGTCGCAGTTTATTCATGTGAATCACAAGCTTATCACGTCGAGCAAACGCTTTGCCTGAAACGTACAACAAATTAACAAAAAAATTTATCGCTTGATTATTATAATCAATCATTAAATAAATCATTAAGTTAAATGAAGCGTAATTAAATCGGTAAAAGTATATAAAAATAAAAACGTACCACAAACTTCACACGAGTAGGGTTTTTCGCCAGTATGTATACGCATGTGTATAACAAGTTTATCCTTGCGAGCTAAACCTTTACCACAGACTGTGCAAGCGAATGCTTTGGTCGTTGGCTCCCCAGTGTTTGTTGCCTTCGATACAGAACCAGGACGAACACCGCCTACATTATTTGTCGTTCTTAATGGCTGGTTTATTGTCGCGCCTCGATTATTTGAGAATTGCTGATCTGTGGTACCTGGAAACACCGACATCACTCCGCTTGGTCGGGCCATCGCTGCTGAATAATCTGGAGACCTTTATAAATTTGAATTTCATTTATTAAAAAGTTCAAGAGTCCAATTAAATTTGCACGCAGTAACATCTTAATTTTTTTCTAAATTTTGTAGATAGCAAATTTATTTTCAGGCTCAAAAATGCTTGCTTACTAAAATTGCATTGTCAAAAAATTTTTTCAGTAATGGTCAAGATGTTATTGCTTATTTATGTCCATTTATTGGTGATAGAAAAATTGTAGCGACGTACCACGTGCCAATCGACCGGAGAACTCGGTGTCCATCGTCGTAACCCAGGCCATCATCCGGCAATGTGAAAGTAGGATTAAGTGGCTGGGGTGCTGACGGGAGTCCTGGACCAGAGAGTCTCGCTTGAGCTACTTGCTGAGCCATGTGTTGTTGCAGTGTCGCATGCGCTGCTGCATGTGCTTCCACGTATGACGGACGTTGCTGTTGCTGCTGCCCGGTTGTCGACATTTTGTCTTTATCGTTCTGTTAATTATTGTTATTATGATTTTTTTTTCATTTTTAATTACATTAAATTGAAGGATACTTTGTCTGATCCAAAATTCAATTTTTTTTTCATAGACTTCATTATTTTTTTTTATATTTAAAATTCTTAAAAAAAAAAAAAAAAAAAAATTAAAAAAATTAATTTTTTTTTACTTGTAAAAATTTTTTACATTTCATTTGATTTATTTAATTTTTTGTTAAAATATTAAATTGAGAATATCCGAAGTTATAACTGAATAAAAATCTCTATTAAAAAAAAAATTATCAAAATAAAAAATCATCAATCTCAAATTTCTTAAAATAATCGTAAAAAATAAAAAAACAACAACAAAATTGAACCTTTTATCGTCCAGAGTATCTTAGAATTTATTTATTCCCCGAAGCAATTTAAAACTGCGATGTTTCAGTTTTTAGTAGCTAAATTTCCGATCCGAGGCAACTTATATACAGCGAACTATAGGACCCGTACTTCGTGTATCCCACACATTAACTTACGATGCAATACAATAGTAACTCTATACACCAGAGCGATCAATGTCTCAGCCCTAGTGTACTCCGCCCGGAAATTTAACACATACAAATAAATTAATCCTCGTTAATTTCAATCTAGATACCTGTTCCCTTGAGTAAATAAAAAAAATACCTCCTATTATGGTCATAAAACTAGACCTAAGTCATTAAAAATACTCCCGACTATACCAATAATTCGAATTATTTATCAAACGTTTTAAATTGTACCAGGGTAAATTGTAATTGTAAAAACATATTCGACCTTCGATCAATGCTGACTGGATTCTTCAGAGCGCTCCGGCAAAACCGATGAACAATCAAAAAATTATCCTTGATAAAAATCAAACGATTATTTATCTCACTGTCTTGATAAAAAAATTTACCAACATATTTTTATTTATTTATTTATTTATTTATTTTTTTTTTTTTGATAAAAGTTTAACTAAGCAAGTCTCACATACGACTACATTAATCACTTATCAGTCCTTTGATTGCTTTAAAATAAAATTAAAAAAAATTATTACAATAACAAATTTGCAAATTGTTGAATCCGCAAAGAAAAATAAAATTGTATTTGCTATGTAAAAAAAAAAATAAAACCGTACAAAAGTGAAAGGACCAGAGGTAAAAACAAATAAAAATAAAATCAAGTAGTTAGCACCGCGATGCGTGGAGACAGACTGGCTAGAAATTTAGAGCCATTTTTACCCTGCACATTAATATATCAATCTAATCACAACTGATAAATAAAATACGGATGTTTTAAAATTGCGGATCTATGTCATATAATATTAAATATTAAATATAAATATTTAAAAAAATGAAAAAGAAGAAGACACGTAAACATACACTTGTTAAACAGAAGGAGGCACGCGGAATGCAGCGTGCCGGACGAGAGAGGAGAGACTGGCGCGTCCGACGACTGTAACCGTCGTCGAGTGTGCTATGCCCCGAAACACGAATCGCTGTGTGTTGTGTGTGATACCAGTGGAGGAGCACACAACGCTGAAACAAACTTGTGGATACAAGAAACTGTGAAAATGTATATAGCGAACTGTATACTGTATACAGTGTGTCCATGAGACTGGATGAACCAACACAGATTGAAAGAGAATGAGGAAAAAAAGTGGAGGGTCTGGGGCCGCGTGAAGGTCCCGCCACCGCGGACCTCTCAGATACGTTTAACGTGTATTACGACCAGCTAAAAGCTACTTTAACTCTTTAAGCCTTAAGTACTCCGCAAGTAATCACAATCACGTATCCTTTCGGTACATCATTTATCATTTTCATTACCCTTCAACTTCTTGCACTCTGTTAGTCAATTTTTTTTTTTTTTTTTTTTTTTTTGGGGGAAATATTGAGGTACTTTATCTAGCTCACTGTCTGACGTAATCGAGCAGACCACAATCAGTGCCTCCTTGATGAGTAACTTTCACTTTAGTACGCTGTCTCATCAGTAAGTGTGATACTTTACAGGACCACTGTAGGTAATATTCTGTCGAAAAGTTGCAGATGCAATTTTAACCCTGAGTACTCTACTTTCTTGCAGATACAATGCATTACTAGGTAATGGCTACTCAATTATACTGGCTAGATAGAGACCCGAGATATATTATGGATGGTATGATAACTATTCATGTAATCGTGTAATGGGTAGACGTAGACAGACAGACAGACGGCTAACCATTACCGCGCAGTGCGTCGGCCCGGTGACCTTGACATTGACATTCAGCCCGACAACTTGTATTTTGTATTGCTCTCTGATTAGAGTTTATCTCAGGATTTTGGTACTAGTCGTCTAATTTTTATCTTGGGTTTGTGGAATTTTATTTTTTTGGCAATAAGTAGTCTCGCTGAGAAGTTTTGATTTGAATTTTTTTTTAATTAAATCAAGACGAAGCTTTTCAAAATTATTTTATTGACTTAGGATTTTTTTTCTTGAATCAAGTTAATATTTTTTTAGAGTTTATTAAAGAGCAAATAATGTTTTAAATTTATTTGATAAATAAAACGAAAAAAAATTTTCATAAAGGTTAGTAGAATATTTTTTGTCCATTAATATATTTTTGATAAAGAATTTTGATAAGAATTCAAGAAAAAAAAATCGAAAAAGTTGTCTGTTGAATTCAGTAGGAATATTTTTAAATTTACGACCTAAAATATTTATTTTTGATGCTGAATTCTGATAAAATAAAAAATAAAAATTTCATGAATAACATAAATATTTTTTTGGTGTAAAAATATTCTGTCAAAAATTAAAATACGTGGAGTAAAAAAATGGTGAGCATTGAATTTTTAGAGTCAGCAGAATGTCATTGTCCTGAATATGAAGAACCAGATATTTTATTCAGATGCTAAATGTTTTCGTTCTTTATTTGGATATTATTCGTTGTTTTATAAATGTTGTGTTCGTTAGTACTACGGCTAAGTATTATGATATTTTATTTTATTTAAAAATTTTTTGCCCGAGTACTGCGGTTCTCGAGGCGAGGTCTCGGTACCTCAAACCTCATCCTCCAATGATCTCTCGTCATTTACAAGCGACAATACTTGCGAAGGGTATTGTGTGTTTGTTGTCGATCTTAACGAAACAGGTTTTCTCGCGGATAGTAGCAGCCAGTACAACCAATACAACCAAGTTAAGGAAGGTAGCCGGAGCACCTGTACCTCTCTCTACTATGCTCAGCTAAACGGGAAAAAGAATATCGACTTTTACTCTTTATATTGTTACTCTACTCAGACTCTCCTCAGCGTATAACAACCAAACGTGTAACCAATTTTAGACTCAACTTTACTTTCATTACATTTTGCATTTACACTCATAAATCCAAACTTAAACTTATTATTTCTACTCTACAAAAAATTATTATAAATCCTAAAATTAATAAAAAATTGACAAAAAATTTTTTCTTCCTTATAACAATTAAAATCTTTCTGAAAAAAATTTTTTTTTATTTTAATTTTAATTAAAATGCACTTTTGCATTACAATTAAAAAATATTGCTGCAATTAACACTTAAAAATCAATTTAATTAAAAAAAATTTCCTCTTATTATTATCAAAATTCAATAAAAAAAATTCCAATGCATAATAAAATCAAATAGTACCCCAATAAAAATATTCTGATTAAAATCAACAATCCTATTCGACTATTGTTGCTCTCACGCAAGTATGCGAAGCAAAAACAAGTAAAAGTATCCCAAAAAAAAAGGGTTCTATTGGAGACATTCATGCTTTGTTGGTTTAGCTTAGTCAGTAGCCATACACCCAAGCTACGCATACAGATCCCGAAGTCCGACAAGGACAGCTTGAGGCGAGACGTCGAAGAAAGGAGAACTGACTTTCGCTTTCGGAGCGCGACACAGCCCGCGCCGATCAATAGTACAGCGATGCTCTACCATTTACCATCTACCAAGTTGCCACCGTGTGTGTGAGGGGGTGGAATTATTGAGATGGTCGCCCGCATCGGGAGTTGCTGATATAAACGAGGGTACGACCGCTGAGACCCGCGACACCTACGTTAGGGTCACTAACTATTGGGATTGTCTCCGCAACTACGCTCCCGTCCAGACTTATGGATCACCCCTAGGCCGATAGCGTCGCGCCCCGCTGAAGGGTTGAAGGGTTGAGACCGGAGAAACTGAACCAGAGCGATCACCAACGCCTGAATTATTTTATTCACCATTATTTTTTACATTTTATGCCTATAAATAGATTGTTATTTATGGAAAAACACGGAGCTTGTACGCATTGATAATTGCTACGTTAATTAGAGTCTTATGCGCTCCCGTGGATAACCACGTGTTGTATTTACTTACACGTTTATGTTTGTCTACATGGATTATATTTTTAAGTCAGTTTTTCTCGACGCAGGTGGGTGTGAATGTGAATGTGTTGCGCGGATGTAAAAGTACCATGTAAGCAAGGGCAAATGAATTTACACCTCTGCTCCTAAAGGGATGACAAGGTCGAGAGGATGCCGAGAAATAAACAGAAGCTAAAGACCTGAAATCGCAACAGCTACTGCCGAAGGTCTTGACATTCTCGACGCATTGCACATAACACAAGTTCATTTATTGACGAGAACGAGTATTGGAATTTTATTCTACGTTTTCACGAAATTAAAACGTCAAAATTTTTTTATAAAATATTTTTTTACCTGATTGCTGACTGACTGTGCAAGTTGCTTCAATGTGTCGGCATAATTTTTTAAAACAGTTTCGGTGGCCATACAGCTTGCCCGAAATTCGAAAAACATGTCCAATTTATAGAGACACTTCTGGCAAATATTTTTCGGCAAGACATCCTCCTTTGTTGTCTGTGTAATTAATTTATTTTATTAATTTCTTATATTTCATTTTAATAACTAATGTTATTATTATTAGTTTAAAAACAAATGACTTACCACAGAGCCAATGAGAGTGCGAATTTTAAAAAGTATTTGCCTCTGCTCGCCTTCTTTGTCAAAAATTTGTAGCTGATGATTTGTTTTTAATGAGCACAGACGACACAATTCGGAGTAATTAAAATTTTCATTCATTGCCATCGTCGAGAAAAGGGAAATTTTATGAACGTAATAGGTTGTTAGGTTATAATGTCACCGAAGGAAATTGAAAGAATTTATACTACTTTATTTATATTTACTATCACTTTAATACCGACGTGATGAGTGTTTACACTTTTTGAATTATCACTGATTTTATCGGAGTAGTTATAGTGGTGAAGAATTCGAGACCGGATTTATTAGATAATTGTTGTTTATAATGTCAAAATCGCACATTAGTACAAGTACTCAATGCCGGAAGGAGTTAACAGTCGCCATTTTTGAGACCCTTTGCAACCCTATTCAACATATATTCCATGCTCGTGCTCAGTGGGCTTCAGAAATCGGACATTTTTAGACATTAGTGTAGTTTTGCATTAAGGACTCACTGCGGGAGAAATTCAAAACTCCTGAAGAGTTTCTATTGGTTAATGAAAGTGACGGTCATGGCTCGATTGTCAGTAAGAAGATAGCTACACTATCGGCGGGCGGAAGAGTGGGCTTTCAATCTGAAAGTAAACTTCTGTGCCATGCGACGCGCAGAAGGATAACTGCTGTATCAAGCATACAATTTCAGTTATTATAGAAATTATTATTACCATAAATCGGTAATAATAATTCTTTTTTTTTATGGATACTGAATTTTTAACCATGCATGGTAAATATTAGACAGCCATCGTTTATAGTAACTTGCATAAAATCCAGAATCGGAATTTTCAGTCAATTCCAGGAAAATGGTTAAAAAGGTCAAAGTTGTCGAAAAGTTGACTGCAATTTGGGCACAATTGACTAAAAAAAAAAAAAAAACTAGAGAAGTTATTGAAGTGAACTTGTGACAAAGTTGTACTATATATTGTACTTCAAGTTTGTCTTCAACTTGTCTTAAATTATCGGCTGAAGAAAAATGTTGCTAACGAAAAAACTCATCGTAAACTTGACTCAAAACTCCAGATTTTTTATTTTCAACTTTTAATAATGATTTGTCAATATAAAGTTTACTTTTGATGGCAATTAAACTGCGACGTTATTGAAAGTAATACTTATTACTTATTATAAATTACTAAATGGACTCGACATAATTAAAATCAACTAGAAATTATTTTGAATTCATTAATGCTTACTTCTTTAACTCATAAAATTAAAAATCATAACTCAAAGCCAGAATAACAAAAGTAAAGATAGTAAACGAAAAAACACTTTAATTCACCACAGTTTCATTTACCGGCGTGTCATTTTCTTAAACGGTTCGCGAGGGCTGAAAGCATCACTTGTAAACGAGTCGGGTGGCAAAAAAGTGGTAAACTACACCAGTAATAAAACAAAAAGAAAAAAAATAACTAAAAAGTATAAAGAAAGATTTTAGGTTAATCACATGGCAGTCCTCGCAGTCATAGAGAAAGATATAGAGCAATAAAGTGTTAGGATTGATGGAGTTGCCTAGTCGTTGAGCTCATATTTATAGATCTTTTTATGCCCAAGGATGTAATAATTTATACCAAGAATTTCTCTCAGGCACACACTTTCCTTACTCTGACTCACTTTTCGTGGCAACTGGTTCGTTCTCATTTGAATGGTTTTCAAAATCGCGAGGGGAGCCGCGGCAGTTTTTCTCAGTGATTGTCGAGTAAAGGAGCAAAAAAATGTAAATAAAAGAAAGGGTCGCCAATGTTCTCTTTTTTTCTCTTCCTAATACATAACACAGTGCTCACTTTTAGCGGCCATGCGTGTATTTATATGCGTGCGTGCACGCATCTCTACTTGCTTTAATATTTTTTTATCGTCGGCTATAACTCACCGCGAGGGTATAAACAATAAACTTTTACCATCAACTCAGTTAGATTATTTTATTTATAACACAAAATACAAATTTTTTGTGACGGTCACTTGTATGTGTATCACGAAGTAAATAGAAATATAGCGAATAAAAAATATTTTAGGTCAAGAATGTGATTAAGAGGGCGGTTTTACTAATAATTAAGTGAAATAAACTCGTTTTTTATTTTTTGTTTATTTTTCAATAGTTACGAATTTTAAAACGTTAAAATTAATGTCTGGCATGTTATGCAGCTAAATGTGTAATTTTAACGAAAATATTTCTCATAAATATGACAATAGGACCTTGTCGTGATATTAATACTATAATATCAGATATCACAACTCGAATATACGAATATGAGTTTTCTCGAGTTAAATAAAGGCTCGACAAAATTAAACGAGCTACGTGTCACTATTTTCAGCAATTTCAATGGTTTATTTCAAGCAAACTTATAAAATTATTACACATTATTTTACTTTTTGTATCAAAATATTTTAATTAAGATTTTGAAATAAAAATAATAAATCTAAGAGAGTATATTAATTAAAGCGACGAGTTCAACGGGTCACTGACAAATTTTATTAATATTTTTAACGACATCAATTAATTTAAAAAAGTTTGTTGCTGATATATCAAAGGGAAATTCTCACTTAGAAAAGCCGCCGGGTGTAGAGGTGTGTGAAACGCTTTTAAAACTCGAGAAAAAGTGAGTAGATTGCGAATAAAAAGTAGAGGAGAAAAGAATGGTTAAAAAAAATTGTCCAATTAACGAGAAGGGACCCACTCGAGTAAGAGAAAATTGCGGTGTAACTGATGTAAAGGACACACCTGATAATTCTTCTCTCTCGCGCCCTCGGGCGTCTAGCCTTGGCGAAACGGCTGAGCTATCCTTTGATCCTGTAATTGGAGGTGTCCTCGACCAATGAGGATTACGCGGCGAGACAAGACTCGCGGCTGTCCGAGATATGTAATCTGAACCCACTTTTACACCTTTTTTTTTTTTTCTCTTCATCTAATTTGCAATTTTATTTCATAATCTCTGTGATATTATTAATAATTATTATGAAAATTGTGAAGAAAGTATCTCATAAAAAAATTTTACCTTATTCATTTAACAATGGACGTTAAAATTATATTGATAAGAACTTTTGTGGAATAAAACTTTTTCAATTTCACGTTTATTGATATAACTTGGTCGGCCAGTTGAAAATACGCTCTATACACGCGGTTAGATTTTATATTTATATGACTTTCTCTATACACAATATATATCTATACGTACTTGATATAATGATAATAAAAATAATAATGATAATATGTAGAAAGAATAAGAGACATGAGAATTCGTTCAATTCAACCGATAGTGGCGGAACATTCGAGAAAAATCTTTTTACAGTGCACTTGGCGACCAATTTATCGTTAAAGAGAGGACACTTTACTGCAGGATGTAAAAAATAAGTTTACTATGTATAGTAGAGAAGGGAAAGTAGAACAGAGGGGTAAAAGGTACACAGAAAAGTAACCTAGGGGTTGAAATGTATTTTTTTTTCTCGATTTTTATTTTTATTTTATACATCAGAAATAATGGAAGACAGACCACCCAATGGTTCGGCGGAGACGAGGATGACTTCCTGCGGGACGTAGAGATGTATAATGGCTAATAGGAGAAACGGGATCGTAAAATCATACGCGCCCGTAAAAGTATTTCTGAGTCAATAACGACACGATAAAGGTGCATCATAAAAATTCTGTTGGGCATTTTATCGTAAGTCATGTGGATATTTTTCGTCGTTTGAATTTTTCACCCTTGCACTCGGGCGTGTTCTATGATTCTCTTCATACACCAACTACCACTACCAACCTTTTTTTATTATTTATACTTTACTGGTGCAGATCTTCATCGTATTTTTTCTTTCTTTACACATCATGTGCAACACCAAATCATGCTTTTTATTACTAAATGTAGGGTATAAATATTTATAAGGTTTATTATTCATAAACAACATGATCAGACATAAATGTGTCTCTGTAAAATCGAGAGTTAGTATTTACTTTTCAAGAGTTCATTCATAAATTTATTATTCCTTATTTTCTTTAAAAACATTTTCTGAGGAATTATTTTTTGAATTTTCGTGAGCTAAAAAAAAAGAATTTATGCTTTAAAAGCGATGAAGTACTTAAAAAATTATTGTACAAGTCTTCAAAAATTTTTTCGGTTCTTTTTTTAGTACTCGAGTATTTTACGAATTTCAGGATAAATTTAATTATATCGACTAAATGCGGCTGACGGGTTCATATACCGTTCAAAATCTATGTAAATCAAGAAATCGAGTAGAGAAATAATTGGATTGCATAACACAATTTTGCAAAAATTAAAATACGCTTTGACAGAGAAAATTTCTAAATCAAACGTAAAACACACCGAGTACTTTGTAAAAATAAAAAACAATATTTTTTGGTAATTTGTAATCGAATAATCGTTCAGCAATGATTGCTTCGGCCAGTCTAGACTTTATATATCATTTAAACAGCGAATAATTTAATTAATTTTGATAACTCCTGCCGATAAAAAATATTTAATGATCAGCTGACGAGTAATAATATTTATAGCGTTCAATCAAGCCAATATCGTGATCGATTCTGACCCAGAGACTATAATAGTGGCAACGTCTATAAAGATAAGCGTAAAATCTAACGGCTAAACTTGATTTGCTCATCGTTATCTTTTTGTGGGTTCCCACTTGTCCTCACATTCTCCGGCACCTCAAGCTCATTCTACATCCACTCGTCTACATTCACTTTATTCTCATATCCTTTCTCGGCTACTTCTCGAGTAATTCGGCTCGTTCAGACCAGCACGAGCACTTTGCCAAGATGAGATTTTGCGTCCGCAAACGCGTTTTCTCCTCTATACATCTACATCTACATCTACTTATTACAAATCCTAAGGTACATCCTTTCTCACTTATTTTTTCCACTTTCATTTCGCAAACGCTTTTCCACATGCTGTTCGACAGTCTTTCGATCTACCCAACGTACACACACTCGCTCGCTTCTATCCTCTCAAAACGTACGTGTGCATGCATTTTTAAAGGATGCGCATTTATGTATATTACATGTTAAGGAATAATATCAGTAAAATGAAAGGGTGAAAGACTCAGCATGCTAAGCTGGATCAACTCTTTAGCTTGATAGTAAACATTAGGCACTAAGCGTAAACTCAAGACTGGAGTATCCAGACTTAAACCTAGACTAAACTTTAATTCAATGTTCGTAAACGTTAGGCATGTGACATTATTCAGAGCTAGAAATCTTTATTGAATGATACATACTAATCTTAGGAGTAAAGACTCCTATCTAGCTTCAAATATAGCTCCTACATGTCTTATATATTCATAATATGGCTTAGACAGTTTCGGATATCCGATTAAGCTGTCGCTCGATCTCCTGTCATTATCAGAATCCTCTAATCAAAGTTTACGTTATAAGCTCACTCATCTCTGGGGGGTATATCAAAACAATCATCTCACAGCATGCAGTTTTTAGTTTAAACACTTAATTAAACTGGTTATTTTACGCTCATTTAAATATTTATTCTCAATAAATTACCGAGAAGAAAAAATAATTATTTTTCTAATTTTCATTCTTGAAACAAGAACGCATATTTTTAAAAATTTACTTTTTTGTCTCAATAATTGATTAGATTAACTAAAATAATTTTTTTTTTTAATTCAAGTGAAGCTGATCTTTTTTATTTGTTAATAATAATGACAACAAAAATTTACGTTCTTTTGTTAAAAAATTATATCATTTTTTTTTCTCAGTAATTAGAAACAAAATTCAAATGGTAACTTTTTAATTTTAAATAATTTTATGAGCTTAAATATATAATTATTTGAGATGTAAATTTTAATAACGATTAAATACGCTCCATTTCTCCAGCTGTGGACACTCGTTCATGGATCGTTGCTCTTGATCTACGGCAACAGCGTCGCGCTAGCGCGTATGTTGGAGTGTGGGCGGGTATTATATACGTATGAATACCTATATTCATGTTAATTCCATGGAATATACTGTAAGTATATATGTTATGTAATGTAATGTACAAACGGGATGATAGTCGAAGCAAATGACTGGTTCGAGTCATTATCGTCCTGCCGCACGATCATCAGTGAAAAGCGCCGGCTATTTCCCCTGAATCGAGTGAATTCTGTATCGTATCGCATCATCCACCGATTATCATCCACACTGTACGCTAGAATGTGTTTTAATGACGGTAAACTATTTATGTGCATGAATATAGACGATGTAGTGGATCGCGTCGTTTGCTAATTCGTAACATTAAATTACACTATTCATAATTTAAGCGCTTGTATGATGGCGATCTATTTATAAATATTTTATAGCAAATTTTAATGAAAATTTATATTGACATAGAAGTGAATTTATTTCAAGATAAATTTAAATTTAATTATTTTTTTTTGGTTCAAGAATTTTTCTCTATAATTAAATTTGATATTATTTTCTCTAAAATTTATTTGTAGCAGATTAAGCTATTGTTGTTCTTAAATGCTCAGAAGTATGCCAAGGGAACAAAAGGATGATAAACATGGTCTACAAGTTAGATGCCAGAGAGTTGGAAAAAACAGTAGAATGATTTTGAGATTTAAGAGAATAAACTTTACTGTGGCACATGAAAATATATCTTTTTTTTAAATGTGCATTTTACTGGCCATAAAAATGATCATACGATTCTCGAATAAATCACACAGTCTCGCTATTGAAATAAAACCAAAAACAATACAAAATAACATATTGAAATTTCGTGGTTGTCGAGTTAACAAATCCAAAAGAAAAACCTACATATAAATATATTTACAAGTGTTCAGTGTAATAATAATCGATCGATGTCATTTTTTTTTTCGACCCAAAAAATATATTCATGTAATAAAAAAATCTAGGAAAAATACCAGTTGACATTTGGATATCGTCATACTTGAAATGTCTGTTAAAAAAACTCAAATAAAAAACTGGTAACGAAAAAACGAGATAGTGCGCTCTTGGATTAAAAACAAAAAAGTTTAAAGCTAAATAAAATGCAATCCCCGAT
Organism: Cotesia typhae; assembly: GCF_013202065.1. Lineage (NCBI taxonomy): Eukaryota > Metazoa > Arthropoda > Insecta > Hymenoptera > Braconidae > Cotesia > Cotesia typhae. Next base: position 11,905,139 of record NW_027423756.1, on the reverse strand, counting down.
GCTCGATCGTTGGACATTGTATACGCTGAGTATTCAGCGTATCGGGCTTTAACCAAAAAAAAAAATGATAACGAAACATAACCCGAGTTGGTGTACATTTGCTACCCGATAAACAGAGAGCGCAAGTGCAATATAAGCAGGAAAAAAAATAGCACAACTTCGGAGTACACCGGGCTGCTCGCCGATCAGCGATAACGATTCAACGACAAATTTTAAAAAATAAAATGAATACACTCTACATGCATAAGCAGTAAAATAACAAAAAAATTAGGAGCAAGTAAAAAACAATAGCCGAGAATTTTTTTTTTATTTTTATAAAATGTCACGACTATAAACTACGTGAGTTTATTATTCGGAAAATCGCGACATGAACTGAGAAAACGTAACGATGAGAAAGATGATTTACTCTCGGTCCAGCGAGAGGATTTCCAAGCAACGTCGTACGTCCTCTCAAGTAACGCGGATCAACCAGCCGGTAAGCTCTCTTACGTGCGGGCAAGTACGTGTGCAAGGATCCCAGGACAGTGGAATTTTAAAAGTCATAGTATTAGTCTCGAAGACTCCTTATATTAGTAGCTGTGGTAGTACAATAGTTGCTGTATGTTAGTGAGTTTAGTCCTCGTTTTCCACAACTATACACAACTCTTGTCGTCTTTTGTCGTTCACGTTCTCCGCTATTACTACACTAGCTCGATTTTCCTGTATCCCGTGCAGTGTATAATCCACCGAAGATCTCAGTACAGAAACGAGGGATACCCCGATGGCATCCAGACAAATTTCGCGAGCCAAGAGCTCATAAAAGCCAAAAAAAGCTCCGACTGCCGACAAAACCGCCCCTTGCCAGCGTTACTCGCCATCTCCAACCCTCTGTAATGTGTAATGTGTATCTCAATCCATATACATACATGCCATGGCTATTTCGCAGTATACTTTGCTGCGCGGACAACTTCTTTTTATATCGTCGAGTTGGTGTGCTCTTGCGAGGCTGTGATGCTATTTTATTCTGTGGTTCGGGGCAACTTTCAATGGACTTTGCTTAATAGTCTGGAGTTCCTATCCGCTCGGGACCCAAGTCTAATAAACAATAAATCCTTCCCTTTTTATTCTATGCTGTACAGTAATATAGGCTATAACGGGAAAAAGTCTTTATGATATTTTGTTAACCCTCAGTCACTTTGCCATTGGCTTCAACTACTCACTGGCGCTATAATCTTGATGAAAAAGTTATGTTTATTGCTTTTATTATTATGCATATACATATATATATATATATATATATATATATATATATATATATATATATATATATATATATATATATATATATTTACTCTTATTTGTATTTTTTGAATAATGTACTTGAGACGTTTAAATTTTATTTTCTTTACTTTTGGATTTCATATTCAAAGTATTATGCCTGTAAAATTTAACTGTCCGTGATTTATGTTTCGTTTAATTTAACTAAGTATTTTTATCGGCAAAAAGTTAAAATAAAGAGCGCTGACTGTGCGTGTGTGTGGATAAAAGCAAGATTATTGAACGAAAATGGAAATTTGTCTCGACAGTCTGCGCGACTACTCAAGTTTTCGTAAATCTCCATAAGGAGAAACTGCTTCCAATGTTTATACAGATATCTAAGGAAATTTGTATAAAGCCACCCACCAAAGTACGCTTGCCGTACTGTTACAGAAGCGAGATAGGAAGGGTAGGATGTAAATACACATAAGGAAAGGATGTGACGGAGGATGAATGTCAGAAGTTTTATACGCGTTTGCATTGGGACTATTTGCCCCGCGTGAATGGTCGACGCCGGAAGTAAGCCGACTATGTTGTAGGAAGTCACGCAGGGAATTTCAGACGCAAACACCACTATCTTCTCATCCTCTTCTTCCTCTTCAGCCTTATATTACTCCCGGTATCCACCACTTTCCCAGATTCTCTCTATTAAATTAATATCCCTCAGACACTTTATTTGTCGAGATATTTGTGCTACTTTTCCGGTATCCCTTATTACAGAGCTTGCGGCTAAATTATTTTCCAATTGTGGAAAATATATGTTTTCATTTCTCCTGTTCGAGGTAAATAGACTTTAACAGCAACTGAAACCGTAAAAATGATTTACTTTTAAATGTTAACAAAGAAAACGTAGTAGATATTTTCTCCAGTAATAAATCGTTAAAAGAAAATACTAATTTTAAAAACTATTAAATTTTATTTGTTCTCTTTATCGCTTTGGTTTTATTGTAAATTATCTAATTTATAAAAATATCTGAGATTTTATTAAAGTGCCGTTTTGGAGTGTACTTTCCAAGCAAGTACTCTATAAATAATTCAGAATTTCCCAGTAATAGCTCCAGTAAGAAGTAATTAGTGGACTCGTGTGTCCTAGTAATTAATACCCTCCGGTAAACGAACTGAAGCACAAGATCAAGACGATTTTCGAGCCCCTCAAACGAAGAATAGAGCTCTCCTTGATACTACACACCCTCGTCCCAAATACCACCGCAATTATCTCTCTCTCGACATAGAAAGGAAACAAAGCATCACGGAATCGTATTTCGGAGGGTTTAGTCAACGTGGCGCAAACCGATAAGAAACTCCTGGCAGCTCTGCTGTGCCTACCAGGGGGTGTCCGATAATACAGTCGCCCATTTCGTCTATGCAGAGACATTTCGCACAATATACATATCTCTGGGTTACATCTGTGTGACTACCGTAAGAGTATTAAAATCGCGAGAGTACACAGACACACATCTAGATATTTATATAGACATTTGTCTGTGTGTGGAGAGTATAGTTGGGTTTGACAGGACGAGAAAGGAGAAAGCGAGCTTTCGATTGTTAGAGGGTGTTAGGGGTAGCATATTGTCCGATCCTCGGTACAAGTAGGGTCGCCACCCTTATCTTTAACGTACAGTATTCCAATCGAAGTTTGTCCATGTGGTTATACATATATACACAACTCTCACTGAAAATTTTCTCTCTTTTTATCACTCACTCGCCTATTCTTTTTATCTTCACCCCATACTCTTGGAATCATCAACCCCTAGTCCAGTGTGTGTGTGTGTGTGTGTGTGTGTGTGTGTGTGTGTGTGTGTGTGTGTGTGTGTGTGTGTGTGTGTGTGTGTGTGTGTGTGTGTGTGTGTGTGTGTGTGTGTGTGTGTTCACATGTGTATATGTATATGTATAACTAGGAGAATACTTCACCGGTAGACTGGCAAACACAAGCTCTAAACGAGTCGTTCGTCTCTAATGAATGGGGTTAATGAATGTCCCGAGTGTCGAGACGCTCTGGGAACTTAATCGAATGGAATCGAACGGGTACAATGCTGGAAGCTCTGTACTGATGTGTTAGTACATGCGAATATATAAAATAAAATAAAATTGAAATTTTGCTTATGAATAATATAAACACTCGCTACTGAATTTATGGCAGTTTTTATCTTTGTCAATTTTATTTACAATGATGTGTGAAGAGTATTTATTTTAACGTTTGGTTCTCTCGATGAATTCCACTTGATTGTTTGAAATGAAAAATATCGATAGAGTACGTTGGTATTTTTTTAAATTTAACAAGTCAACTGTTGATGATATATAAAAATTGTAGATTGTTGTCATTGTATAGGTTGCAACTTAATGGATGTGAAATTTAATCACTTTAATTAATCTCGAAGGTACATGGGTGTTTTAATTTATATTCCGTACGAAAAAATACCTTTCAGTTGATTTAGTTGATGAGAACTAATATTATGACAAGAAATTTATTTTTAATTCTTTAACATTATTGGATTATTTTTTATTTTCAGACCGTATATAAATAATGGATAAAGAATAGAATAATATTGAAAAATGTAAATTAAAAAAGAAGTGTATCTCATATAATCTTTGAGAATATAGATGAGAGCGTTATTGAAGTTTACGTAATGGACTTTTAATGTTGTGTGCATCAGAAAATCGATTTACTGATCGTCTAACATTTTTCTTTGAATGAGTTCTTTGACCTTGGAATATATTTACATAATATTCAGGCGAGACCTATCAACGTCTGCTTTGTAATACAAAGCTTTGGATGGATAGATAGAAATTTGCGCTGAGAAGATTCGGTATATGAGTAATTCTCATTTCTGGGTACAATAATTGAGAAAAAATTTCAGAATTTATTGATTTTATTGCTTACTTGTTTTTTTCGATAAAATTCCTGCGATAACTTGAATAATTTATTTGCTATAAGTTAAAATTGTTTAAAAAATATCAAACAATTAAATTGAAATAATATACAATCAAATAGTTTTAAACAAAACTTATCAGAAAGTAAACATGTTTATTGAACGCAATGTACTAAGCAAATGAAGTACGTAATGGAAACTTTGTATGCATACGAGAGTTATGTACCTGTCGATGATGTTGTTGTACGGATGAATCATGCTTTACTAATATTTCGCTATTTATCTATTGCTCTCCTTTCAGTGGAATATAATTTCTATTAGCTCTCGTCCTCTGTGTGCATGTATAGTTTGTCCGATGCAACGTACCTAATTACCTAGCAATGATATAAATCAATAGAAGTTGCAATGGAGATAGAGCAATGAAGGGAGCGGAACCGACAAAGCGAGAGACACAGCTCCAAACAATCCAAGTTATACCGTACATACAGCTGCATATACACATATCATATTGTGGCTATTATATACGTTTATATATATTATGTAGGCGGAATCATTGAATATCATTTTGTGAGCAAAACTTTGATGAGCGATAGTTTGCACCAGTAAACACAAGGGGGCACTAGCGAGTAACAATTCTACCGATTACTTTGTTCTCTTTTTTGGTGAAATAAAATACAAAGGTTTACTGTGTAATTAATAGCCTTTTTCAGTATTTGTTTAAACGGATTTATTTTTTAAATTTTGTTGTATGCTTTTAATTGGATATCGGTAACGTTAAAAAAAAAAAAAAATCTATACATATATGAATAATTATTTTCCTAAATTTGAATTAAGAATTCCGGTAAAAATTTAAGATTATTTAATTATTTAATTATTTTTACACTGATAGAAGGATTTGTTTATATTCAATAAGCTTTATTAACTGTTAATAAACGATTTTTTAACATTATAAAATTTAATAAATATTTATTAATGGTTAATGAATATTTTGTTAACTATTAATAAATGTATTTTCCTCCCAAATAAATATTTATTGAATGTAAAATAATATTTATTAAAATTTAATAAATTAAATAATTGTCTTCAAATATAATTAAATAATTAATATTTAATAAATCCTTCTATCAGTGTACTTGATTAAAATTGAAGTGACTTATTTAAAAAATTTCACTTTTTTTATATCATAAAAATTCTAGAGTAAAAAATTTTAATTAAAATAAATTAATTATTAATATTTAATGATAAAAGTAATGCAAACAAAAATAATTTTCCACTAAAATAAATGAGACTTTCATTAACTTGAAATTGTGGGTTTTAGAATAGGGATGGCAGATATTAATTGAAGATAGAAATGTCCAGCTAATTTTGTGGCATACTGTATAAGTATAGAAGTAATTCTTGGCGGTTTGTACATTATGAAGGATAAGTAGTTTGAGACTTAGTAAAAGGGACAGAGGGAAAAACAAGCGCTTTGATTTCATCCCCGAGATGAGAACGAAAGAGAGGGAGAGGGAGAGAGAGAGCATCGGTAGCTGTAGCTGTGCACTCTTATTTCGCCTCGGGGCGATTTTCTCAGTGAGGCGTGCGCGATTAAATGGCATTCCGTATATAACGTCACCGGGGAAAACTTTGACGCGCGCTCGTTCGCACCGTCGGGCAAGGAGTGTACAACATCAGCTCCGTGCACCACACGTTTCAGCAAATAAAGAGAGACGAAAGAATATATAATATACATATACAAGTACATTTATAAGTATACATACACATCGAGTTCATCTGTACTTTCATATACACATAAACACAATCCGTTAACACTGGAACTCAACTCGACGTTCTCGATCCGTCGCTTTCTACAAAATTCACTCGACCCTCGTTAATGCTACGTTAACGCTGAATCTCATGTCGAATAATAATGCGCATTATACCTTGCTTATGGACCTATATATATATTTTCATGAAAATACGCTAATTCTGCATATAAGGAATAAAATAATGAGTCGAATTATTAAAATGAAACTCCAAAAAAATTATAACTACTTATTTTTACAATATATTGTGCAGTACATTTTAATATATTAAAAATATTTATAAAAAGTTTGTATTGCACTAAATCAGTTATTGAAGTGTATCAAATTAATCTCGATTAAATTATCTTGACAATAGTATGCCAAATATTTTGATTCCGTGAATTAATAAGACTATAATAATAAAAATAATTGCCGAAATGAGGCGAAAAAAATTTTTCGACCGTAAAGCACTGAAAATTTTTATCCAAATGATTTTGATCTACTGATAAAAAATTTTGAACTAAAAATATATTTTTTAAAGAAATTGATTTTTTTTAGTCAAAAAAATAATTTGTGAACAAAATAAAATTTACATAAATTGAACTAAAAATAATTTGCTGACTCAAGAAAATTTTTTTTTTTTTTTAAATAGTATTCTTGATTTAAGACTTTTTTTCATGAGTCAAGTTAACTTTTTTATCAGTGTATCTATTATCAATAATTATAAGCGTATAATTTAAATTATTCATTACACTGGTTGCACACACATATATTTATGCCAGAATAAATAAATAAATAAAGTTGATCTATTGAAATGTATGCCTGTCATTAAAAATTATACCGAAGAGTATAATAATTACAAACCGGAAAATCGCAACTCGACGATAACCACAGAAGAGAGGAGAGGCAACCACTTCACTCGTGGTGCCACAAATTCCAGGTGGTCGTCAGCGAAATTCTGCGGCTAATTATCGTGCGTTTGAAATGTTCTGTAGTGGATGTGTTATTACAGTATACGCAGACGCGTTTACTCGGATCAGTCTATACATACATGTATATGCATATTATATATCGTAGACATACCGTGGATAGTACATCTAACCAATGGGAATTATTACTAGAATTCATGATTGAACGGAGATCGATATTAATTACAGAATTTAATGACCCAACTGATTGAGAGCTATACAGAACGTTGCGTCTCGAGGATCTTGTTAGTCTCGCATCGAAGGTCAATTTCTCTCTCTGCTCGGGTGTATATTCCCTTGCAGCCTTAGTTTAGCTCGTGTACTCGTCAATCTACATCCACTTGATCATTTGCTCTCATCAAAATTCACACACACGCGGGAGCTGTACACAATTGAGGCGGAAATTTAAATGTCTCAGCCACAGAGTAAATGTAAGCGATTAGGCGCCATCAATTTTTCTTTGTATAAATTGATTAAAGAGACTGAAAGTTGTTAATCAACGCGTTGATTTATTCATTTGGTCTGATTACTCGTCCAATTAGAATTGATTAATTCACGGTGTTAATTGTCTTTGAAATTGAAAGAAAAGAATTAGAAGCCAGCGACAAAGAAGAAGAAGAAGTAAAAGTATAAGAAGCGAAGGCAAGAGTTTTACTCTGTTAGTTTTCTTATTTTCTATTTTCTCTTCAGTCTATGAAATGGAGTAGTACAGTCAACAATCGTCGATTTAATTTGTCTAGCTCTTATGTATTTCTTCGGCTGTCTTACGAGTGTCGTCTGCAATGATATAGATGGAAGTATATAGACACTATAAATGTATATAGTTTGTATAAACTGAAGAGTGGATATTATTCTTGAATATTACACCGCTTGTTCCTTTTCTTGTGAACAAAAGTTTTAGTTATATATAGCTAGAGAAATAACGGTGGTGATAGACGTAGACAAGGAAGCAGTTGTTCTCCTCTTTGAATCAATGACTATCGACTAATGAGAAAAGTTTAAATAATTAATGAAACACGAACGAAGGGCTCCGACTGTCCGACGCGCCGGCTGATCGATATGTATGTCGTGAGTGTCCTTTGTATTTTTGACCTCAAGAAGTCGATAGTCCCGTGGTTATATACACTAGTCTAAAAATAAATAAAAATTTTCAAAGGAAAGTAGATATCAGTGTCTACATATGTTTCCGCTTTGTGATTTATATTTTATTTCCTTTACAATTTTTTTTATCATTTTTTATTATTTTTTATTGCTTTGTTTTGAGGTATCCGTTTAAAACAGCCTCTAGGTACTCATAAAACTTGTACTTTATTTATTTTTGTCATTATATTAATTGGATACAATTAATCGCGAGTAATAAAGGCTTAATAAAATAAAATCAACATAATTTGGATGGAATATTCGTATTAAAATAAGGTAACTGTCATCACAAATAATTACAGTTTGTAATAATATTCATAGATTAAAATTTGCATAATTACTTTCAAATTTGATTGTATCGATAATTTATTAAACATATTTACAATTACATTTAACAAGATCAACAAATTTTGCTCAAAATAATTACATATTCTCATTTATATGGTTATTATTTAAATAGCGGAACATTTTCACAGGCCAACAACTGAATAAATTTAAAACATAATAAATTTTTCGTAAAACCGATGAGACAAATACCGTTTTATACATAGCCGATGAAATAAAATCGAAGAACAAAAGAGAAACGAAAGCAGAAGTTGAAGCAAAAAACTTGAGAGTCAAAAAGTTTAAGAAATAACATCTTAAAGTTTAGTGAATTTATCGAGTACTTCGTTAAGTTCATTGAAACAATAAATTTATGTAAATTTTAGTTTTCGTGAGCTCGCGACTCTTTATACACTTGGTACTCGGTGGTTCAACTTTATACCTTTATCCTTATGTAAAACTTAAACTTTTGGCACACAGAGTCTATTTAACAAAATTCATTTATGATAAAATTACCCAGTCTAATTGTCAGTACTAGTTAAACTAAACTTGTTTAATTTATAATCCTTTTATTTTATTAAATTACTAAAAATTCAAACTGCGCGATCTAATCCTACAGGGAATCGGGGTCCATTTTTTCGATTAGTATCGAAAATTTTGATGCTAGATTTCACAGTAAAAAATTTTGCGTCATTGCGTCAAAAAACTTTAACATATAAATTTTTAACACAAAATTTTTTGACACAATGACGCAAAATGATAAAACTTTATACAATTCTCAAATGCTTTGCAATCATTCTGTTACTCATACCAATAAAACTATTGCATGAATTTTATTACCCGTATCAGATCGCCAGTCATTAGGCTACTAATTCGTCCGATTCTCCGTCGTAAAAAAAAAAAAAAAAAAAAAAAAAGAAGGAATAAGAAAAAAGAATAAAACACGCGGCAATTATGCCCCGATCACTAAAGGGAATACTCGACATTTGGTGATATTTCATTAAATTTAATTAAGTTAATTGTAACCCAAATGAATCCTAATTAAACTCTTGTTTTTCTCACTCCTTCTCAATCACATTCATTAATTCCCAACTATTTTCGGATTCTCGGGAAAATCATTCTCAGTAATCATTCTCAGTAATTTAAACTAAATCGTGTCTGGGAGATTTTTGGCGAGCGGAGATACAGCGACAGACTATTAGACAAAACACGTCCAACTGTCCACAGCATCAGGAGCAGAGTAGAGGGTGTTAAATGAGAAAGAGGATACCGTTGAGGGTTATACCACCAGAGTACACACTCAATAGCTCATCGGTGTAGAGTAGTACTGGCAATACACCAGCTACAGACGTAAGAGAGAAAGGGTGAGTGGAAAGGAGAGCGAAAGAGAGGGTAGATCGGTACGAATTGTCACCAAGGGATCGGGATCGCACGTCTATTTTAATTAAATTCTGGCATTCGTAAACCCCGTGGTGCTTACTCGGGCGCGCGCGTTGCTCTTGCACGATTGAAAATCCATGATCGTCCGATAAATTAATGCGACAGCCACTGTATTTTTATTTTGTATGTATAAAACATCCCTTTATGCACATATTTTTTCTGGTTTTTTTTTTTTTTTTTTTTTTTTTAGCTCTTGGTGCTTCTTTTGTGGATCCTCCTCTGTATAGTAGTTTGGCTGTTTGTGTCTCTGTTGCAGTCATTAATCGCGATGCGATGCTTTTTGATTGCGCCTCTTGTTGCCAGCTGGTTCACACCCAACCGCAACCTTTTACTCTCGCGCCACGTGGACGCTCAAACGTATGACTAAAAAATACATAAAGTGAATATAAAAAATATATACGACTGTATGCTTTCCATACGACCGTACTGTTGGTTAAATTCACTTCCGATGGTTTGATATAAAATTTATACATTTACTGAAAAAAAAAAAAAATTATTAATGCCAGAAAATTATTTTCTAAAGTTCAAAAATTTTTTTCCTCGTTAGTATTTAGGCTGCATTCGAAAATGCTCTATCTCTAGATACATAATTGAAAAATGACCTTTTATTTAGTGAAATATTGACTTTTTTCAAAATATAAACTCACTTTGACATTACACTCGTCGAGACTTGTCATTTGAGTACCCACATCAATTTTTCATATATTTATATATATTATGTATATGTATATATGACAAATATATAAAAAATGCATGTGGGTACTCAAATGAAAGCTCTTGATTAGTGTAACATCGGGATGAGCTTATATCTTTAAGAACGTCAATATTTAAGAAAGTACAGTGCATTTTAACAAAACTCATTATTTAAAAAAGCAAAATTTTATTTATTTATAGTTCACAAGTCTCGGCAGTCACTCCGTGACTGCAAGGTTGCTAGTTATTATTATTACTATCTATTTTTTTTTCTGAAAAGTATAAATTGATTTTATATTTTTAATTAATGAGTCGGCAGGTGAAATGAAATTATTGAATCAGAATTTCTAAATGAAATAAATGTTGACAGAAGTAAAATAAATTACCTGGTTAAATTGATAAGGTATACAATGCAGACATGACAAACCTAGAGAGACTTATGTGGGACTAGGGTTATCCACTAGTCCAGTAGCAGGTAATAGCAGTAGGAGTTGCGGCTACAGTAGCAGGGAAGCCACGTACGCACGATTTCCGGAAATTCGTCATTTATCCGTTCATCCCCCATCCAAACTGCCCCTGGGAGCGGACTATTCCGCGGGCCGCCGAGTGAGACCGAAACATTGAAAGAGGGTAGTTTTAGATATATCTATACAAATATCCCGACGCCTGCGCTAGAAGTGATATCGTCGAAACCACACGCTGGGCGACGTTTCAGTTGCGTCTCGACACCGACGTCGACGACCTCACGCAGTCTATCTGCATCCCTACGCTTTAATACTCACGTTGCCTCACCACGTGTCAGCTGAGTTTTTTAATAAATTTTCTAGGGACTTTATTAATATTTTTTTTTTTTAATTATGGATTGATTTCACTTCTCGCAGGGGAAAGATGTTATGCGCGGTCCCTCGGATTTGTTTATTATTTTTAAATGCCATTCTTTAAGTGCAAATAATTTGAAAGTGAAAGGTGAGATCCTTTACTGGATCGGGCAATGAAGGATGTGACAATGCAGTGGAGTCCTGTTAAAATTTTTAGGCTTGGAATTTTTTTCCTTCTTGTTATTGTTGGGTGTAGTGACGGGTATCTCAATATTTTTATCAGTCAGTCTCAAGTTATGAAATTATTGGGTAAGTTTTCATTAATAATTAATACTATCCAATAAATTATTGAATTAATTATGAGACAAAATATTAAAAAAAAAAAAAAAATTTAATATTTGCCTTAGTTTGGATCAATTTATCATCGGATTTATGATCAAAAAGTAATTGAATAAACTTTTAATTGAATTTAAATGTAACTGAATAAATCATCGGTGAATATATTTGATGAAAATTAATAATTGGGCATTTGTCATGTAATGAAATTCCATAAATGTCCTTTGAATAAATTAATGAGCATAAACAATTCAGTAGTATCATTTTGTTGGATCACTTCCAAAAGTTTGTTTGAATAAAACAGTTTAATTAATGACAATTAAACCTGATGATTATTTTCATTAATAATTTAAAAATCGGGACTTTTAATTTTAACATCAAGCTGAGCAAACTTTGAATATTAAATTAAATCTGGAACTCTTGTTTGTTCATTCGTCTGCTTGTTTTATTAATTTATTGTTTACCAAGGTAAAAGGCCAATTCCAGGTCCGACCTCGAGCCTATGTAGATAAAACTTTTTTTTTTAATTTGCACAGAACGGCAAGTCGAAAATAATGAAAGTCTATTTTTTTAGCTGACAGTTTTTGCTCACATTTTATTTTACGTTTCAACACAATTTAATGAAATGTCACTGGCAATTGACGTAAAAATAAAAATGTCATTTTATTTAGAGTTACAAATTGCTGAATTTTATTTTCAAAAATTTTTTTATTACACACGTAATAAGTCAAAATTATTATGGTCAACTAATGAACAATTTTTTCCGACTGACCGGTGGAATAATAAGAGGACGTATGGTGCGGGGAAACGATTTAACGTTCCATTTGAAATAACCAATCGAGTAATATATATTTATGTAGGCGAAAACTTTATTTCCAATATATTCAACCACTAGAATTACCACAACGAACAAATGTATGCTTCACTGGTATCTACTTCCGCCGCAGTGCGAAAAAAAAATTTTTTTGTTCACAAATTTTTATCCCAACAATTTCATAAAAAATGTCAAAGTACTGATAATTTTATTTTAATGTGTAAAAGCTCTTTTAACTTTGGATAAAAATAAACATAAATTCATATTAACATGAAAAATTATTTTAATATAAAAGTAATTTTTAGTATGTGTATAAAAGTTGAGCTGGAACAATATGTAGCAGCTATTGAAGCATTTACGAATATAGGAAAATGAGCTAAAAAGTTAATAAAATTATGAAACAAGAAAAACACAGCGGCGTTGTTGGAACAGAGTACTTTACTGTCGGAAGTGGTACAGAGTACAACAACGTATATATAAGTAACGCGTGTGATATCAGCAAAACAACCAAGAGTTACTCGACTATATGATACAATAATAATAATTATAATAATGAAATGTACATAGATACACATCCATATGCATTTAAGTGTAATACAGTGTATACAGAAGTACGTATATATTACTTTACGAGGTAATAATTCATAGTTAAATGTATGTAGGTACACACTGGGCGGAGACTTTAAGCGACGAGAGCTATTCATTAAATGAAAACAAAATATCGTTATTGAAATAGCACGTGCCTCGACACACCCTAAACTAAACTCATCTTTTTGTTATTACTTTTTTTTTTTTTTTTTTTTTTTCTGGCACAGTATTTTTGCCACAAACATAAAAGCATACCGCGAATTAAATCCATCAAAGTAATGAAATATTTTAGTGAGAAAAAAAATTCAAATTTCATTAGAGATATAAATATTATTGTTGCTATTTTTATTAAAAACGATTTACACTTTTTTCTCTTTCGTCTTCTATCGGACAAACGGAAGTATCTCTATCACACTTTTACAATAAATAAAATTTTTAAAACGCATTTAAATGGAAATTTTTAAAAAAAGTGCTTCGCTCTTCGATGAATAATTTAATTTTCTTTAAATTCTTACTAATACACGTTTGAAAATTAATTATCAATTGTTCTTAGACTTAAAATTGTACGAGACTTTAGTTGGGGAAAGGAAGGGGATATAAAAATTTTTTTCGCATTATATTTGGTTGGTGTGTTTCTGAGTTATCGACGCGAATGAAATAGTTTTGCGGGTGATACTTTAGAAGGATTCATCGAAGCTATTAAAGAGTAGAAAGCCACTCAATTTCCGGATTGGATGGAGCTAACAGGTTACAAGTTAAAGAGCAGAGATGAAATTTCAAACAAAAGTTTTGTACAACTCGCGTTTCGTGTCTCCTACAAGCGCGACCAATTCAACTCTCTTGAGTATTTCAAGTAGAGAAAGAAAACTAAAGACTAAGAGTTTTACTGATTTCTTTTTTTTTTAATTTAATATTTATTTTATTTATTTTTTGTCTTTTGAGCTTGGAAAAATTATTTGAAATCTGTTCTTAGATGAAAAAAATTTTCAAAATTCGTAATTAATTAAATGAAAATTGAACATAAACTAATTCTCAACCGGATAATGTTTTCACTGTGATTATAATAAAAAATTTTAATATTTTTAAGTAACTGACTACTTAGTAATCTGGCAGGTATGCCCTTAGTTTAATTTAAAGAAAGTCATTCGTCCGGAGAACGTCTCGTTACTAAACTCCGTAGCAGGTCAAAATCGCAGAGACCGAGCGGAGTTTTAGAGAGTACATATATAGAATGCGAAGCACTGAGCCTGGTGGAGTCTCTCTTGGAAGTCACTTAACTTAGATTGCACTGGTGAAATGACTTTACTTCCATGGAAAGTTCTTTCTCCATAGATCGTCAGACACGTTGGCATAGAATGGATCTGCCATGTATACGTACCCGCAGCTCACAGAGCAGAGACGAATAATAATAACTGCAATAATAAAAAAATTTAAAGTGAAGCTTCTACGATGTAGCGCCGCAATGTAAATAATATTAGTTATAGCGTATAGCAGTCTATATAGGATTTAAAATGGTTCTTGAGTAAAAATTGCTTCTTTTCAGCGGATTAATTGGAACTATTCAAAAAGAAATTGCAGCCAAGTGTCCCTTGAGTTTTTTCTCAACTTTAACCTCTTCAACTCTTTGCTCTCGTAATATTATTAAAATTTATTATTCTATTATCATTATAATAACTTTTTGCTTTTATATTTTATTATATTTTGTAATAACCAGCTTTAGTCTGGCTATTAATTAGTTTTGTGATTAAAAAATCTTGATTATTATTAACAGCAAAGATATATATATATATATATATATATATATATATATATATATATATATATATATATATATATATATATATATTTTACCGGAACAATAAACCGTTTGAAATTTCGTAATTGCATTTCGCGGTTTGTTCGATGAATGATGTGGTAATCCTAATTCTAAAACCAATTAGCAACACCACAATTATTGTGAGTGCTTTAGTATGGGTTATCATCCAGATAAATTAATATTGATATTACCGAATACTCATTTTATAGGTCAACGTTCTTGAAATTCATTTGAATTAAAGGGCCGAGTATCCTTTTATAAATATCATGCATAATTTTCTTTTCTCGTTCAATAAATTGATAATTTAATTTTTTTAATTATAAAATTTTTATTATTTTTAAATAAAAATATTTCTACAAGCGTAAAATCAAAAAATCTAATCTTTGTACAGATTTCTATGGATATTAGCTTAAAAAAGTAATCAAACTGGAAGATTTTAATTTTTTCTAGCGTATATACTAGGGTGATTCAAAAAAAAAGAATATTTTTTTTTTCGTTTGGTACTCTGAAAAATAGGTTCCTAGACACCTCTAAGAAAGCCTCTCCAAGCATGAGTTCTTAATTGTAACGGGAAGGTCCTCCTTCTTACAGTTTTCTATTTTTTCTTATTATCAGATAGAAAAATTTATATCTCGCTTCCAACTACTTGAAAAAATATCTTGTTCCTTAGATTTTGTAGGAAATTGAATGCTCTACAAAAAGGTCTCTTACGATTTTTCGTAAACCCAACCGTTTGAAAGATATTAACGGTTAAAGTTTGATTATTTTTGGGAAAATTTTTTATTTCTTATGAATTTTATAACTCAATGAAAAAAATCATTATGAATGATGAAACTCATAGTTTTGTAGGAAATTTACTGCTCTATAAAAATGGTCTCTTATGATTTTTCGATCAAGTTGAGCGTTTACGAGATATTCATCGTCAAACATCAATGCATATCAATTTTTCTAGTTTTTGATCAATAATTCGAAAAATTTCAATTTATTCTGTGAGTTTCAAGGAAATTTAGACAAATTTGAGTTTTTATTATAAAAGCAACTCCTATAGATGTTTTCTGTTCAAAAATTCATTTGAAAGTTTTTATTCTAATAATATTTTTTTAATTTTATCTTTAATAATTTAAAATCTTAATCGCGTTGTCATTTATTATTATGAAATTTGTTCAGTGCGTATTTTTAAATTGTTTTTCACAAAATATACATAAAATTTTCGTTCGAGGGGATTTTTGTTTTGAATTCCATTTCTTCTTCTGTTTGTCTTCTGAAACTAACGCCATCTATGTTTTTACTCTCAACTATCTTCAGTATCTACCCATTTAATACCGTATTTTCAGTGTTCCTAAAACTGATCATCTTGAATACGTAATAAAATAATTCATTTTAAATAAGTCTTATAATCATCACATAAATTTATTTATCATCAATTAACCTACAATGAATAAAGAAATACGTTTTATCGGAATACCTCTACAAAGAATTTCGGAACGTAAGTTACCAAAAGTGAAAGAGGTTATGCGTGTGTTTTTCTACCAACTTAAAATTTTAAAGTATTCAATCAAACAAAGTGCTAAAAATTTAGTTGACCAAGTTATTGAACTGTGGAGAAAAATCAGATTCCAACTAGTGGAGCTCCTAATGCAGTCAAAAATTTCTTCGCTATCACAGTCAATGGTTAAAATTACAAAAAAATTTCGATAAAAAGAATTCAGCGCAAAACCAAAAGGAAATGAAATTTCAGACTGATCTTGAACAATTATTCGACATTGTGAGCGAAAAATCCTTAAAAGTGCTTGATGATAATATTAGAAAGTTGTATTTGGATCAAAAATTCGGTACCCATAAAGAGATTCTTTCTAATAATGTACCTGTATCAAACTTAACCACAACTATGATGGGAATAGATGAGAGTAGTAAGTATCTGAGATATTTAATTATTATAAAGTCAGGTAGTAGTGTAACTTTTCATAGATGACTAGATGACATTTGACTAGACAATTTTTGGAGTCCTTTCTTAATTATTTGTCATCAAAATGAATAAATTCTATACATTTTCTTCGTTTAATTTATAAAACAGATCTTATTCCAGACTTAGATCAACCGTCTACCAGTCATGCGATTGTTCCAAGTGAAAAATCAGAGTCGTTCTCTACGTATACATTAAGTGGAGTTACAAATTTTGGATCTGATTCAGAGTATGAACCTCCAATTCCGACAAAACGAGCAAAACTTGATGTCTTAACT
Source organism: Cotesia typhae (assembly GCF_013202065.1). Lineage (NCBI taxonomy): Eukaryota > Metazoa > Arthropoda > Insecta > Hymenoptera > Braconidae > Cotesia > Cotesia typhae. Next base: position 11,888,008 of record NW_027423756.1, on the reverse strand, counting down.
CCTGAAGTCATTTTTGGACTCGACCGAGCTAATGTCAGCAGTAGAAATGCGATGTTTATTATTGCTCCGGTTTTACTAGCAGTAGGTATTAAAATTGAAGATACAACGCTCAGTTATAGTTCAATTCAACGAGCTCGTATCCTTCAAAGAGAAGACATTGCTAAAGGACTTAATGACAACTTTAAGACACACGATAAATACGTTGTGCATTGGGACGGAAAAATGCTGAATGACCTTGTTGGATCAAAATCTGTGGAACGGCTACCAGTTATTTTAACTGCATTTGGTACCGAACAATTACTTGGGGTTCCAAAAATGAATTCTGGGACGGCAGACAATCAAACATCAGCCATTTTATCGACATTGAGTGAATGGGGTATTACTAATTATGTTAAGGCGATGTGTTTTGACACGACGGCAGTTAATACAGGTAACTTATCAATGATAATTTAATCTAAAAAATATTTAATTATTAACGTTCTAGTTTAATTTTTATTGCTTACTGAATTTCACTTTTGAAATTATTGAGAATTATTTACTCATTTGGATTTTAAATATAATCTACAATTTGTTGAAAATATTAAATTTAACGATAGTTATCTATTTTCTTTATACAGGAATTCATAACGGTACATGTAAGGCAATTGAAAAGACTTTGGGAAGAGAGTTAATCTGGTTACCATGTCGTCACCACATTTTTGAGATCATATTGAGAAGTGCATTTGAAGTATATTGGCCTGTGTCATCTGGGCCAAACGTACCAATGTTCGGAAGATTTAAAAAATCATGGGATGAAATAAATAAAACTAATTATAAATCTGGAATTGAAGATACTGTTGTTGCTGATATCATTTTGGACAAAAAAATGAAATATCTAGTTTAATTGCACAATCCTTACAGGTATGATTTAACTGCGATTTTAAGAAAAAAATTTTCTTTGTTTCTGACAAATTTTTAAATTGTTTTTGATAGTTACTACAACCCCGAGATGACTATAAAGAATTGTTGGAATTGTCGTTGATTTTCCTTGGAGAAATGCCTCAAGAAGAAATTTTTTCAAACGTCCTGGTGCAATTCATCATGCTAGGTGGATGGCGAAGGCAATTTACAGTTTAAAAATGTTTCTATTCAGAAATGAATTTAAACTTTCTAATAAAGAATTGGACGGTCTTCGGCAAATTTGTATATTTATAGTTACACTGTATTTAAAAGCTTGGTTTTCATCAACTTCTGCAACAACTGCTGCTAATCATGACTTGCAGTTTTTGAAAAATTTATTCGAGTACAAAAATATCAATTCATTGATTTCTTCAGCAACTTGTGAAAAAATGATTTTGCATTTATGGTATTTAAGTGATGAACTTGCCATTTTATCATTATTTGACGATACCGTTTCATTGGAAGTAAAAAAATATTGTTGGAGCTGTTAATACTCGTAACGGTACAGATTCTAAAGCTAAAAAATTTATAATTGATAAAAACGATTTGAATTCATTAACGCAAAAAGTCTGAGTGACTTTGTTTCTAAAAAGTCTTTAAATCTCTTTAAAATCTTTGATTTACCATATGACTTCCTTGATAAAGATATTGAATCGTGGCCTACTAATGACAGTTACATTGAAAATAAAGAATACTTTAACCAATTGAAAGTTGTTAATGATTCAGCAGAACGAGCTGTTGCATTAGTTAGTGAGTATAATCAATGCTTGACAAAAAATGAAGAGCAATTCCAATACTTATTGCAAATTATCAAAGAACATCGAAAAAACTACCCAAACTGCAATAGAGGAAATTATTTACAGTAAAAGTGTACCGTTATGTTGAAAATATTGAAAATTATATGGCAGTTGATAATTAAATAAATAAATTCTTCGATAAAAAAGTGAAACACATGTGAAACGAAAAAAAAAATATTCTTTTTTTTTGAATCACCCTAGTATATACAGAGAGGAAAAAAATCGACTGAGTGCTGAGTGTTAGCCAACAGCACTTGGTAATAGTTGAATTGATTTTTGATTTGCTTTGGTGCAAATCCTGACAACTAGACCCCGTCGTTATTTGCTCTGTCTGGGTGGACATTCCAGGTTCAAGAGTTTCTCTGATGATGACTACAGATCGACTGTACTAGACTAGACGTCGAGCCTCGCACCATCATATCAGTAGTATGTAAACATTGTCGAAACAGTATCAAGTGAAAGAGAATTCCCAACATCACTTTAAAGCTAAATCAAAACTAACAATCGTTGAACTATAGTTTACATCTAAACAGATCCTCGCTCTAAAATTCTTTCTATAGAAAAAAAAAAATTAACTCGATTTGAGCAGAAAAATTTTTCCTGATTTAAGTAAATTTTTCTTCAAAATTATTTACTTGGTTCAAGAATTTTTCTTTTGATTATAGTTAATTTTTTTTTAGTGCACATAAAAAAAAATTTTTGGCGCCAGGAAAATTTTAAGGAAAACAAAAATTATTTTGGAGCAAGAAATTTTTTTCAAGGAACTTTAACTTCATTTAAGAAGTTTTTAATCTTCTTTAATATTTTTTTGAGCCGAGAAAATTTACACTCCAATCAAGAATATTTTTTTTCAGTGTGTATAAATGCAAAGATTGAGAAACTGAAGGACCAGTCAAAAATATCTGGATTTCATAAGCAAATAATAAATAATTTATAGTTTCCAACAAAAAGGCTTGAGATTTACGATGAGATATAAATGACGTTGAAATAGAGGTCGTAAATTAATGATCCATAGTTGTGTCCTGGTGTCAATCCCATGACGAATGCCCGATCAATTTATTACCGGTGGATTATGCGGAAATATAGGAGTCACGAGACATAACTGGATAGGAAAGCAGACATTCGTTGTGTACAGTGAATATAATATATGTTCAGTTATCTGCATCTGTATGCATATATATGAAGGTAAATTTGTACGTATTTGTATGTAAAGAGGTAGACGATGGATGAGCAGGATAACCGACAGCAATGGGCTCTGGACAAATGTCCAGGAGGCCATAAACCACACCGGTTTACGTTATCACCCGACCGGATCTCCCCAGTCGATGAACTACTGCAATTTGGCTAACTCACCACCTCCGACGCGTGTTTGTCGGTTAAATTGATGGTCTCCCGTTACACTTTTTCATCTAAAATTTTTATTTTATTTCGATCTTTCAACTTATAATTACATTTATGCTTTATGGTCTCCATGCTGACCGGACTCCCAGCAGTAAGCTCACTTTTAATAAGGATCAGTTCGATTGGTCGAGGTTTTATTTTTGCGGTGACTAATTTTATTAATAAAATTCATTTTAAGTAAAAGTTTTTCCGCGAAAAAATAATAAACTCTGTTGTTTTGAATATTTGAGACACTTTCCTTAAAACTCGCGAAAGAGAAACTAAAGCCAAAAGTTTATATATACATACACATATATATATATGTATAGACACAACGTGCATAAGTCGAGTATTCAAGAGCTCGTTAATTATTCATTCGGCTTTGGAGCCGAGTAAAATGGGGATAAATAATAAATGTCTCCATCGTAAGCTTTTCTTTCCTTTCCTCGCCGAAAACTCTGTAACAACCCGAGAAGGTCGAGATCCTAGTTGTTGTTGTTGCTCTGCCTCTTGTACTTCATTATAACTTTATTTCCGCTTTATCTATTATTTATTTATTTCCCTTTTTTTTTTCCGTAAGTAAACAAAAGTTTCAAGTGTTTTTTTTTTAACTCGTTCGATATTCGTTATAATTTAATGCCAAGAAATTAACAAATAAATAGCTTTTATTTTGGAAAATAAGCGCAGAGGAATTCGCAGACCCAATATACGATGATACGCGATGCGAATTGTCAAGCTAAAAGTGCCGGGGCTAGATATCGAGAGAGCTGATTCCCGTTAGTGCCTATCATGGCATATCAATTATCGATCGCCCGAGCGCTTTATCGTGAAACCGATTCGATACCAAATGCATCAACAGCAGAAGCACTTGCTGCAGTAAGCAATGAAAGCACCAAACGATTGCACTAATAGCTCTTGTCTATAGAGAAAATTGATATACAAATCCGTCCGAGTCTTCTATATATGGAGTGAGTTACTGGTTTGATATGTTTCTCTATGATTGTATATCAAGTATATTCACTCAGTAATTTATGGAATTTCATTCCGGTGCTTGAAAAAATTCTTTACTTCACAAATTATTATTTTTTTAATTAATAAAATGTTTATTTTTACTTAAATAATTTGAACACTTAAATATTGATTGGATCCCAGTATTTAACAAGACTAGATTTTACAAGCACGACTGATTGTAAATAAAGTTGTTGATGTGAACCGTTTTATTCACTTGGGGATGCAAATGCTCGACAATTACAGGTGTAACGATGCGCGGTTACGCCGATGATAACTCGAGTACTCCCACAACCGTGAGAAACGTCTGCATAATATCTGTTTAATGCAAATCACATTTGAGAGTTGAGTTTCTTGTCCCGTGACGGTATAAACTACTTTTTCTTTCATTTATTTTTTCTTTAAATTTATTCACTAAGTATCTCGTTAACTTTCTCGCTCGTAAAATTTTTTGTTTACTGCCATCATATACATTTAATATTTATGTATTTATTTATTTATTACATTCGCGAGATTTGACATAATAAATTATGACACAACTCATAACGATCGATTAAAAAATACTTGACACTAAAATAATCACAATTTGATTTAATTTAATCCACCAAGTTGTTTATTTATATTATTTGCGGTTGAATTTATTGGAAAAATATCACGGGAATGGAAAATGAATTTTAATTTAATTAAAATGCAATTACCCCAGGGATTGCGCATCAAAATGTATCAATAATAAAATGAATATGAACTAAAAAAAATTATATTTTCTCACGTCGCCTATTTTTTTTTTTTTTTGTAATTACGTTCTATATTTATCTTCAACTCCCGACGGTTTCTGTCTGCTTGAGATGATAATTTAAAATGTTTTTTTTTTTTTTTTTTTATTTATAATTTTTTCGCTATTTATTCACTGCATAACACACAGAGGAGTTAATAAATATTGAGCAGTTTGCGTGCCGAGGAAAAGCAAAGCTTCAATCATCTTCATCGTCATCTGTTCTGTCCTATCCTTCTATCTATCGGCGTCCTCATCTGAACTCTCATTCTCATCCTAGTTTGGTTCTCTGCTGAGTCTGCTTCTTTTTGTTGTCCCTAGCTCTTCCACTCAACTATAATACTGTATTACGGAAAGTTTTGTCGCTTGGGCTGGAAATAAAAATAAAAATAAAATAATAAATAAACGGGAGAGTCATCGGGGAAATAAAGAATGAGAAAAAAAAATAACCTCGTCAGTTTTTCAATAAAAAAATTCCTTCTTAAACGCGATATTGATAAGACCAAGTACGCCGCGTGATTGCCAACGAGTCTCTAATTAAGAAATTTGTATATATATATATTATATCTATATAATTCAGACCGGTAATGCGTGAATTGGCGTATCGATTGATTTTATTCTTCGGCTTTGAAATTTAATTCAAATTTTTTTTTTTTTTAAATTCAACTATTTAAAAATTAATAAAAATAGTCTGATATTTTTCTTAATTTTTTGTGAATAAATAAATAAATTGAAATTGATTTCTCGTTTGGCCTTTTAAATTTTCAATCAAGCAAGAAAATTCCGGGCGTTATTGAAAAAATATTAATAAAAAAAAAGCATTGATAAAAGAGTGAAAAAAAGTTAAGTAAAGTGGAAGATGATATAATCGAGTTTGCTTGGCACTAAAATCGCTGAACGAGAATATGAGCAAGAGCCAAAGTAATCGCAAGGTAGCCGTACTAGGTATAAAGACGAACCAGGTATATACTCTGTCTTCAAAGTCTCCCCAAGTATCCGTAATAAGTCCGCGAGGAGCGGGAAGTTAAATGCCAGATAGTATAAATAGTTGAGAGTAGGCTTAGTCCTCGTTCTCAAGATTCAAGACTGATCTCGTCTTAAATTTAACCTTTTATTATTAAACAATTTATTTATTAACTCTCAACTTGACGCTCAAATCTCCAGATAATGGATATACTTTTTTAATGCTGTGAATATTCATAGAATCGCTTTTTGGAATTTTGTTATGTATCTGAATATCTCAGACGACAGTCTGAGCTGTTAATTTCACTTGATTCTTACATTATCTTTTTTAGTATACTTTTTGTAAAACGAGGAAAGTAATGCTAAAGCATTTTCCCCCAAGCTTGCAGGTTTATCTTATTTACAGGCTCATTGCTGTTTCATTTTCTCGATTTCTGTATTCATACCTTCAATTCAACATTTAACATTCCAAGGAATAGGATAAAACTCCCTTAAATCTTACTAAAAAGTAAAAATAAACTCCTCGTACTTCAAGTACCATTATAACATCTTATTCAATAACTCCACAATTAGTTTTTTTCATGTTACCCTCTTACTCTACTCTTCCTTTAGCTCTACATTAAGCAAAACAACCCACCCAGCCAAGTAAATAAAATAAACTGAGTCTTTACCGTGATTTTTTCACGTGAAATAATTTTAAACGTCGGGCTTCATGTCTATTGAAATTTTAAATTTTATTCTATTTATTCCGATAAATTATTTACTGAGAAAAATACCAGCTCTCTGATTTTTCTTTAATAATTAATTACTTTTAAACCTTTCAATCCGTTTATAAATATTTGTCTATACCGTCAATGTCAGTCACAGTTTCTAAAAGCATACAACAATGGAGCCCGTATTTTTAACAGCTCATACCTTGGGCTATTATTCGTTAATTCAATTACGCTCGTATATTTTCTATTTCTCTCTTTTATAGAAGACTCTTTCGATACCACAATTTTCTCAAACCATTGGTTTTACTTTTTTTTTTCTTTTTATTAAACCTCTACTTCACTAGTTTATACACGGTTTCTCTTAACTGGCAGTAATGTAAGGTAAAATAAAAGGAGTAAACAATTGTGGAAAAACCAGCATCTGTAGATTTAACTCCCTTTGAACCCATTTCACTCATTTTATTTTTTATTTTTTATCTAACTATTTTTATATCCACTGTAACAACCTTTGTTTCCGACTGTTATTACCAGCTCGTAAAAGCCACTTTAATAGAACGTACATGCGTTCAATGTTACAAATTTTATTTCATTAAAGAAAAAAAAATCTTATTTTTGTTTTATCTTTACAGTGTCTGTTAAAATGGGTGTAATAATGAACTTAACTACCAGATTATTAACAAAAAAAAAATATATATATATCCGAGGTACGCGTTCGAGAGATAAAAACCCATAATTTTTTGTTCTATTTAATGGTAGTGTAATTACACGAAAAATTTCTCGTTGGAAATCTGAACATAGTATGGAAGAATAAAGAAAAGTGTTGGAATTGTTGTTGAAAGGAGTGTAAGAGAGAAAATATTCAGTTGTTTGAATTGTACGGGCAGAAAATCGTAGGTGTCGGGTGCAATTGTCGTTGCCGACTGTCAAGTAATACCACAGCGGTACTATACACGTTAACGAGTTATACAGTCTTTTACACACACACGCACACACACACACACCAGTATGTGTGGCTATAAAGGGTCTATCGACGCAGACGTTTGTAAGTCAGAGAAAGAACAAACTTGACGATAATTAGCTGAACACTGCGCTGTTTCATTTGTGTCTCTGTCGTCTAACAATTTAACTTTCTACCTCCCTTTTCACTCTCAAGTTTTTATTTTATTTTACATCCTACCGTTTTTTGCAGATAATTTTATTTCATTTCATTTTATTTTGTTTCTTTTATTCGTTTCACGGGCTTTTCTGACACTTCAATGGCATTCATCGGCGATTGATTTATGTCGAATGTGTGAATTGTTCGTTTCACGATTGTTCGGAGTCTGTTTTAATATATTATGAAATCGTTATAGAGCTTCAAAGCCACGACAATATTTGTTTTTTTTTTCTGAATGCTTTACGATTTTTTATTTAACTCAAAAATAAAACAATAAATTTAGCCTTTTTAATTTTATTTCAACTAAAAGATTATTTTTTTGATTTTTTTTTTTTTACATAAAAACACCAATTTATATTTTTCGGATAACTTTAATTATAAAACATTATTTTTTCATATTTTTTTTATTGTTGACATAATTTTACATCTCAATATGTTGTATGTATAAATTTTTGATGACTCTGATGATTATTTAATAACAATTATTCTGATTAACTGGTTTCGTAGTTATGTTGAGGCCCAACTGCTGTTTTAAGGTTTCAAAACGTTCTTTATAATTTGAGCATTGACTATGATCTTTTGCGAGCATCCAAAGTTTTGGAATTCTAGAAAATTAAAAATTTATTTAAAAAATATCAGCGGTAAAAATTTAAATAAAAAGAAAGAATTTTAATTCTTATGTGTTGATTAATTGTTCTTACGATTCAGGATCGTTAGGGTCGCAACTCCAATAAACGACGGATTTATAGTCAGTGTACAAAATCCAGAGATTCAAAATGAATGTAGTTTCAACCAATGAGTTGTAAGTTACTTTTATATGTTTTTCTTCATTTACAGTACATGCAGCTGTATATGATTCTAGGTAACCAGTTCTGAATAATCGAGAAGATAAATATTTATATTAATTATCATTCATTATATAATGTGAAAATAGAATTTAGAATACGAAGTTACTTCTTTGAAAATCCAGAAAAGATTGAAGACCAGCCATTGGGGCCGTTGGGTACCAATACCAGTGAGGTGCAACTCAAGTCAGGAAAATTGGTAGCACTCTCTTCACATCCATAAAACGTACCATTAAGCTAAAATAATTATTTTATCGTGAAAATGTCTAATTTAATTATTTTTCCAAAAAATTTTAGTAAAAGCCGTTTAGATAAATTTAAAATTAAATTTTTAACGCATACCATGGGAACTTCCATATTCGGCATAGGTGGAACCCCGGGACATGAATAATTTCTTGTTGACGGTGACTGTCCTTCACCGTAAGCCCCAGCAATAACACAGAAAATAACGATGAAGAAGTTCATGTTTCGATTATTATTCCTCAAAAAATATTTTTGAGAACTGAAATGTGACTTGAAAATCCTCGGCTTATATTCGGATGTTCATACGACTGCAGAAGGGGATTCGCGAATTCAATTGGGCGAAAAAACCATGCGGTAGTTATTACTAGAATATTTCGAAATAGAATTGGATGGAAGAGAAACACAAACTATTAAATTCGTAACTTGTTCTTTTTTTTTTATTTTTTAAAAGTTTTGAGCACTTTTTTTTCTTTACTAATCTATATCAATTTTTTTAATTGAAGTAACTAATGTCAAAAAAAATTAATTAAGTTTTAGAACCTATTTCGATAATTGATAAAAAAAGTCGTTGAGATTATACTTTGCAACACTATTATTTTTTTCTTTAATTACTTTGTTTTTTGATAAAAATTGAATTGTTTTTCTGTCATAATCGACTAATTAATTAATAAATTTTTATTTCGGAATTTTTAACTAAAGCTGAATGTTGAAATAATATATCAGCAAAAAAAGTAACAATAATAATAATTATTATTAATTTAATTGCTCTTTTTTCTATCTCAAAAGTTATTTTATACATTCTCAATTTTTTTAAATAATACTATAGAAAATTCATTTTATTATTATTGCGATTACTTTCGTATAAAAAATATGTAAATATAATATTTACTTCTAATAATAAAAAATTGAAATATATTTTTTAATTTCTTAAGAAGAAAAAAATTGCGGAAATAATCTGTGTGAAAAACAATTAAAGTTATATTTTAAAATATTTATTTTTTTGACGATGTCAATTTTTGCAATTGATACAATTTATAAAGTAAAGCAGTACTAAGTTGATAGTAAACTTAATAGTAAACACATCCGGACTGATTAATTGGAGTCATGATTTCGTTTATGCCCAAAGATTTCATTGCACTTGCTAGATCTTCTTCATCATCATCGCTTGAGCAGTCTTCGGGTCTTCTTTTGTTCGACCAAAGCTGTAATTGGCTAGAGAGACAAAAAATGATTTAAAATTTAAGTATTCAATTACTGATTATTTATTGAACTTACTGTTGAGATCGTATTTGTTCGCAACTGACAACAATGGCTTTATGGATATAATCTGTGCTCATAACCCAGTACGTCTTCACTAATGGTACCGAAGAATTAGTGTTGTAATTTACAATGGTAGTTTTTTGGTCGACAATCTTGGCAGTAGCAGTAACTGATAATCTTTCGTTCGTTCTAAATAATTTAATTAACCAGAAAAAATTATACTAGTGCAAGGAATTGATAGTACAATAGTAATCTATTCAACATCTATTTACTTCCGTGAGATTCCAGAATATAGTACAGCCCATTGGTCGGCACCATGACGTTGCAATGTTAGTAAAGAACAATCGACACGGCCGAGAATATCAAGGGAATTTTATTTGGCTCCATACCAATTTCCGGAAAACTTTAACAAATATTTTCATAAATATTAATTGATTGAGTTAAATTTTTTCGATAAAAGTTGAATTAAAAAATTATATTTTTTACTTTAGCGATATCAAAAGATAAAGCATTCTTGATATGGGGACATGGTCCATCTCGTAAAGCCGACGAATGATCTTCACCATACGCAACAACGATAATGCCAAAAATAACTATGAAACTGTTCATAATTCGGTGATTATTCCTCAGAATTAAATTTTTGATAACTATTTTGTGGATTAACGCTCTGTCTCATTTATACTCAGGTTGCAAAATTAAAGTAGGGGAATCTACATTTTATTGGTTGAAAATAATTAGGCTTCAGAAACTATTAAAGTATATGAACTAATAACAAAAAAAAAAAAATAACAATTAAAGTCGGATATTTCGGATTGCTTTTTAATTTTTTTCTTTTTATAAATTTTACTGTATTTTTTTTTCACTGTATCATGATTATTCTTGAGAAGTAAATTCTTGATAACTGTATTGCAAGTAAAGATTCAGTTATTTAATATTCAGAATATTGAATAATTATATAATAAATAATAAAAAAATAATTAAAGTTTATTGATATTACTTTTAAAAGTTTATTGATATAGTAAATTAAATGTTTGATATGAGGGTTGGTTTTCTCAAATTTCTTTAATATATAATTGATAAATATCCAATTATTATATTTCAAAATTTTTATCTTAAATTTTATTAGAAGCATAAAAAATAAAGTATCAATAACAAATCTTAATTACTTTTTCATTTTAATCGTTAAAAAAATTAACGATAACAAAATCATAAATTCCATTTCTATTTTTATAACAGCTATTATTATTTCTTAACAATACTCTAAGAAAAAATCAATTAAAAGAAGTCAATTGGCTAAAAGTAAACCCCTGACTTTAATAATTATAATTATAAATAAATAATTAACCCTTGTGGCTGAGGAAAATGATAATTTTAGCCGGCGGTATTATTAATTACCTTTTTGTGACGAGTAATTGTGGTTTTCCGTACACGGTAAGCATTAATTAATTAAGCTGCAGTACATTATTAAAACAACAAACAACAAACAAGTGTCACGATCAACATAAAAGACCCAAAAGTGGGAGTAAGGGAGAGAGAAGAAAATTGTGTTGATGATTAAAAGCTCGCCGAGATAATTGAATATTAAGAACTCCACTTGACAAAGTAGTGCCTCTCCATTGTCTGTCTCTTACTCTTAAACAGTGTCTTCTTCCCGAGCTCGAGCTCTGGTATTCCTCGTACGAAGGGTAGCGCCGGAATCGCGAGCTGGAAATGGGTTGATTTTAATTAAAGACAAACATCATCTCTCTACAACTCACGGGCTCTTCCAGCTGAACCACTCCGTGAAAACAATACATTCTACTTGCTCCTTTTTGAGATTCTCCGCTCTCTCCTCCTTCTCCCCTCGCTCTTTATCTCATCCCTCATCCGTCTCCTTCCATCAGCTCGTTCCGTCATTTTACTATTTACTCAGTTCGCAAAAAAACAACATAAAATAACATAAAAATGTTAACCCGTAAAAAATCTGGTTTACGTCCGTTGGCCCCATCATCGGCATGTGCTTGGTACACTCAGTACACTTATAAATTCATAACAAAGACCTAAATTAGTGACGTAAAAAAACTCTGGAGCCTTTTTCAAGGCGACAATAATTTACACCGGAAAAAAAAAAAAAAAAATCGGTATCTTTTTTTTTTATCATTTACGTCGTTTTTAAGGCGATATTCCTCAAAGTTTTATTTTTCTCAAATGTACTTTTGATCTGAATGGAGAAAAACTCTTCAGCACTCGATAGTGAAACCCAGTGGGGTCGTAAGTGGAAGCAAAAGTGTTTACAAGATAGAACGAAAGAAGAAAAAGAAAACAAGGTTATTTAGTTTTTCAAGTGCAACAAATGAGTCGTGATTGTCCTTGCAGATTGAAACTGTCTTAACCTGAAGCTGCAAATGAAAACAAATAAGGTTAAGTAAAGTAAAAAAGCGATCCTTGAAATTAATTGGAGAACTGGGTAAGCTCAGTTCTAATCGAACGTGATAAACGATTTTTCCACGGAAGGTATTTTTTATATGGTACCTTCGTGTTTGGTAAACTCCTCACGTACATACTGTGTCGTAAAGACAAATAATCCTATCTCTTTCTCCATCTTACCTTTACTTAAAATAAACTATTTTTATTTTACTTCATTTTATTTTCTACTGCTAAATAAAAATAAAAAATAAATAGTGATAAAAATAAAAATAGCTCCACCTAATGAAAGTGGGACGTCCGACAAAAAGATTTATGGACAAAAGCTTTTGTGGCTGTGGTATTTTTGTTTTATTATTTTAAATGATAAAAATATGAATAAAAGCCATAGTACGTAGTACAGATATATTTATATAAAGAGGACTTTTATCTATAGCGATACATGTAGAAATAAATATCAAATTAAATGAATTGTTTTTTTTTTTTTTGTGAATGAGAGAAATTAAATTGGACGATTCAATTTCAAGTTCAGCGGAGCGAATAAAAAATTGCCGGATGGAAAAATTTTCAGTAACTTTGTATCCTTCTGTGGAGTATATGTTTTTTTTTGTTTTTTTTTTTTTTTTGTAAATGAGTGTTATGTACATGTATGAAATAAAAATAGCGGGTATAAAGGTAAAAGTTGCGTCGAGAGTTTTCCCTAGAAATTTCATCCCTCAATATCGCGAGCGACAGAGAGTGTAGAAGAGAGTGTACCCGAAGTAAAGTAGCCCGCAGAGCCGCATCGAATCTCGTCCCTAGACAGGATATTCTCCCGCAGGATGTTGTATCCTTAATGTATTTACCTTGGCTCCTAACCCCTATCGAACTACCACTAGCTCCTTTGATGGCCCCCACGGCCTTACGATCTCAACCTTACAACACGCTCTTTCCTTTACTCACCCACTCGCTTGCTTTCGCTCTATACGCTCTTGTAAATTGTGTTTAGATGTGTCCTCGACACACGCCACAGCCAGAGGGAGACCCTGAGAAGTCTCCTCGATGTCGTAAAGATCCGTTTAGCCTTTACCGAGGGATTAGAGACGAATATATATAGATACTTGCTCCAGAAGATACTTAATCTTACGTTTGTTTATACAATATAAAATAGTAAATTTTAAATTAAAGTTATCTATTTATTTTTATTCTTTAAAATTTTTTTAAAATTATTGCAAATTGATTAAAAATATAAGAAAATATTTTATGTTGATTGCTTGAAGGTCTTTAAAATTATTTAGAATATTTTATAGCTAATAAAATAATAAAAAATTTTAGAATCAAAAATTGATAAAAAAAAGTAGCTTACTATAAAATTTCAAACACAATTAATACTTTAATTTAAGAAATATTTTCCGTAAAAAATAACAAACATTATTAGACAGCCTAATTACGGTAACAGAAAGTATCTTGAAAGTTAGTTATCCAACAACAAGTATTTAAGATGTTTAAGAAAAGTTTATCCGTGTTATGTTATTTCTAAATTGAAATAAAAGTGTCAGGCAACAGTTTGAGAAAGTTTAGTCTCTCGGCTGAGTGCTCAGCTCCGACGTCGAGATGAGAGGGTGGGTGGTCTGACGGCATATATACCCCGGAGCCACGTGTGTACATCGTCTTCGAATTAGTAAAATCCCCCGATGCTAATTTCACCTCATTAGCATGTCGCAGGGTGTGCCAAGGAAATTTTACCAAAGTTTCACAACCCAATGCCTTGGAGTAAAGGTGTGTCTCGAATAGTGCACCAGAGTCTGTTTTCCTTCTCTCCTCTTGAGAGTTTGAGTTTGCTTATCAGTGTGAAGTCGGGCTAGCGGTGTGTCCCCGCTATTTAGATGTGCTTGCGCGTGAGATTATGTATAAGGAATTCTCTGTACTCTATTCTATCCTTAGATAACGATAACGATAATAACAATAATAATTTAATAATAACAATGATGATAATAGTCACAGTAGGAGTAGTTGGTACTGGCATTAACAGTTGGCGTCGTCTGCTTCTGGCAGGAGCTCTTCATACGCCAGACACGATTTTCTACTTAGCAGTGGAGCCGCATCCAGCACGTGGAGTCGATGATGGCATGACGTCCGACACCGAATACCTATCTATATAGGATGGACCCTGTTATATTGAGAAAAAAAGTCAACCGGGAAAATAAAAGGAAGGAGAGAGACCCGAGAGGAAAAATGAATAGAATAAAAGAACAAAGATGAAATATTCCCGCGAGACTCGTTGAATAAGACTGATCGGAATTATTATATATACTTGAGAGCAGTAGGTAGATAATACTTTCTTTAATGGCTTTCCGGTGCACTTTCGGTTTATATGCTAGTGTGAGCGACCTTCGTAACCCCAATGTCTTTACACTTGACGGCTGTTCGGCAACCCTGTGAGTTCTGAGAGTGATCGATAGCAAGAGACACAACTCCATTGATTTATTTTCTCTCAGTGGAGTCTATACTATTTTTGTCATAATATTTGTTGTACTAAAATGTTTAACGTGGCTTTAGCTTAATATATACCACACAATGTGGGTTTTATAAATATCTTTGTGAAAACAGTTTTAGTACAAGAGTTTTCCATCGAAATTACAATCTAAGAAAATAAATTAGATCCAATTGAGAGTCGTTAGTAAAATTATGTATTGATAAAATTAAGAAGGTCAATAAATAATTTTTTATTATCAATTTTGAACCGTTGAATGTTGTTAGTTTTATAAATTATTATTTTTTATTTAAATAATTTTTTAATTTTTAATTTAAAAATTATTAAAATTAATATCCAAATATTAATATTTAAAGAAATAATTTCAATAGATACTGAAGTAAATAAATTTTTATCAAAAAATCAAAGTACATAAATGTAAAGTATATATAAAATTTCAACAATAAAATCTTCAAAAAAATTTATCTTTATGGAACGATATTTTAATATTTTTTATTCCCAATCCAAATTGGATGTATATTATATAAATACGTATAAAATACTATTTCCAGTAGTCGAGCCCCCAGGAAAGTCAGACTCGATTTTCTGCTCGACAGCGAGCGTCTCAGTACACCGAACAAGAAGTGTGTTACCTATATAATATCCCCAGTGCAGTATTACCTATATAATATCCCCAGTGCAGTAGTATGGAGTACAGAGCCGAGCTTATACCACTACCTAGTATACTTACTACCGTAGCGTATCCAATACACGTTGGTTAGCAATGCTACTTCAAGCACTAGATTCGTATTCGTCGTGCTTCCATTCACCTTGTTGCCATTTACGGGCGAAACATTTCCAAGAAAAAAAAAATATACTAAGTCCACACGGGATCCCAATTCTTTTCCATCCGAAATATTTCCTCTTTAAACCTGTCTCTTTATATATCCAAAGGCGTTAGAAATGTCTGATGTCTGACTGTCGCAGATCTACAAGAGCACGACGTTTGCGAATCATGATATCGAATTGCGTAGTCACTCGTGAAGACACTCAAGAGTATAATATAAGCACATATAACATGTGCGTGCATATACATATGTTCATATGTTCATCCGAGATTTCTTGTACGAAATTCAGCTCTGTACTCTAACATTGAGATGTATTTCAGTCTTAGATATTTCTCGCACTTGGTTTGGCGAAATTTTCGCTTGATCGGCACCACAAATCCCGTTCCACCTTGATGAACAACTCGGCTGGTGAGACTGGCACTTGTGAAAAGACCAGACACACCGGATGTGCCACTGATAGCTACTACATAAAGGGCGATGGTTCATGAGCACACCTCTCGTCATTTATACCTACCCGCCGTACTCTACATACATAAACTCATCCTCTCAAAATAGACACCTTCTCTTTCTCTCGTCGAGACCTGTCTCTGGAGCCTTCAGCTACCACGAACATCAACGAGCCTTACCACCTTATATCTAGACATAACGTACCTTTTAAATTTCTACTTGATATTCTCTCTGCGGATATTCCACTGTGATTTCGTGGGATAAAACGAATACGTCCTACAGCAATTTACCCGAACAATTTATCATACATAACATGTATATTTAAACGTCTTTTAACTTATTTTTATTTCTATTTTTTCTAGACCAAATAATTGTCTATTGTCAGTGAAAAAACAAAATAAAATACGTATTTTTCAATCGAAAATAAATTTTTTTTTAAGGCTTACATTTTTTATGGACCTAGAAAAAATATCAAAAAGACCTTTTACAAATATTTTTATTTTTATTTATATAAAAAAGTTTATTCAAAAATAAAAAACTAAATTAGTCTGTTTATATAAATGTATGTTTGTACTAACAATAAAAATAATTCTCCGGAGATTTAATGGATCAACCTAATTTTTTTCTTATCAGCTTTAGATTCTTGTGAAAAAAAAGTTTATCGGCTATTAGGAGCGTAATCCTCGTAATATATTTTTCAACATAATACTCAAACTTTTTTTCAAACAATAACATTTTATATTTTTTGTTATTATTAACTTCATTGTATTACAAAACAATAATCATAAACAGATAAGCCGAGAATCAATTACCGGCAAAGAGATAAGAAAAACAATTAGTAATATCTATCGTTGGAATTTTTATTATCTCATAAAAATATGAGATATTTTTTTTTTTTAGTATAAAAAAAAATAAATTAACTCTTATTGTTGTATTTATTAAATTGATCTAGCTGTTAATTATTCATGAGCATTAAAAGCGTAAACAGCTCTTCGTTCAGGTTCAATAAATGAATTTAATTAAGCGTAATTGTTTCAGGTTTGGAAGCCGAATTGTATTACGTGCGAGAGGGCGTAGTGAATGCATACGCAATGTCATTTGTAGTTCCCGTTCCAGCGAACATTGCAGACTTGGAATTTTCTTGGAAGAGTTTGGCGGGCATTCCTGTAAGTAACTACATAATAATAAATGTACTCAATAATCCGGTAGTTAGTACTCACAAGCCGGGAGTCAGAGCTGGGAGCTGGGAGCTGGGGGGTCAGCTATATTAGTAGCTGCTCGCTATCAAGATTCAAGAGATTGAGAAAATAATGCGAAGATAAGAAGGCAATATAAAACGTTAGGAATTCGGATTTATGTTGTTAGCAGGACGAGTAATAGAGGGTGGGTGAAGATCTCGCAGGCTCTGGCTCGTGTTAAGGGCCGTGTCACGAGTGCTCTCAGGGGAACTCGGGCTCGGTTGATTGCACTTTTCGCAACTACATAATCGTCTATGAAACTCTGTTATACATTTATTATTTATTTTCATACTCATTATTATTAACGAGCCAAAAAAATTAACCCGAAACCTAATCCGTTAAAATATTAATCCATCATTAATTTTTAACGCGATAAAATTTTTTGTTTTTTTAGTAGCATCACACATCATATATCACGCATCGCTATTTTTTATTTACGAAACAAAAATATCAATTCATCAAAATAGTCTGGCGTAAGCTTGATAAAATGTATAATAATAGAATTCAAATCCCCAAAAATCTCAAACCCAAATTGAGCCGAGATAAACAATCGTGAAATCACATCGTCCCCTCGAAAAAATAGAGCTCGCGGGTCATTCAAATCCACATGTATCTATATATCTATATGTTTATATATATATATATAGACTAATATACACATGGTAGGAATATACAGAGGGGTGAAAAGTGAAAGTATCGTGTGAGGGGGATGAAGAAAAAAAATAAAACAGGGGCTCGCATTAACACACTCGTGACAATGGAAAACAAAGTAAACACGTGACAACGACTATGACAATAGTACATTAAAAGTTTGTGTCGTTCAGTAGTCCAAGAGTAGTCCAAGAGTAGTCCGCTGAAGGAGCCTAAATGCTGGCCTAAAAGTCCAAATTTATTGACAGCTGATAGGACGGTGTTGCCCTTGTCAGGATTATTCGATACAGATTCGAAATTGGAGACTGCCAAAGACTGGAGATGAGGAGAAGGCTGTGAGCGGTTGAGGGGCTGTGATGCTGAAATTGAAGGCTAACGCGTATATGTAGTTATAGTTAGTGTGTTACGTACCAGAGTCGTGAAAGTGTGTGTTGTACAGCATTATAGAGTGTATGTATAGCAAAGCAGAGCTCGAGAGCGAAAGATCGGGTGGTTAGTAAAACCTGTCGGTCTCTCTTCGAGGGGGAGTATCAATACTCTATCAATATGAAATACAAACAGCCGTGGCGGTGGTTTAGTTTCGGGGTTGAGGTTGGAGATGGGGCATCCGCTGCTCCCGACTACGCCACGGTCGTCAAGGAAACCAAACGTTCTGGTAACGCCAGCGTGAAGAGAGAACCTACTGCCGTCCTCCCTTGTTTCCTTGTTTCCTCATCCCTCAGTTCGGTTTCTCATCTTTACTCTTACTATTTCCTCAGATACCTCTTTTCCACTTGTATACTTTCAACCGAGCCTTAATTCTCATTCCCTTTATTTTCAGTCAACCCCAGGGGCCCCTTTCTCCTTCCTGAATGTCTGTCTTGCTTCCGCGACGTAAATGTGCCATTCGTTTCTTCCGTTTTGCCCTCAATCAGACGTTAAACGACAAGGAAATTGACGCTGCGCTACAAGCTGGCTCTTTTGGTTATGCTCGGCAAAGAACTTGCTGAAGTGGGGGATCAGGAAAACGCGGGGTCTGTTGCGTGGATTCTCCTCCTTGTGATGATCAAGTGAAAGTTAGGAGCGAGGAGATGATGAAAACCGTTAAAGTGTAAGAAGGAGAATGCCAGAAGTATACAAAAGAAAAAAATAAAATAAATGATGGAAAAGCGTCGCCGATGGAGATGGGATGGGGAAAGTCGATGAGGGAGAAAAAAATGAATTTGCTCGAGGACTCAAAGGGAGTGATAATTGAAATGTTTTATATACAAGAAAAATCAACGAGAGGTATTTAAGGGCGAGGGCAACTTTTTAAACAAAAGAGGAGAAAAAGGAAAAGTTAACTGTTGTGACATTGTAAGTATCCAACTTTAGAAAATAAAGTTTTAACGGAGATCGAAATTCTGTAAAGTTACTGAGAAAATTGGTAATTATATAGCCAATAATAATAGTAGCTGCGATAAAAAATATCGGTATAATGAGTTTATTATGCGAGAAGTGAACTCAAGTGAGAAAGTGACTAAATTTATACGAAAAGCTCGTTATTTAGTAGCCGAGGAATTTCGAGGATATAATAGAATGAATAACGACGTGACACTGGAGTTATGGTTAAATAATGAGTAGGATTGTATACGATCTGGTCAGAGAAGCTCAGTAGAATGGAAGCTCGTAAACGGCGAGATTTAGTTTTCGATTCCCTAACTGATGTATATATATATATATATATATATATATATATAGATCCATAAGTATCGGTTTTACCTAAATTTACCGGCTAAACCGCGAGCTAAATTTGATACCGATACCCGGTAGCCATAAAAGTATATTATTATAATCCCATAATGGTTTTACGAATTATAAAATACGAGGGCAAATATATTTCACCTTTTTTCACCGGACTTTAGGCGATAAAAATTAAATTAACGTTAACTCAAAATTATTGCGTATTTGCTGATAAAATTTATCTCCTCTTTATTTATTTTTTTTTTTTTTTTACAATAAATTCAATTTCTGAAATTCGAACCGGATTTTTCAAACCTATTATCGTAATAAATATTTATGCGGGTTATATTCCGAGTTTTTATATCACGTTACGTTATATCGCGTAACTTTCAATAGAAAGGTAGAATAAATGTTATTTCAAGTATGGAACTCGGATAGTAATGATATCAGCGAATTTATAAAAGTTATAAATAAAAGGGGAAAAAGCTATATGAGGAATCAAATGCATTTGCGACTTTCCGACCGTGAATAAACGGAAGAGCGTATTATATCTTGGCCACGGAATTCCTGGATTACTCTAATTTTCCGGGCCCACTCAGAAAATTTCGATCAGATCTGTTGTATATCTCCGGGCGTACGAAGCGCAGAGGCGATGAGAGAGTCGGGTCAAAATGGCAATTGCAGGCTCATGCATACATACATAGAGACTCCTTTCTTTACATATGTATAGAGCATTTGTGAGGACGTTTGGAAGAGCAACGATAGCAGCCGAATGTTTATCCTTTGCTCTTACGCTGCACTGAAACAGATCTATATCCTCATTCTCCAGTCTCTTTTACCTCTACTCGGTGGACCTGGTTTTTCTCATACCACTAACCCAGGATAGTCGGGTAGCTTGAAGCTTCATCCGAGCATTTTCCATCCCGTTATCTGTGGGATTCCTCGTTCCAGCAGAGTTCGTTAGTCCGACAGGAGAAATGGAGAGATGCTCAGAACTCAAATCCCGGAGCACCGCAGCACTCTCCGATGGTAATCTCCGAGTGACTCGCGTTCATTTTATCTTTTATTTTATTTTCTAGCTACTTTTTTCCAATTCGTTGTCCGCGACAAGACGAAAGAGGGTTCCGTACCGATTCGTTTTATCATATTTTTTTTTTCCACTTTCAGCCACGGCCTCGTCTTTTATTACTGTGTTTTCCGCGATGTTTCGATCCAAGTTTTATTTTCCTTAGCTCTGTATAAATTTATCGGCGCGATTATTGTCGTCTGTTGTTGTAACACTCAAGTGGCTCTACTCGGGAAATATAAAAATATGGCTCCCAAGGAGAAGCTCCGAGGTATAATCTGGCTTTACTTAGCGCTCAAGTATACTGCAGTCTGCTCTGTACACGATATTTATCTCCGAAGAAGTTTGAATTATTTTCCTCCCGAGTCTACTAATCTCAAAAATTATAATTAAATGTTACCTTAATAAATTAACCCTTATTGGACATTTTTTTTATAAAAAAAAAAAAAAAAAAAAAAAAAAACAATAATATAATTATTAATTATTAATTTAAAATAATTAATCATTTTAAAAGTAATGTTAATTCTTTAAATGTGTTAAGTATAAAGGCAAATTTAGTAATAAATGAATTTCTAAAACCGGGGATTTAAATTCAGAGGTAGAAAATTCAGCAAAAAGCTTATTCTGCATCATTGCCCCCAGCATTATTCTCGAAAAGTAAAAAACCAAAGCAAAAACCTCAGATAAAAATCTTTTAAAAAAAAACTAAAGGGATTTGTTTCCCCGGTTTATCAAGTTTGATCTCACAAATTCTTGGTCTCGAGCACGTCTTCGGAAAGTAAAAGGTGGAAGGGGTAGTATGTGCGCTTTTGCACGTCGGCATGCTTTAACTCACACCACATTGATTTATCCTTTAGCCCGTTTCTCTTATTTGGTTTATCTCCGATACCATCCGCCAATTCAGCGGCGATACTATCTCTTCTAGGATCCTTGATAAATTTTTCCTCTTTGCGCATTCACTGGCGTCGAAGCGGTAAATGCAAACGCCGAAGTTGAAGTACTAGCAAAAGTAGAAGTACCAGCGGAAAAGCTTCCACGAACTGCAATGAGTCACAAGCTATTTGACTTTATCAAGATCAATCCTTAACTTTCAGAACCCCTGTAGACATTTTCAGACAACTACGACTTGTACCACCAGAACACCCATTTCTCTTATTCTCCCTATTGATAACTAGGGATGTCATTCTATTCTATTCTATTCTGTTTCTATGGCTGTTTCTTGATAAATATATATCTATAAAAGACACATAAATCTGTAGGTAGGCAGAGTAGATAGAAGATTGTACAGCAGAGCAACATTCAGCAGTTTTGTGGCGTATTCTTATGTATATCGCTAAGATTTTTCCCGAGTGATTATCCGGCTGAGTCATCCTCGTTTGCGCCGTCTTAAAAGTTTCCTAATAAACAAAAGTCATAACATGTCATGGCCCTGACTTATGAGCTTGAGTCATTCCGTCAATTAATCTTCAGCGGCCTTAGTACCCATCAACATCCTTATCTCCCGTATCAATCAATTACTTTAGTGTCTTGTAGCATAACCAATAAAATTAAACTCGACAATCGACCCTCGTCTTCGTCCTACTAACAAGTATTCTCTAGATTCATTTTATGGTTAGATAAATAATTTTATACATTTACGATACGCAAGATAAAATATAAACAAAGTCAATAAATTTTTTTTTATCATCCCAGTCGTACTAGACTGGAAAGTGCAAAACATCTTATATTATCGATATCTCAGATTTATTACAGTTTTTATTCACAGATAAATCAAATTTTTCTGCTGTACTGAAATATTTCAATATTTAAGGCTAGTTTTATTTTATTGTCCAACTTTTTTGGGGAATAAAATTTTACTGTAGATATGTGATGTGTATTTTTATTGTCTATTATTATTTTATTTAATAATATTTGTATAAATTTTACCAATCCTAGTATGGGTACTGTATTTTTTATTTATGCTGATAAATCATCAAGTTTTTCAATTTGGAGAAAAAATTTGCTGTAATTTTTTTTTTTTATTCTGAACTGAATTGACCGTATTGTAGAAATGAAACGACTTCATAGTTTCTTAAAAAAAAAAAAAAAAAATAAAAATTCGGGATCTCCGATTGCAGCAATTCCGTAACGTATTATCGAAGTTATAGCGTATTTTCTTTTGGAATATGAGTTTATATCCCCAGGATATAAACGCCATTTTGGTCATGCACCAATTTATTTTTCTAAAAAATATCTTTAAAATCGTTGTTTTGCGCTATATATCTTACGTGCTACAGATAAATTAAAAAAAAAAAAAAACCCTTAAATTTCTCTGAATTATTTTTTATCGTAAATTTAGCAAAAATATGATTTAGACATTGTTAGTTCAATCACTGGTCAATTACTTTACTATCTAATAAATATTTCAAAAGCGATTTGAGGCACTTAATGGTATTACCACTGGGCGGGTCGTTGTGAGGTTTGCTTAATAGACAGGCACGGATAAAATAGAACTAAGAGAAACAAATTAGTTCATATGAATATAGGGGCACCAGTATATAGATTAATCTTTAATATAGTTTCACCCCTGAAAAAGTTTCTGCCCATCAATTGTCACATCTGTGACTACTGTGCAGCGGATAAAGCTCACTAATAGTGAACACGAGGATCGTGAGTCACTTGTCACCTTAATTTTCCCACATTGAAGATCGTCACGATCTAGTTAAGTCTGCACTACAAGTACGTTCGGCTAAATAGGAGTCGAAGCGTTAACGAGATTGTAAGCGCTTGTACGAGGGTAAATCAAAATGCGTTTGTCAGTATATCTATACATGTGTGTTTTCGAGCCGAGATGTAAGAATCTTTGAGTGTAAGCTTATATATACGTCTATCTCCAGTGTATAAAAGAGCCAAATGAATACGGGCGCGAATAAAGTTCGTAACGTCTAGTTTAGTTTTCTCTCTTATTCGCGACACCGGAGAACTAAGTTAAGCTGCGATACGAGCAACACAGAGAGGATAGCAAGAGAAGAGAAGAGAAGAGAAGTACCAGCAATTGGGGATGATTTGTGAATCATCCACTTGTTAGACGAAAGTTCCTTCCACTTTCCAGTGGAGTAAATTTTCGCGCCCTCCTCTTGGGCTTTTTCATGTGAGAATTAAAGGGGCCGGTGGGAGGGGGACCAAAAAAGAGATGAGGAAAAGCCAAAGGAGAACCGTAGACGAGATCTGGAGCGGGAGCCTGTTTTCGACGCCTCGGGGGGCCAAATGGTAAGTAAGGGACTACTAGAGAGAGACAGAGGCGGGGAAAAAGAGAGAGAGAGAGAGTTAACTTACCCTACGGCGACAATTACTTGTAATACTGTCGCCCCCAGCGGTGACGGGGACTCGATGGGGCGTACTCTCGATAAAAAAGATATTACCGGGCTCTTTTTATTCACTCCGCTCCCGCTTTAGAGGTCATAGTAGTGTCTTTCAGTTGACAGTTGTCTATATGCGGGACCCTCAGCCCTTACTTACACTCTACTTGGTTACTTACGCGCTCGTCTTATTCCACTTGGTGATTATTAGCACAGTTTGAATAAAAAAAACTTTTTGGGATTCGCTGGGATTATCATAAGCATATGATCATGAATCACTCATATTTTATTCAACAGTTTTATTATTTTTTTTTTTGTATTAAAATTTTGATAACGTAAATTTTGAAATCTTATCTGTGATTCTGATACAAGCTTTGCAAAACTGAGATAAAATTTTCATATTAAATTCTTTTAAATTTACATGATAAAGTTTTATCAATGAAATCCGTTTTATTCATTAGATTATTATAATTTTTGATACTATAATTTAATTGTTATTTAAAATTCACATCCGAGCTCTAAATTTCAGACAAAAAGTTTCTAATTAAATAGTACAAAATGAACTTAAATATTTATCTTAAACCTATTAGTCAAGTAAAAGTTTCTATCTCATTACTGACTTTTAGATGTAAAATAAGTTTGATACCATCCGTAAAAATTTTTAAATTAAATCAACTTGAAAAACATTGATCTTATCAAGGATTTTATAAATACTCGGTTGAAAAAAGTAAATAGTAAAATTTAATTAGATTCTGGTTAATTTTAAGTATTTTAAATAGTACATCAGACTACCGTAGGAACATCAATTTAAATTTTACTCAACATTTTTAATTTGATACTTAAAAAAGTGATTTGTAGCGGTTGCTACAGTAAATAACGACTTTTTCTTTAAAAATTATTGTTTTAAACAGAAAAAAGCATCAAGTCAATAATTATAGTTCCATTTTTATCGCTCCGTGTAAAAATTTAATACCTTACCTGCTAAATTATTAACATTGGCTCCATTAAAATTTAAAATTATCTCGATAAAAATTAAGTAACCTTTTTTAATATTTTTTACGTATCATGCAATAATTTTTTTTTTTTGCTAAATATGATAAAAAATTGAAGTTTAAATAATAAATTCCTACACTTAAATTTTTTTGCCAATTTCATAGCTTGTATTACTGTTTTATTTAAAATAGTATTTATCCTGAATTTCTTGTAATTTAATTTTTTTCCGTGTAAGTGGCAAGATAAAAAATGAGTTAATAACATGAATTATAAATTGTGACATAGATTGTGACACGAAGTGGTTAAATTGCCGCAGGAATAGACTTAGGTCCAGAAACACGGGCATATGTGGAGTGTGCAGCGATCCTTCATCATTATCTTCACTGACTCCCGTAATAATACAGCTGGGAGGCTCGGGTGTCTAGCCGACATTCGGTAGAGTACACCAGCATCATCATAACTGTCAGCACTGATGATAGCAATTTCAAATTAATTGGGAATTTACTGAGATCGGATCTGGCGACGCAAAATGATTAATTAACTACTTCCAGCATCATCATTGCATGCCACACGCTCGACCGAAATATTCCGTGTGTGTAGACTGTTACACAAAGTACAGCAGTGCGTAAACGGGACGCAGAAGTACGCAGAAGTACATATATGTCGACGAACTACTAATACAGAGTGGGACGAAGTACACGACATATATCTGTTGGAGTAGCGTGGTAGCGGTAATGCACGCAGACCAGCAAGCTTTACTCGTGATGGCATCAGCGCGACGGCTAGCTGCGATAAGTCCTGTGGGATAACAGCCTCGTGTTTCGGATAACAGAGAATATCACGGTACACCCGACACCGTGAAACATACCGCGTCGTGGCCGTGACAAACACTCTGTTACTGGTATGCCATTTCTCTACCTTCTATCCTCTCTTCTGCTCTATTCTACGTATCCGTGAGCACCAGTCTAGAGGCCGTCGTCCGCCATAGCCATCGCCAGTTCAACACCCCCAGCCCCGGGAACCCTAACAGATTATACAGCATAATCACTAGAAACTCGAGACCTCGGCGTAATTCCCATGAAATTATTCGCTAAAATTTATATACTCACTGTCAGACGACAAATAACTGGGTATTAAAATACCATATCACGGATTATTATTTTTTAGAGATTATGATACCACTGTTAATACCTAAATTAAACTCGTTCAAATATCACTCTCGTTTTTTACTTTATGTTTGTTAATTTCCTATCGGATATCTGTTTACTCGCGTCCGATTGATTTTATAAATTATCCGAGGCAATTACTATCACATCAATTCTATTAAAAATAAAAATATAATCCGAAAATACAAACATAAGTACATAGAATATTTACATTTCAATATTATTTAAATTGGAATAATTTTTTTTGATGAAATAAATTAAATTATTCGTAGTTTATTTCAAACTTTTCATATTTTTTTTTATGATTTTTTACATTAAATTTTTCTTTGAAATCAGAATTTTTACAATTTTATCAAAGAGCTTTATTCAAATTTAAAAGATCAAAATTTAGCTCTGAGCTTTATAAAAGTAATAATAAATGCTATTTTTATTAAAAATTCAAAATAAAAATAAAATTGTAAATATATCAAACGCTTAAATTAATATAGTAAAAAATATCCCGTAAAATCAATAAAATTTTAAGCAAACTATTTAACAACTGAAGAGTGCCTTGTTTTAAAAAAAAATATTTGTGCTTAATTTTTCACGTCAACGTCAGTTCGTTGGTAGTTTTTTTATATTTTTGACACCCCGACTGTGTAAAGAAACTTCATCGAGCGCGATAGATAGGACAAATAAAGGCGAGAAAAAAATGAACAGGATCTAAAAAACATAGTTTTGGCAGCCCGAGACAGCTGAGCGGATCAATCGAGGAAATTGAAAATGTTGCTCCTTGTTTAAAGTTGCTATCGGTGGTTAGGTGCCGAATGGCGACCCTTCTGTTCTGCACCGCATGGCCTCTTTCACCAGAGGCTCGGCAGCTAAAGCCGTACGGTGTGGTACAGTAATCGAAGACTCTCTCAGCATCCCTCTGTACTGGTTGTGCTACACAACAAAAGTGTCCACAGACTCGACCTCCACTCCTACCTACCTATATCACTGGCAAAGCGGGTACGTGTCGCTCTGTATAATGTATCTCTCCATTCTAGTCGCCTGCCAAATAAAGCGGCTGCTTTCCACCTCCTATCAAAAGGTGTCCGTGTGTACTTTACTATAATAGAGGGAACATTATGCCATGTACGCGTGCAAGATTTCTTTTTTTTTTTTTTTCTAACGTCGTGCATCGTATGTCAACTTCACAAAGTACTAGGAGAAGAAGATGACGCAAAAGAAGAATAAAAAAATTTTAAGTCAGAAAGAAAGAAATGCCACCCGTGTACCAAACGATTTTTTATTCTATCTCATACAAAACGTAACGAGAATTTAAATAAGACAAGCTTATGTTTAAAATATTTTAATATATTTTTTACAAGTTATTTGTTGTTTATATTTAGAAATAAATTTAGCTATTAATATTAATATTTTCAAAAAGTTGGTGAATAAAAATAGGGAATAAATTTAAGGAGTTAATGTAAAAGATTTGTGAACAGGAGGAAAAATGCTGAAAAAATTAGTGTGAGTGGATTTGAAAAAAGTTGTGCATTCCTCCATTAATTTTCCACGAGAGAGTACTTCGGGTCGGCGGCCAAAAAGAAGGAGGAGGTGGCGAGAAAGATTGGTCTTACGAGTGAAGGAAAACTGTGGCAATGTATGTAGTATAGCCTCGAGTAAAGCTGGTTAGGTATGGCGGTGGGTGTAGTCGCGCTCTCGACGTCGGGTGATTGCGCTGTAGTAGGTGGCATTGAGCGATCATCTCATCTCGCGACGCAAAGTTAGATGAGGAAATTTGTCCCTGCGATAGGTTTGCTGATAGTTTGCTAACTCACGGTGAGAGTAACACCGGGGAAAGAGAGAGGAAGCTATTTTTGTTATATAAAAGCTTTCGGCGTGCGTTTGTCAAGGCTTTCCAGCTTTCCAGGCTATTATACTTTTTTAGGACGCTGTATTTTATTCGTACGTTGAGTTATATCACTTGTTTCAAGTCTTATTCCTGTTTACACTCCAACGTAATCGCAGAATGAATTTATGAAAGTATATATTATTTTAAATTTAACTTTTTTTCTTGTTTTATGAATTTTTGGAAATAATTGAAGTACTTTACTATGAGTATCGCTCATTAATTAGTGTTTTATTGAAATAGTTAGAGTTGGGTTGTATCCAGTAGTTTTGAGAGTAGCTGTTGACGATCCACATGACAGCGTTGTATCTAATTACACACCTGTTCCATCGAACGGCAACATTAAACGGCGCAGTGGGTAAACCGCGTTCGCAGATAGAAGCACTTGAAGGAAATCGAGTGGTTGCGAAAATTTAGACGCTTTAAATTAGTTGCAGCTTGGATGAACAACACAGTGCTTGCTTTTACATAAATATATGTATAGGGACCCGCATAAATATGTATGTAAGTATATATTCCTCAGGATCAGTATCAGTAGCTCATTTATCAAGTGAAGGATTTTGAATGTCTGGCCTACGTCTCGGTAGGATAAATTTATCGGTTTTATAATTAAGCAGGATCCAAACCCCGCGCAACTACTGGCTTCCAAATAACGTACAGTAACTCCCGTTTAATTTATATCTTTTACTCGGCTTGCTGCACATTAAATTCATGACGACGAGACGTCGCGTATTATTGAACACAGAATGACGAGAAAAATAGTGAGTCTGGTTTGGTTTAGTTTAGTTTCTGGTGTCTTGTATCACTGAAAATTATACGAAAGACTATATATTTAAAAAAAAGGTACCGTTTAATTTGGAGCTTGTGAAAGTAATCTCGGATTTTGTAGTTTCCAATTACAATTCCAATCCCTAGTGAAAACCGCGATAATTATTTTTACGTTCTACCACTTCTCTTTTGTTCTTTTATTTATTTTATTTTACCCTTTGTTGAGTTTATTTCGCCGAGCAAGAGCGAGAGAAAAAAATAAAAAAAAGAAAAAAGCTCCGACCGTGACCATTTGTAGTATTGAGTTGAGATTTCGAGAAAAATAACCAGAAAAGGAGACTGTCAAGAGCATTAGAGATGGTAATTTAGACTCCTGTATTGATCAATCCAAGTTACTTTAATTAAACTGCTTTTTGAATTTACAGGGCTTTTAAATAAACGTTTGGGTTAACGCGCCCACGAGACTGCCACTGGAAATTTGAGACATTAAACACACTCACGTTTTCCGCTAAGCTTTACTGTTATTCGTCAAAACGTACCTGCTTTTATGTGTAAGACTGTCGTTATATTTTGCAAGTAAACAAGATTTTCGAGCTTTTCCAACAAAGTGTTTCATAAATCTTCCGTTCTATCGTAACTATCTGCAATAAAAGCGACTGAAGAATCAAAAATTTGATAGATTACTTTTTAATACACCACCCAAAAGTAATTAATTTGATTAAATAAAAATAACTTTGTCTAAAAAAAAAAAAATGATTTTATAAAGAGATAAGTCCGATGTAGATTTACTGGCAAAGACAACGAGATTTCTTGATTACGTTTTGGACAGTCTCCACAAAATGTTAAATTTTTTACTCAAACAGAATTTTTTCACTTTTATTGCTCTAAAATCTAGATAAATCTGGTAAAAATAAAACAATGTATGCGCAATTCTCTAGTACATTATTTTTAAAATTGTAGCATTTTTTTTTTATTAAAAAAAATGTTTACTTACGACACCGTTCCATTCGGCGTGGCTTTGCCAGATTTATTGCTAATGGATTGTCATACCATGCAGTATTATTTCAAAACATATTTTTATATACATCGCGTTACATATTCAACAGAAATAATCTGCAATAAACATATCTAATTTACATAAAAATATTTAGATAAACAACAATTATTATTATCATCATCTGGAACATAAATAAAAGCAAGAAACAAAATAACACCAAAGGACTTTATCGCAAAAAAGCAATTACTAACTAAAGCAAATTTTAGAAGCAGTATATCACAATATCCCGACTTACTCAAATTCAAACTAGACAACTCTCTCTTCTCCTTGTTGGTATGACCTCGACTGTTATTACACTAGCGCCACGAGCAGCAACAACATACTAGATTCGACGAGTGAGTTTATCAGATGTGACAGCTAACACAACGCAAGGCGGCAACAATCCAATGTCACTTTGCTTCCCCCCGTGTTTACGCAAGGATCCATGCGAAGCGACAAGGGTCAAATCTGCCGGACCTCGAGATCTCGACAAGGGACCAGACGTGAAACCACATCCTCCTCTCAGCCTTCCTCCTCACCCACTCTAGTCAGTCTTCGGAACTCTATACTCTTTGCTCTTTACCCTACGGCATATGAAAGAAACAAAGCTGCCGGCGAAACTTTTCTCTAACAAGCTCGTAATTACACCCAAAAACGATTGGATATAACAGAGTGTCGTGTGCTGAAATGGAAATCCAGGTTATTTAGTTCCCCAACCCACTCCACCTTTGCTCCGCTACTCATTACAAATTTATGCCGCCAGAGGGCTTTCACACGCGTTGTTCTCTCGCACGTGATAAGCGTCATGAGTTTATATTATTCCTCTTAACAACGAACTTCTCTCGAGTATGAGTTTGAATATCTTTTCTCGTCTGTGCCCGTGGATGCAGATAATGAGGATGAGGATACTCCTCAGTGCCATCAGTTCAAAAGGACAAAAGGCATTATTGAGAATAGAAACAAAGTGAGATGAAATGATTGGCCCGGCTCTGAGTTTAGAGCTTGTTTTAACAGTCTGATGCTGCTCCATCCTCTAGGGAGGATGGACAGGGGGTTGCTATGACGATCACACCCCATCGAATTACACGAAAATTGCCCTACGTGCCTCCTTCCATTCAATTTGCTTTTGTGCCTCCTTCCTCTTTCTATCACACACGCTAGATACAAGCTACAAGCTACATCTACATGATGATCATTATCCTCTATCTCTCTATTCTCTCTATTCCGTGTATGCTACTTATTTTGTGTACTTACCCCTCTCACTCTCGCCTAAAACTCCGCATAACAAGTGAGAGGTTGGATTGAACTCATCATATATATATATATATATATATATATATATATATATATATATATATATATATATATATATATATATATATATATATATATATTGCAGCACACATGCATTAAAAGTTTCTCTATACTAGTTAGAGGCTTCAGTTGCACTGCACTTCGTATTAGATGTACACCAGTGTGGGTATAAACGTTTCTAAACTGCGTTTGATAAATTGCCAGCGAGTTATATGTAAAATGACACTACTACTAAACTACAATTACTGAAACGATGCCCCTGGCTGGCTGACTAGCTGACTGGTTTCCTTTCAGATATGTTTTATGTTATGAAAAGGAGTGTGTGCATCCCTCTGTGTGTGTGTGTGTGTGTGTGTGTGTGTGTGTGTGTGTGTGTGTGTGTGTGTGTGTGTGTGTGTGTGTGTGTGTGTGTGTGTGTGTGTGTGTGTGTGCCAATGGCTTTGAGCTAGATGAAATAACGCAGAGTTTCCGGAAGTGAGATGCGGATGGAATATAACGAGAAGTGTGCCAGCCTGAGAGACGTGTTATTAATTACACTCGTGGTGCGGGATTTTGATAAGACTCCGATGTTTGTTTAGAGATGTGTTTTGTGTGCATGAATTTAAAGTAAATTTGGGTGTATTTGTGTTGGGAATTGTTGGTGCTTAAATCGCGTGATGTTTCGTCAGCGGTTTTACTATCTCTGCTTACTTTTTTATTAGGCAAATTTGATTACTCTGTATGTTTAATTAGTTCTTTAGTTAATTAATTATACCAGGTTTTAATCTTTTCAAGGAGTTATAAAGTTTTTATGCTCTTTTTTGTTAATTTTTAATTTTCCTAATAGTTTAAAGATTTTTTAAATATAGGCATTGGAAATTATTTTTTTAATAAAAAGTAGAAAATTTTAAGCATATCATTTTGCTGCCTTGAAGTCAACATTTATATGAATTTTATATTATGAAAAAGACTAAGAAGAAAATTTTCACCGTATCTTGGATGTCAACTTCATCATCTGGGATTCAAACTAAAAGAAAAAATGTTTGATTAATAGTGAAAAGTTTGACTGGAAAAAAAGCATAAGAGAAGTTAAACCAAGAGCATAACTGAAGCGATCTTGATCCATTTTGTATGTCATTATCATTAAGTCCTCATCCAATAAACCTGAATAGATTAATGTAATTAAGAATCGAGACTAATTGGTCTTTATCATTTATGTAAATAACTCAAATATGAGCTAAAAGCTTGTCTCGATTCTTTAGTTGCTCCATTCAGATTTTTTTTAATTAATTTGCAATTTTCTACAAAATGTTTTTATTTCAATCAATTTTTTAATTGGATCAGTTGTGATATTTTTTAAAAATTGAAGAAAGTAAATCAACAATAATTTTTTAACATTATTTAATTTTTGTATAAAAAAAATAATTGAATTATTTATCAAGATTGAAAATGAATAAAATAATAAAAAATAGCAATTATTATGGTTAGGTGTAAACACCAATTGATTTCAATTAAGTCGGATGAATCCAGTGGATTAATTGCCTATACGTGTTACTCATAATCTCTATGGGTTGGTTGGCAGCGGGAGTCAGAAACACGGATTAAAAGATTATGTCTGGCAATATATATAGTTAAGTTGAGCTTGGTGAAAGTTGTAAGTCTGAAATAACTTTTATACAACAGGAGACTTTTCTAGCACCAGTCTTTTATTTATTCTTCACAAATGGAGGATACATCTTTCATGTATATCCCCGTAATGTTTTCACATTACGAGTAAATAACAGACCGTGTAGACACAGAATTCTACCCTTGGATTCTCAACACTTATTTCCCTCTTTAATCAACTCATGACATTCTGTTAATGCGTCCCTTGTCGGCAATTAACTAACATAGACCACAGCCAAGTGCACTCGGTTAGCTTTCACACAATAACAATAACAATAACAGCAGCACCACTGACAACAGCCACAACTATAGCCCGTATAAAAGGTCGCTAAGTAAATTGATTGCGAAAATTATGGTCTTAATTTACTTTTGGTTTTATCCGATAAAATACAAAACACTTTTACAAATAGACTCTAGTGAATTGCTCTATCAACGCTAACTCAATTCCATTCTTTTCTACTTCACTCTACTCTATTTTTTCTCCTCTATTTAGTTTTTTATTTTTTATTTTGTATTGACGGAGGATAACATGACTGGGGTATTGTGTTTCTTTTTTTTTATTTTTCGTGGCAGCATTTCCATTATCGTGGTTAAACGAAAAAAAAAAAAAAAATTGTTAAAGAGAGCAGGGTCAACGAATAGACTATCGTGCGAGAAGTTCACCAGACCTTGAAAAAGAGTCAAAAAAAAAAAAAAGAAATTGTTCTATCGACAGGAGCTAATTGATTTTTTTCCCCGAGACTAGACGTCGATCTAAGGCCGAAAATTCTGTCTAATTTATATGACCGTAACTCTGCTATTACTACTTGACAGATTTTTCTCTTATGTCATAATCATTAAATTATTCGTTAAAAAAAATATTTATAATTTTCGTACGTGAAATTTTGGATTCTAAAAAAATTAATAACAAAATTTTTTCCGAAAAAAATTCACATGAAAATTTTATTAATTCATGTAAAAAGAAATATCGTCGGTGGAAAATTATTACGGATCACTAGTATTGTGAAAATTACCTCACATTCCTCATTTTTATTTAAAATAAATTTATTTTCATGTTAAATTTATATTTTACATTTTAATTAAATTTCCATTGCTGATTGCGAACAGATTGATCAATTAAAAAAGCAATACTATTTTAAAATTCAGCAGCAGTTAATTTTGAAAACACCGGTACAAGATTAATTGAGGAAAAAGTTTAAATAAATGAGAAAATAAAAGTGTCCTCTCAATCGGTCAATAAACTTGCTAGTGAACTAAATAAAAATTTAATTACATTTTAAGTCAAACGGGATTTAATTTAGCAGAGTAAAGCTGCGTAATCACGTCTATCGATCTATTATCGCAATATTATTACTCTATTTTTCCACAACCACGTACGCATAATTGAATTACCTTTTATAAATAATCAAGAGCATTTTATAATGTGAAGACCGAACAAATATGAGTGAATATTTTTCACTGTCTCTCGGCTATTTATAAATTAAAAAAAAAAGCTGATAATTAAATTGAATCAATATTGGAAATTAATTTCTGCATATCATAAAATAAAATAAAGTATTTATCTATCATGTTAAAATTAAGGTAATAAAAAAATAACAATTTATCCTGTTGTTTGTTGAGCTCATAATAAATCACTAAAAAAAATTTGATACAATTAAATCTTTGTTTAATTTAAATCTTTGACGGAATGAAAATAAGGAAATAAACATCATGATTAATAAATTCGTATTAAAATTCCAGTGAGCAAGTATGATTTTCCGATCCCAATTTTATCGAACGTGCTTTACATTTAAAACGGATTACTATCACACACGAAGCGTGGGAGGATGTATGAATAAATATAAACGTGAGTGGAGAAACGCAAAAGGTATAACCAGAGTACTCTCATGAGTGCGATAAAGAGTAATAGAGACGGAAATTGAGAACGGGTGAACGGAGAATGATTGGTCGACAGCTTATTGCTTATCACGAGGCTGCCAGGAGGGGCGCTTTTGGTGGCTGTTCATTCGATTGTCGCGTATTAACGGTCTAGAGTATTATATTGCGCGCGTTCGCCGCTACAAAGGACCTGAATTTGCTTACACCCAGACGAGAGAGAATCTAGGATCAGGGTTTAGTTCAGTTATAGAAAATAGGAGCTGAGTTGGGAAGTTTAATGCAAGGGATGTTGTGAGACCCAGTACTGTAGACCAACTCTATTGAGGACTAGAATAGACGTAGACGTAGTGTAGACACAGACATAGACGTCGAGAGTTATATTACGACACTCGTTAACACACGCAAGCGATAAAGACTTATAGTGATGAGAGACCGAGTGTTACTGTGAAAATTACTCGATTCACTCTACTCGCACTCGGTCTCACTCCTATACGGACCAACTCTGTCTCCCAGTGACGAGTGGAGCGAAATTCGGAGTTGGGGGTGTATTGCGTTAGCGCCGAGGGTGCAAACAACCTCTTGTCTCTCGAGTACAGTCGGGCTAATAATTAAACCGTTAAAAGTACTCGCTGAAGCGCGTCAGCCCTATATCAGTTTCTATTAAATTTTCATTTTGGAATTTAACTCGCGAGGTCTATCAATCTATTTTTTCATTAGAAATTTTTTTTTTTTTTTGTTGAAATTAAAAATTATTTATTACCAAAATATCTGGACGTCAAACAGAATTTCTCAATAATTGTAATCAAACTTTTATAATTAAAATAGAAATTGAGGTTCTGTAAAGTTATATTTTACGGATGATCCTAAGTTAGTGAAAATAGAATCTTCTTGACTCAACGCTTAGTTCAAAATTTCAGCTATTTACTTTTCTATAGTGATCAACAAATAATTATTTAAAAGTTAAAAATATTTTAAAAAAAATTTAAATTTACAATTATTTTGCGGCTAATTATATAACTAATTATATTTTCATTCACTTGAATATTTAATTTATTAATTGATAGTATAAAATTATTTTTTAAAAAATAAACTTATGATAAATAATAATTTATGACTGTTGAAAATCAATGAGAATAATAGTGACAATGACAATGACATTGTATGTAAACCGAAAAGCGCGGTTTCGTTCAAACCACGTAAACGCGCTCACATAAAGTATAATAATTAATCCACGTCATCCGATGACTGCGGTCGCAGTTGATTTGTCCGTAGGGTTACTCTAAATAATCCCCGGAAATTTTCGTGTATGCAAATAACGGGCCAACGAGGGAGAGACACCGCGCGCATAATTTATGCTAATTTTATTATTATTTGCCAAACTATATAATATATTTCCTACGATTTATCCCTTCTTGTCTATGAATTGTTTGTCTGATCGATACCAAAACATCCGCTTGAATGGTTTATTGTATTCCTTGATTTATTCTCTTCCGTCTTCAGCAGACCCCGACTGTAGTAAACTCAAATTCAAACGACAATTTGTTCAATTTATTAGTGACCAATTTTTTTTTCAAAATCCGCCGATTTATTTATTGGCAAATTTAAATATTTGAAAAATAAAATTTTCGTCGAAACCATTTTTTAACTTAAATTTATCCGTTGTTTATAAAATTAATTTGATATAAATAAGAGAAACAAAAGTATTTCATTGTTATTTACTATTTTAAGTAAACATATTTATTTTCTTGAATGACGTTAGTAGTAAATTCAAAATCACTGCTCGAGAAATCTACTTTCATGTCAGTGACACTTGACATAAATCGAAAATTTATTAGAGAATAAGATTTGTTTGATCTGTTACTTCCAGCGTTTGATTTTATTATTCTCAAATGAAAAAAAAAATGAAATAACACGGGTGTACATGACCATTGAGAAATAAATATTTTATTGAAATATTGCAGGGTCTCAAGTGTAGTAGGTATACCGTTGTGAGTTCTCGCGTGTCCCTGAACAATCCGCGAATAGATGCCGAAACACATGAAGGCCCCGGGGAATTTAGTTGCCTTAATTTTTCGTAGGCAGTATGTAATGTGTCACGCGAGGTATAGCGTATAAGTGTATAATGCACGAGTTTGTTGCTTCGGCTTAGTGTATTAGGATATCAAGATACGTCGATGTAGACTGACAATATGGATAAAAAATAATTCAAATATTCATGAACACTTACAAGTCCCTTGAGACTCACGTCCTCGAAAAATTTGTAATCCAAAAATAATGTCTGTGCTCGAGATAAATAATTGAGTGAGTCGTCTGTAAATAAATAAATAAAAAAAAAAAAAAAAAAAATGTGCTGCCGTGATTTTTTGAGTGTATTTTACGACAGAGTATCTTTGATGAGGGAAAATAAGTATCAGACACTGAAGTAAAGTAGCAAAAATAAGTATTGAATGTCACATTCCAGGCATGTCGAATTTAGTTCCGAATCGTTTATGTCAAAGACACCTCGATTAAATTTCCAACAGCTAAGGGAGGAATTTCGTCATCATTCCGTAACAGTTGTAGGTAAAAGCTCGTTCTCGAGAAGAAGAAGCCGGAGTTTGAGTTGGTTCGCGAAGTAAGGGACAAAGAGGAGAGCTAGAAGCCCGAGAGCGGGAATGAAATCAAAGCGTGAATTCGCAACTTTCATTTCATTTTTACAAAGAACGGGAATAAGGGAGAAACCAATGGCATGTCGTTATTGCACGCGGCCAAAGAATGAAAATAAAAAAATAAAAGTTAAAACGGTAAAACCTTTGCTCCCCTTGTCAACCTGATTTTTTACGCTTTTTATCATTTCTTTTGGTATGTTTTTTATTTTTTGACTCGACCACGGACAAACCGCTGTCCGAAATGGGATAAAATGATTCTGGTCTTTCTACCACCGAGTACAACTGCTCGGTCTCACTCACGCCCCCACGCTCTGATCTCATTCTGCCAGAAATTACTTTCTGAAATCGTATTAAAAGCTCTCCTACCGTGAATAATATCAAAGTTTGTCAGTGACATTTATTAAAAAAAAAATAAGGAAGAAAATCCAGTTTTATCGCAATTAAAAAGGTCGAAGAATTTTTAGAATCCTTTTAATTGAATTCAATATTTGATTAATTTTTTTTAATTTAAACCGCAGTTTTTTTTTTTTTTTTTTTTTTTTTTTAATCAGAAAGATTCACTGTTTCATTTTAAATCAGAGTTAATTTTATCTGTTAAAAATTATTATTTGAAAATACTAAACAACTAAATCGCTGTTACATTAATGGAAATTTTTTAACGACGTTAGCAAAGTTGGTAATAGTATTAATAATAATAATAATGATAATAATGATGATAATATTTGGGTGCAGCATACAAAAGTTTGTTGAGTACACAGTGGAGCTCGAGGGGTTGTTATGGATATAAAAGGATGAGAGCAAACCCAGTGTAGAAGGGGCAGTTGGGGTAATTTTAGAGGTGAACGAATACCAGGACGGGGGGATTGAAGTGCAAGTGGAGGTTGAAAGCTTGTTCATCGGGCGCCGGAAATGGCTGGCTCCATAAAAGTAGTATGAGTACTACTACACAGGAAGTAGTCTAAGTAAAAGTACAAGTAGTAGTAGTAGTAGTCGTGGCAGAAGTGAAAGAGAAGTATATAGAGGTATAACGGACGCTCAGCGAGCAAACATTTTTACGCTATTACTGAAATTCGAGAGTGGATATTAAGCAAACGCTTGGAGCTGCAGAAAATTACCGAGGAGTGCAGCGCGTACAAGCAATCCTTCAATTTTTTCCTGCCAGAAATCGATTCGAGGATTCAACAATTTTTCTACGTGATGATACTACCCAGCAGCATTTTAAATGACTTTATAATTTGATTTGTAGCAAGTGTATCTGGCGAAAGGGACTAAAACAAACTGCAAAAAATATAATATATTGTGAGAACTTTTTAGTTTGTTTTTTTTTTTAACTTTTTTTTTTCAATAGTAGAATAAAAAGAGTTTTTAGCACAAGTAGTTTGCCTCTTTGTCTCTTTTGCAAACGAGACGGGAACCTGAAGGCTTCTCTGTAAGTTATTTTCTCGGGGAATATAAATTTTCCGTCTTCACGTGTCGTCTTGGGGTAATACATTTCGGTGAGCTGGTCTTGTTGGTCTGTATGTGTATCTAAGCGTATGTACAGACTCAGCCGAGAATTTAAGCTAACAGACCCGATACTGGTTGATAATAATTCAACCAGTCGACACATTACTCACTATCGATCGATATTTAAGCCAACGAGTTATCGAATTTTCAATGGCTATCCCCATTATATATTCATCATTTACTACTACCGTAATTGGATATTCAAAACTGATTCCATTCGATTTACGTCCTACTAAAT
Organism: Cotesia typhae; assembly: GCF_013202065.1. Classification (NCBI taxonomy): domain Eukaryota; kingdom Metazoa; phylum Arthropoda; class Insecta; order Hymenoptera; family Braconidae; genus Cotesia; species Cotesia typhae. Next base: position 11,848,721 of record NW_027423756.1, on the reverse strand, counting down.
TACTCCTCCCGAGTTATACTTTTTTTATCTGTCAATATTTGCTGATGACTCATATCAGTTGATCGATAATCACTATCAATGATATCTAGTTCATTAATTTAATGATTAAAGTGTATCCAGATAGATAGTATCATCCATCAACGTACAAAGATAATGACACTCTATTATAATTTATAATTATCTATATTATTAAAAGAATAAGCAAAATTTTGTAGCCAATTTATTTAAATGATAAAATGTCTTGTGAACTATTGACATTTTTAAAAATATAAGCTCATCCTGATGTTACACTCATCAAGACCTTTCATTTAAGTACCCACATAATTTTTTCATATATTTATATATATTATATATACGTATATATGAAAAATATATCAAAAATGCAAGTGGGTACTCAAATGAAAGCTCTTGATGAGTTTAATATCGGAAGAAGCTTATATCTTCAGAACCGTCCATAGTTTAAAAAGTACAATACAATTTAACAAAATTCATTACTTAATAAAGCAAAATTTTATTTATTTATAATTCACAAATAAATAATTTTTTTACCGTTGTTATACAATTTAAATCAAATATTTTTAACTGTCTAAATAATTTTATTTTATAATTTAAAAGATTTATATCTCTATTGATTTGAATCCTCAGTTACAAGCGCTGAAAAATTAATCTAAATTGACTTTAATGACGAAATTAGCATAGAACGCCTAAACTGTAATTAGCGTAATAACCAGCATTAAATAATCTAAGCAAATAAATTACTCAAAAGTAGTTATAGCCTGTTTGTCATAGATAAAACAATCCGCATTAAAATAAAATAAAAAAATAAAATAGTCTAGTGTATTTTGTGTATTATGTTTCAGTATTGCATTAAAACACAATCAGAGTTGATCAATATCAAAGCATAATTGAAGAAAATAATTACATCACCGTCGAGTTTCGCAAACATTTAATTCAGCATTATCAAACATCACTAACAATTTCAGCATTGTTCAAATTCGACGTGTAAACACGTCACGAAATACTTAAAAAAAAAAAAAAAAAAAAAGCAACGTCACACAAGGGGAGACTGCATGGACTATTTGAATGCAGAATTGACAATGTATCAGCACAAACCCTAACCCTATTATTTATGTCACCTCGTAAAACTTGTGGCGTGTCATGAGCTCATACTCGTCGTTAACTCTCTCCTTTTCTCTTCTCTATTCACTCATTCGTCTCCGTTGTTTATTACTTAAATTCAGTCTGCAATGTCAACGCAACCTCGTGAATTTTCTCCTTTATCCATTCAAATGTACCGACCTATTTATATATTTATTTATAAGCAACGACGTCGAGAGTCGTAACGCAGGATTGTAGCCACCATAAACTCAAAAGTTAACCAATGAGTTTCGTCAATATAAAATTATTTTATTTCACTTGCAAAGTCATGCTAAAATTCCCTGCATGCGTGCGTTATTTTTCTCGATCTCTTCTGTAAGATTTTATTTAACGTGACTTGTAAAAAAAAAATATATAAATAATCAGCAGAAAATTCTGGATTACGTTTTACGTTAAGTAATTAAGCATTTGCACTTGCGTAGGTGTGATAAATAAATATTAAATCCTGGACACATAAGTATGTGTCCACATATTGTGTTATTTTTTCTTATCACGGAGGGACTTTTATCAGCTAATAAATAAAGAGCATTGTTGTGGTACTGCCAAAAAGATATGGGGATAAAGAAAGAGGTTAAAAAACTTTTTTTTTCCACATTAATTATATATTTTTTTTCGTGATAAATTCAGATAGTGTTTAATTGAGCTATTAATCATGTCGCTATATGACTTATTCTAACTGAGATATTTTTTATGAATTTATTACAGCTCCCGTACTCTATGGAATTAGATTACGATGTTGTGGGAGTGCAAGGTGGTAATCCCGAGGCAGTGGCACTGCTACGACCGCAAGTAAATGTCTCAGCCAAAGGCCAAGTTCCAACAACACTTCAAGTCTTTAGAATACGTATTCCATGCTCGGGTTTACTTAGCGCTGAAATACCGATGGCGTTACGGCTCAATATTTCGGCGCCTCCTGGTACTAAGTATAACGATACTACTTTGGTGTTTAGAAGGAACAAAATTTGTCTTAAAGGTAAAAATTATATTTATATTTATTTAATTAATTTTTTAAGAAAAAAGTAAATTGTGTAATTGATTAAAAAAAAAAAAATAATAATTGCTTGACCTTGACAAGTCTAAAGTATAAAGCACAACGCGCTATGAGGCGTGTAAAAGTTTCAATTGATTTTGAAATTTTAATAAACGTTCACCGACAAATAAATTTTATGAAAAGAAAATAAATAAAAAGAAGCATGATAATAACAAGTAGCAAGTATAATAAGAGTAAATATTTAAGTTAGTAAGTCTTAAGATGAATTATTAGTTTGTAGAATAAGTTTATAAAGGTAATCGATCAAGTGTAAATATTGTCCGAAATATCTTGGAGCTTTTCAATTACTTATAAAAGCCCCGGGGTATTCTCGGATACTTTTAGTGTATGATAGAGGGAGCCTCAGTAGTGGTATAAGTATTAGTAGGGTCCAGAAAGCCAAGAATCCTTAAATTTTTGCTAACCCGGCGGCGTCTTAACCCTCACCAGGATGTTCCGACGTTATTTACGCTTATACCCAGTACCAGTGCTAGTATTCCATTCCTCTCCTCTTCGGGTGGGTCTCTTGATCTCCGACGACGCCCCTTGATCTTGATGCTCGATGGCTTCGAGAGTCGGATCTCTTTCATTAAATCCCGCCGACGAGATTCAATTTTACCTCACGGATTGCTTTTCCCTGTTCCGTCTCGCCTTGTAACCGGATCCGTTTTTACCGAGTCTTTCGCGAACTCAAATCTTCCCGTCGCTGTCGCTGTGCCGGGTGATGCGACACGACAATCACTTTCATTTTATTTTTTATTTATTCTCCCCCCACCTCTTTTGATTTTTATTTTTGTTTTTTCCCTTCTTTTCACTTTTATCTCATCATTTTCAACTGTCCAGTCATCTTTTGGCATTCGATACTTTATTCAATTTTTAAGTAATAAATCGAATGAAATAAAAAATTCATGGCTTAAATCGAGTTAAACACTCGGCTTAAATCAATGTCAGGCAAGCAAAAAATACCCGCTTGTAATTACGTTTTATATTTTTTTTAAGAATTCATTTAATAAAATTTTTATTAAAAAAGATACAAAAAGTGATAATAATTGTAAAAAAAAAAATTTAATTTAATTGTCAAAGCAACGAACAATTAGCCAAGAACAAAGGCTAATTATCTTTGTCCTCATTTTTTCAAAGCTGTACAGCCATAGCCAATTTTATTTCATATCATGCGGAATAATATGATTTCACATCATCTCATCCGTATAAATCCTATTTTTTACTTTATTTATTTACTTGTTATTTTTTTTTTTTTTTTTTTTTTTCAAGAGTTTCAAATAAAAAAGCTAAAATAAAAAAACTTTGATTAAATAGAACTATTAAAGTAAGAAAGAAAAAGTAATCCACAGTAAATTGGAAAATTACTTGATCCAAGAAACAAGTTTACTTTAACACACACCCATACACACCCACTCACTCACATGTTAGGCCAGACAAGAGACGCGGAGTGATTTATACAGCAAGCCGTTGATCCCGAAGGACTTAATTCTGGTCAAGCGTAAATCTCGGTTAGAGACTGTTTGATTGTGGCTGACCACTCACCGCGGTTACTACTGGTACGCGCTCGTCGTCCGACGAAGACGCTGGCATTTCTAACTTGTGGTGACAAGGAAGAGGCCAAGACCCAGAAGCACAAGAAAGAAGTAGAATAGGGTTAAGGGGCGGATCAGGTTAAGGATAAACCACCAAGCGAAGGAAGGATGAAGACAAAATGACTGCGCAAGTGGAAAGAGACTATGCAACACCAGACGTCGCACGATACTTATAACAATCCGGATGATCTGAACGCCTCTTCGGTTTTGTCCTCGACATTTGTCTCCATTGGAAGTTTAATCCAACAATATCTCAGCTGAACTTGCCGGTTATTCAAAGTAAATGCTGCCTCAGTGCAAAATTTACAGCAACATTCAACTGGAGAAACTTGATCAAAATTTATTATTATAAAATTTCAATGATTATAATTTTTTATTTTACTTTTATCACTTTCGGATGCATTTTTGGACTGTGGAATATAACTCTGGCTATTTTATTATTGTTAAAAGTTTTTACGAGACTTTTATTTGTTATTTGTTGTGTTTTTTGTCAATTGTCACGTCTCAGATGATACGAGATTTCTCCCCCGGTGGGTTGTTGAGAAAACGAAGGATTTTATCGTTGTCAGGTCTCTGGTGCACTTTGTAATACTCGTTTTCAAGTGAAGTTGAGTCACGTACAGGAAACACACGAGCTAGACAGGGCACGAATTTCGTTCCAATTTATACGACCAGATCGAATCCTCTTTTCTTTCCTCGTTTCTCTTTCTCCGTTGTTGCTTTCCTCCCGATTCTCATCTGAGAGCTCTCATCTACCGGGTACTCGGCGAAATGTCCAGTCAGGTAAGACTGCTGCTTTGAAACCAGGATTGGGACAATAAAATGACGATATACAAGTTCAAGTGGATCTTGAGGTACAAGGATCTCAGTACAAAGTACTGAGAAATGTAGAAGAAAGAGAATGAAAAATACGTGAGGTTAGATTGCTCCAATTTCATACTTTTTTTTAGAAAACTACCGAGCATACCACCAGATTGTATGCTAGCATTCGGAGCTTATATTTCTTTCATTCTGAAAAACGTAACTTGATTCGTTTAATTTTTTTCATTTTAAATTTCGCTTGTTACAAGCTAAGCAAAAAAAATATTCCAGAAAGGTCTAACAATTTTTACGAGTCGATTTTAATCCGTATCAAATTTTCTTAACCAAATTTTTAATAAAATATTTTATAAATATAAAATATCACTATTATTATTGATCAAATTGCAGTTGTTATTGTTGTTAACTTTGTAGCTTATACTTTGGCAAGTGAAGAAATAAGTTAACAAACAAGTCGCGTTAAGAGTTCGAGAAGATTTGAAAAAGTTTTACTTGTATTATTAAGCAATATCGAAGACTGAAATAAATATCTGTGTACCCGTAGTGCAGCTTGACGTTGAATTGCGTTTGTCTGGAAATATGGCGTCCAAGCTGGCACAGTTTTGCCGGAACTTTTCTCTAAGAGTTGTTTGCCTCGGGCGTTCGAACAAGATCTCAGTAAACGGAACAAGTCTACAGTACCGTTCACTGAAAAGATACCAAGGAATATAAGTCAGTTGGCTGTGTCTGTTATAACTGAAGATGAGTTGTTCTCAAGAAAAATTCTCGGTGTTGAGTTAAATGCAAGTATAAAGCGTCTGCCATGAAACTGATATCTTGAGTTCGGAATACAGTGAGCTCAATATAAAGAAAATGAACAAGTTCGGAGCAGAGGTAGCGGAGTTTAAATAAAAAGGAAAAATAAATATGAGGGTACAGTATAAAATGGAAATAAAAAAGTTGAAAAGCCTTCCGGGCAAGATCTCGAATACACGGACCGCTCCGAATAGGAATGGAAAGTCGACGTAAATAAACAAAATAAGATTCCCTGCCACACTTTACTTGGCTCTGGCAGTGTGTGCTCTAGTGAGCGTCCTACACTGTAGACTCGAGATGTGCCGTACTTCTATACCCGTTTGAACGAATGCTATACACCCGAATACGAACAACGAAATCTACCCGGTGATTTATTTAACTAGTTCTTTTTTTTTTTTTTTTTTTTTTTTCACTTGCACACGCCTCATCACACCCGAGCAAACTCGCCCTCGCTAACTTGTTCTCGTTGCCCCTTACTCATTCCTTTTTCTTCGAGAAGACTTTTTATCCAAACCTATCTTGTCTTTTCTTACTGCCATTTTGTCTTATGTATTTCCTTTTTGTTTTGTCCCATTTACCCTTTTCCCCATTGTTTTCCATTTTTCGTCCATGTTCTTTTTCTGCTTAGAAATAACCGCTTTACGTTTGTTTACCTGTCTGCAATTGTACGGAGAATTATTTATATTTTTCCCAACTGTTCTTCCGCTAAATTCAATTCGATTCGAATTGGAATTTTTATAAAAACAAAACATTTTTTTTTTATTTTTTTTTTTTAAGGGAAAATCGAGGAAAAAAAGATTTATCGTTATTTATCATTTTGCTATCAATGTAAAATAAATGGTGGGATTGCTCTGTTTTTACTTCTTTTATATTTTTTTAGCGATTGTTCTTTCACGGGGTTTATCTACGGTGTATTTATCCCGGTGAAAAGAGAGGAAAAAAATGAAATAGTAGTCCTCGACTTTCTCGGCACTGACGGGCAGCCCACCAGCTGCAGCGGTGTCGGAACAAAGAGCCGAGGAAATGAGAAACAAAAAAACCCCGGAGAGAATCATACAGGATAAAGAGACGACAAAGCTCGAGCGAGATATCGTATAAAAATGTGATCACCTAACTGGGGGACGGAAAAATAATAATATCAAAAAGAAATCCTCGAATTTCCCAAAGGAATAAACTTCCTATTTTTCTGCTGGACATTGTCAGCTGATCAAAGACTTGTCTTTAATAAACTCACTTTTCTCTTCAATGGGTTTATTGTAGTAATAATGATCAATGAAATTTTTTATAAATATACCGAATTTATTTTTATATCAAAACATTAAAAATTATTATAAAATATATTTATACTGTAATAAAAAATAATTTTGATTACAGGTGTTGAAGCACCACCGAGTAACGACTCAATTCGTTTAGAAGCCGGTCCCTTCATAAATGGTACAGGTGCATTATATCTCGCAGCAACCTGCGCGTGTGCTTTTATCCTTGTTGTTGGAAGTGTTGGCAGCGCTTTGTATATACGCAACAGCAAGGCTCGAGTTCAAGAATCACAGTAAGTTTTGATACCTTCACAATCATAATTCATAATTCATAACACCAATTCTCGTCAGCAATTTTCAATTGAATAAAAAAATTCTTAATTATAAGTTATAAGAATTAAAAAAAATATAAATATTCGAATAATAATCTAAAATGAACAAATACTTTCTTTGCGTAAATAAACTTAAAATATATGAAAAAGTGTAAGAAATTTGTTATGAAAGAAACCGTTAAGCTCTCAGAGGGTCCGTGGGATTTTTCAGAAGGCTTTAAGAAAAATCAATTGCCAACAAAAGAGGTGTGAATCCCTGGGAATCCTTCTGTAATAAAAAATAATAATAAATGATATGGAAAATGTGTAGTGGCTAAGGCTCAACTTGGAGCTAAAGCCAAGAAAGCCTCAATATGAGTTAAGATGAAGGAGATGATTTACTTTTTATTTTTTATTTTTCCACGACAAGAGCCAAGAGTCGGCATGTGCAGCAAAAGAGTTTGAGGGGGGGGGAGGTTTTCTCCCCAGAGGTTTGATATTTTAGAAACCGAACAAGAAAGCCGACGGGGAAGAAAAAGTATCGGGTAAATGGTAGCAGAGTGTGGGATGTAGTAGGATAAGCAGGATAGCTCGACTCCGGGCGGATGAAATATCCTTTCAATAAGTTGGGTGATCTGTCGGTCGGTTGGCATCGCTCCCGACATTTTATTACACGGGTGCAATGCTGGCCGGATTTCTTGAAGGATTCAGTGCGGGATATAAGGCTGTTGGATATGGCCTATAAGGATAAGATAACGGGACGAGGACCTCTTGGATAGGAAATGAGCTTATGTAGGAGGAGGCTGAGGAAATTTCCATTCGGAACCCGTAGCCACGACGCGTCGAGGGCAGAAATACTGCGGTAAGAGGGCTTGTACTGCTAGCTGAGGGAGCCAAACGATTGTCTCTCACGGGATATATTAGCTCTTTTGAGGCTCCGCCGGCGGGATAACGCCTTGGCGGTTCGGGACGGGGACGAGGATAAGAGTGAGGGTGATGCACGACCCCTCTAGTTTTGCAGGGGGATGGATTCGAGTTCAGCTATAAGGACTAAGTACAAAGACTGAGTTATCGTGTTGTAGCAAAAGTACAAGTACGAGTAAGAGCAAAGCAGAACGAGCTGAGCAGCAGTCTCGTACGCTCGGCAAAGCGGCAAATTTAACAATGGTACTTGTTATGAAGCATCTCCTCGGACGCATCAACGTGTATTGGTACTTTAGTCGCTCTCGAGTTGTCTTTGATCCAATTGTAGATGAGTTGACGAGCACAATCCAAGGGCTATGCTTCAGTTATTACTTTTATTTAATTTTTTAATATTTTTTTATTTAAATATGAGAAGTTTTGAATTTTTTTAGAGGCATATAAATTATTTTATATGCGTATAAAAATGAATAATAATTATTATTATTAATGAAAATAATTTATTTGTATAATTAAATCACAAAACAATTAAAATATCGGTGACATAATTAAAATTTCGAAAAAAAAAATAATGAAAAAAGTTTCAAATATCAAGATCAACTTTTATTGGAATTTCCCATGTGGTTAAAGGAAATGTAATAGTTATTCGTATACAACTATTCACCCTCGCAATAATCCAGCATCCAGGATAGCGCCTTTGATCTTTTTTATTTTTTTCGATTGCGATATAATCGACTAGGCAACAATTTTATGGACTTCCAAAACCAATGACAAATAATCGATTATAACTCTCTCTTTTATGAATTACACATATAGATATCCATCGCATACATATATAGATGGAGATATATTTTTCATATCACCATCGGTCCGTCGGATTGTTTAGCTAACATATATACACACAAACGCGACGGAATATTTTAAGCTTTCCCCTCAGTGGTTGCGTGTCTCTCTTGTCCGCTCGCTCCGTTCTTAAATTCTCTTTTTCTGGGCACTCTATTCCAATAAACGCGCACTAAACTAGGGGCTTGGAGCCCTCCCACGCAAATCTCTTTGCCGTAGGGGCTAAAGCACTAACTTCAGATACAAGTGTTCTTCAACAGATCTTGAGTGTGCATAGTGTGGAAATTTTCACGTTACTTTACATCAAATTTTAAACGACTATAAAATATTCAATTCAAACTTTAAACTTTTACGGACTCAATAAAAGTGAAAATAAAAATAAAAATACATTACATGCATCGTCATATCCTCGCTCATGATAACTGCCGCTTGAGTGATTTTCAAACCCAAAGTTTAATCGAATGAATTAAAAATATCGAAATTTCGAGTGCACATTATTCAAATGTTTTATTGTTAGCAGCACAACTGACGGTTAATTAACGGACTGATTAAACGTCTCGCGGAACAATACACACCGCGATATATAAGGTACGAGAGGCATGAGGTATGTAATTTCCGTATAAATGATGAGAGAAACTCGTGGGAAATCAAATTCATTGTTATGGTCATTGGATCTCCGTTAATCACAAGTACGTAGCAAGCATCGTTGATAAGCATCAATCCCCTCTTGTACAAAGCGGACGAGTTAACGTGTTTAAGGATCCACTTAGGCTCTCCCTTCATCTCAGCCTCATCTGTTCAATGCATAGAATATATATATATCTATATACATTCTACAGAGAGTGTAGGACGTCGTTACAGAGGAAACTCACCAGATACAAGGACGTGTGGTAATGGTTGTGGTAGATGATTAGATGTAGGACGTAGGACGTTGAATAAAGGAGGTTCGAGGAGGACAATGCCCGAAGATGTTTCGTACTTGGCAATTCTGGAGTAGACTCTGCTCGGTGAAGCAACTTGAACCCTTCAGATGAGACGGAGCTACAGATCTCGCTTGCTACGGCGATCTACGACCCTCAGGGTAATATGCAAATCATCCGACAATATCACACAACAACCGTCTCCGTTCTTATCGAATTCGACATAATACACCTACATCTATCCATGTAGATATGTATATATATTTATTATTGGTAGGTATGAGTTAGTCTCAGGGTGTGAGCCTCTTCTCTCGAAATGGTGATGACGACTGGATATTGAGGGTGAGCCAAAATTTGTTCCTGTCTTCTTTCTCCAGTTATTTTTTATCCACCCTCGCTTTTGCCGCTGCTACTGCGGCTGCTGCTTGTGCATTACCATATTCAAGAGGATTGTTAAAAACCAATGAACATTCTTTCTATTATTTTCTCCCTCGTCAAACGCTTGGAATTAAAGCTAAATATGTCAAAGAGATTTTTATTTTTTTTAAACTTTTCACGATAATTATTTCAGCTTTTATAATCTACGAGAAATGGTTTTACTTTGTTGTAAAAAATTTATTAAAAACTATCAAAGACCGACAGTTATCTTGAGTCTAGTCGACCTAGAATTTTTAATGGTAAAATCTTTGGTTTAAATTTTTCATCCCTCTTACAAAAGTTTCTTTTTACTTTAGTTGATATTAAAAAAAAATTTTTTTTTAACAAAGAAAATTTATTTTCAGGAAGTAAACGAATTTTAAATATGCACTTGGAGTAAATAAAAAAATAAATTTAAGTGAAAATAAGTAACTTCTAGTTTTATATTACAAAAACCGGAAGATTTAATTGTTTAATTATTTTAAAAAATCTAAATATTTTATTAAAAAATAGGAAAGTGTTGCATAATTGCCGGTGATTTCAGGAAAACGCTGCCATGCTGCAGCTACTCAGCAGCGGGCACGGGCGGAGTGACCGGAAGTTCTGTGCTGGTAAGGGTGGACCCAAGGCCAGGAAGCGCCAATTCCGGAAGTTACGCGACTATCGCAGACCTTGAGCCTTTGTACGCGCGGCCCTGTGGTTCCCGAGCAAGTTATTACGCAGCCAGTCACGTTACCAACATAAGCCAGGTGAGAATCTTCCATACACCGCCCATTCATCCAAACATATATCCAAAATACCTTCAATACACATGTCCGCTTAATTCATAGCGCAATAAGTATTACTTTGAAACAAAAAACATCCTCTGTATGGCCGCATTAACCCAAAGAGCCATCATTAGCTCCAAGAATGATCATTACAAGAACAATAATTATCAGAACAATGCTCGTTGAATAAAGTATTAAAGTATCAAAGTATCAGTGGCTGTATTAGTAAGTTCAAGCGAACAAAGATAAGACTAAATCCGCTGGCTTAGTTTTTATTTTATTTTTTTTCTCCGCTCCCACAGCGCCGTATAGACAAGGGCGAGGGTAAGGGTAGGGGAGTGCAGACTAACTACACTATCAAAAGACATTCCCGGTTGGGTATATCGCGATATGCAAATGGGAGAATTTTAAACAGGTACATTTGGTTTGCGGCGTACTCTATTGCATTACATCACCTTAGGTACTATATATTCTGTATACACGCTGAGAGGAACTCGTATCATATCTCGGGAGGCTATTGTGCAGGTTTGTGAGTCTCGTTGTCTCGGTTGCCATTCAAATGACAGACTCAAAGACGCTTTCTTGAGTACGACGACACACCGGATGCCGGAAGGTGGTCCAAGTGAAAGACTTGACGTCGAGTTGTAAGAAGAGATAGTATGTGTAATGTAATAGTAAAGTTATACTGCGCTCTTGATATCTTATCATATGCATTCAGTCTACCAATAAATGCACACATGTATTGTCCTAGCTAGGTATAATGTTATATTTTTATATTTATGACAAAAAAAAGTAGACTGGTTATAAAAAAAAAAAATTATTTAAAACAAATACACCTCTCTCGAGCTCCCTGCGGTGTTATGTTGTCACTACAATATTCAGGAAAGCAGGTCGTAACAACTTACGCGTAGTTGGTGAATTATTGAGCTCCCTAAAATGCAGGCACTAGTCTACTCGTGTTTCGTCGGCACACAACACAATATAGAAACAGTGCACGGTGTCGCTACAATATTTACCACCCAGGAGTGCTGTTGCCGTTATGACGTATCATCTTAGCAACAAGATCCGAGAAAAGTCTGAAGAACTAAGCTTGTAGCTTAAAAGTATTCGCCCCGACACTAGTGTTTGCTGTTTTCCACTAACGGAAAATCCGATTTCGTTGTAACTGAGCAATTTTAGCTCTAGGTTCTCTACAGAGCTTTTATTCCATCTTAACCCGAGCTAAACTTTTGTACTCGAGTTACCTCGCCGCTTAGATGGAGGCTCTCCTCCTTACCTGGCGAGCCGGCTCTGGCTCTTGGATCCCCAGCAGTATTACCAGCCCTCAGCTCTCAAACAGTTGAGCGTCTCTTGATCCTTTTTCTTTGGTGAGTGCGCACCGGAAGCGGAAACCGTGAGAGACGTAGATCCACGAGCCAGAGTAGAGTAGTGGCTCAAAAGTTTATCGAGTTTGTGGTCGAGTGAATCGCTTTCCATGAACAACTTTTCCTCCTCCCGTCAGTCCTCCCTGGTTTGCCCTTCGTTTACTCTTGCTCTTTTTATCTCAACTCCCTTTCTCTCATCTAGAACTCCGGATTTCTTTCTGTCCATCCTCGGCGCATACTTTTCCGGCTTTTATTCACCCATTTCAACCTCCGTCGATCGCCGACACAAGCCACTCGGCATTTTGTACCAACTAACTCCAGTCAATATGTTTTCTCAGTCTTTTTTTATCTTCTCTCCTTCTCCGCTTTCAATCCCTTTAGTTTTTATTATTTCAGAAGCCCAACTCGCCAAATTTCAAGTTTTTTTTTTTTTTTTTTTTTTTTTTTCACCTATCCACATAAAAATAAGTTTTATTTTACTTTTTTCTCAAAGTTCCATGAGCGATCCGGACGTTTGGCTCGCTACTCTATACTCTATACTTTTTCGCCAGTACACTCTCTTTGAAGCGCCGCGTGCGAGCAATGGGATCAAGAATAAAAAAAAAGCATACGCGGGCTTACAGCAAAAAGACGCGGCAACGATGCTCTGTCGAGAGTACGAGCATTGCAACTAGAAGAGGATAAAACGAAAAAATAAAGAATCTTAAAATAAAATAAAACAAAAGCCGCGTTTACTTTTACAGTTCACCCTACGACTATTTCTTTCATCTCTGCTTTTCTCACTCTCAATTTTTCCTCCCTATTTTTCTCTACCGCTACCCTTTTCTTTCCTTTCCTACTTATTATTTCCCTTGCCACGTGCGTCTTATGGTCCGAATAGCATTCTCATTTCAGTATTTATTTTTCCAGCATGTCTAATGTCTTCTTACCATTATTTTCCGTCTCTCCCTCTCCCTTTTCCTCTCACCCTTCCCCTGACTCCGCCTTTAGTTACACTTCCAAATAAAAGTGAACCGAGAACATAACAACTATTCGTCAAACGACAAAGTCTCGACAAGACAGACCTTTTATATTAATTTCCTTGGCAAACAATGAAAATTCTACTGGATACATACATAAATATTCTCCTCTCTCTGCTCGTGTTACTTTACAGTGTGTAGATATAGATACATATATCTATACACTATATATATTTATCCATCTTGTGACTCTACCTCAATGACTGCACGGCTTAGCATATCCCAGAGGGATATCTTACCCGAGTAAACTCCGTACACTCGATACACAGACCGGAGAAATTTCAAAAGCCGGTGGTAGCAGCAGTAGTTAGATAGAAGAGAAGGTTACACACGCGGTTGCTTCTCTTGAGCAATCCCCGATCGAGAGCGTGAATCCGAAGAGTCAGAGAGGTGCGACAAAGACTGTCTAACGGCCGGATGAAAGTTGAGACACAGAGGTCGTGCCAGGCAAGAGCAAGAGCAGCAACGAAGAGAGTACACGAGTATAGTAATAGAGTAAGAGGAACAGTTTCGATGTAGTACTACGTAGGACGTAGTATGGGTGAACTTGCAAGTGGGTCCTGTGATTGTTTTGGCTTTGATCTTGGATCAATTTACCGGGTATACGCGTATGCCTTTACTGTGCTCCTCTTATCTCTTTACTCCCCCTAAACAGCCTTGGAAGCTTGAATGTCTTCTCCAAAGCTCCAGCCCACTGTCGAGGTAATCGTCCTTTCAGAAAACGGTCTCCCTCTGCTACTGCTCGCTCTTCGGTTCTACCATTCGTCTTAAACTCCACTTGCTTCTATTGATGCTGCACATCTTCTCTCGGGCCAAACGATACGGTTGACATCCTCAAGACTATTTTATCAACGTATTATGATGACTACAGACAGACTCCAAGCTGCTGACTGTTAGAATCTACAGAGTACAGTCGTCCCGGTAAATACACACCCCCGGTATACAGCTTTTGAGTTCTCTTGAGTTTCCGGAGATTCAATAGACATTTATATACCCAGTGCTTTTATATATTTGATACTTGAACGGTGTGCTACACAGCACAGTACAGTATGTTTTCTTTACTTTATTCATGTGTGAATAAACCGTGGTGCTTGACGGATGAAGAAAGTTTTAATCAAGTTAGTCTCATGTATTTTACTCTCTCTCTCTCTTTCTCTCTCTGGAGTTTCGTGAAACCAAATCTCGAATACTAGTGAGCAGTCGGTATAACTGACTAAGTATACATTTGTACTTGTATGTGTGTTTATTAAAGGTACGACATGCTTTTCCGACGCTGACTGAGTATTAGTCTCTAGAGTTTATTACTTTTGATAAAATATGTAATGTTATTATGTGGAGAGAATATTAAACAAAAGTATTCACAAACTTCAAAATAATATTATTATATAATTATTTTGCGAAGCGCTCATGTGCAAGCAAGCAGGCTTTAAAAGAATTAAAAGTTAATTTTAAAATTTAAAATTTTCCTTTATTTAAATAATTATTCACTGTAAATTTTAAAAATCAAATAAAAAATAACCATTGGAATTAAACGTTGGAATTTCACTTAGTAACATTTGTGAGCTAAACGATGAAAATGTATTTATTCGATTTAACAGCTCGTACATATAAATGTCCGTTAATATTGTCCGGCAATGTGTAAGCGTGAATGCGCATAACGAGGGCTCTCTAATAATTACAGGCCTCGAACCCACCATAAGCCCGTGGAATTAGCGCATTTGCATTTAATGCGTTTCGTCGCCGCGCGCGGGACAGCTCGTGCGAACTCCCAAATGCTGGGAGCTGTTGGTTGTTGCTCTCTAGTCGGCTCTTCTCGAGCTACAACTACAACTATAACTACAACGGATTCGTAAATTATTTCCGATTCCATTATTGGACCGGCTGATTGCGTATTGCCGACACACTCGCTTTTCCGGCATACAGCTACTTTTTTTTTATTTTTATTTTTACCGCTTCCTTTGTAGTCCTTCCTTCCTCTTGCCTACTATTCTCGATTACTTTTATTTATTTTTGCGTATATATTTTTTGCTGCATCTTTTTTAGTTGACCCAACTGCTGAGAATGGGACTGCTAAATTGTAACTATTTTTCAGAATTCTCATTCTCATGCTAATGCACTTGACGATACAACCCCTCGAGGACTGAGAATAGTAATCCATTTCCGCTACTAACTTTTTAACAATTTATTTCAATGTCATT
This sequence comes from Cotesia typhae, assembly GCF_013202065.1. Taxonomy (NCBI): domain Eukaryota; kingdom Metazoa; phylum Arthropoda; class Insecta; order Hymenoptera; family Braconidae; genus Cotesia; species Cotesia typhae. Next base: position 11,833,308 of record NW_027423756.1, on the reverse strand, counting down.
GTGTCCAAACAAACGATTATGTACTGCTATTATTTTTTTATATTTTCATTTTCATTTTTTATAACTTATTCAATTATAATATTTTATTTTTATACATTTATTTTTTTTTTATAAAGTCAACTCCACTCAAAAATAAATTATTATTTTTTTAATATTTTCTTGACTCAAAAAAATTTATTTTGAGTCAAGAATTTTTTTTTTCTTTTAAATAATTTATAGAAAAAATTTTGGCTCTCATGTTTTTAGAAAAAATTAATAATAAATTTTTTTGAAAATTTGTTAGAATTGTGATAATCACCTTTTTATCTTAAATTATTCATTTTTTTACGTATTTTTCATAAAAATAAATATCTCAACAAAATCAAATAGGAATTTTATTAAAAAAAATGATTGGCTCCACTTGTAAATATTTACCAAAATTTAATTTCATGACAGAAAAAATAAATAATGACTAACACTCTAAAAGTAACAAGAGCAGCATAATAATAATTTTAATTATGTCAAAATATTTAAGTAGGATTTAAAAAGTTAAAAGAAATATAAATAAGGTGTAACTTGAAGAAAAAAAAGAAGTTAAAGGAAAACATGATAAAACTTTTAGCACGTATTTTATCATATACAAAGTTTTTTAATAAACCACCTTAAAAATTCGCGCATCAGGGGAATCTCTGTGTAACGAAGAGAATGGTGGGCGATGAGAGGAGCTTTCTCACCCTCGATTATATTTAAAATCCCCTTGTTGATTTCAATATCATACAAAGTACAAGAGGAGGGTAATGGATAACAGCTTCTCAATCCATCTGTCCTGTCTCTCGGTTAATGCATTTCAACTTTTTTTAAGCTCTCACAAAAGCCAAATAGCACCGGGAAAAACTCAAACATTTATTTCTACACATATATACATCTATATATATTGTACCGAGAAAGAAATGTGTATTTAAAGAATGATAGAAACGCGCGTAAATTGTCGAGAGCACAAAAGAGAGAACAGCGTCAAGAGAAGAGGAAGTCGATGCTGATGGACTCGATGCCAAAGGCAAAACTCCGTAAAATTGAAATTAATGAATGACCAGGTCTTCCCATCCACTCCTCGCTCGGCGAGCTGATGCGGCATACTACCCTCGTCTACTCTCAACAAAGAGGGATTGATATCCTCTGAGGATGAAATGCTATTCCTACTGCTAGAAGCTTTACTTTTCCTGACAGTACAGTCCTCAAATATAATATATATATATATATATATATATATATATATATATATATATATATATATATATATATATATATATATATATATATATACATTTATAAGTGAGCACAGTATCTCCAGAACAGAATTCGTATCACTGAGAAGCCTCACCGGCTAAATAATAATGGTACTTATAGATACACAGCATTGTTGTAAGGAGCTTTAATAACGTAATATCGTTATTACAGATTTTTCCCTCAGGTTTTATATAAAGGTCCAAGAAAATTATTTTTACCTCTCTATTATCTTTATGCTTTTACTGAAATATGTTTTTATTATCATAAAAAATAATCCAATCTACTGCAGATTATCCGTAATAGAATTTTTATTATTCGATCCTTTAATCCATTACTTTATATTAAGGATAAAACTTTCATTTTTTTTTTTTTTTTTTATATTATTACTTCAAGTGATATTGAAGCTCTAGAAACGTGAAAGTTTTTTTTAATCTAAAAATAATTTTATTTACAATAAAACTAAATAAATTTTCAGACAACCGACCCGTGTGATAAAGCGAGAGCGATGGCGATCCCGAGATCAGCGCTCTATTGCCGAAGTGTCATTCAAGAAGGCACATTTGGAAGAGTTTACAAGGGTTCGCTGAACATCGCCGGCCGAGAACAAGAAGTTATCATCAAAACGGTGACAGGTGAGCCAGCAGCTTTCACAGCATAAACACCCAATCTCGTGTATACCTATATATCCTTGCCCCAAATCGCCCGAGTTGCCTCATAATATAATTATCCGGGATCAAACTTTACTACCTGCGGTAAAGTAGATAACAGCATCTATAACAATAACTTATCAACTTACGAGGACATAAATATTGATTCTGAAAATATTGAGCAACAATAACGGGTAAATATTTCAACAGAAGTGGCGTCAGCTTACCAGGCCTCACTGCTGGTGGTGGAAGGCTCCCAATTAGCGGGTCTAGTACACGGGAACATAGCGTCACTGGTGGCTGCATGCCTGGACAATCCATGTCCGCTGTTGGCTTACGCGAGTTCACTCAGCGAGCTAAATCTCAAGACCTACCTTACCGACGGGCTTCATCATCCAGTTACCCGCGATCTGGTAAATGTCGGTGTGCAGGTGGTTCGTGCTGGCGCTTTTCTACACGGCCGCGGTCTCTTGCACAGGTAAGGACTTTATCCTTGCCTTCTTGTACTTGAATTAGTTAAAAATTGCTAATTATAGAGAATAATAACAAAAAATAAAATATTTTATTGAACAACAGGGACATTGCAACAAGAAACTGCTTAATAGAGCCGAATAACTTCCGAGTACGTTTAGCAGACGCAGCATTGGCCCGAGACCTGTTCCCCCAGGACTATCATTGTCTCGGCGACAATGAAAACCGACCAATTAGATGGATGGCTTTGGAAAGTCTCGAGCACAATCAATACAGTACGGCTACCGATGTTGTAAGTTATTGCAATTACCGTCTTATCATCTCCTCGAGCCTCAACTTAGCATTAAGCTCTGCTTTGTACACAGAAAGAAAGAAAGTCTTGAGTCAAGCGTAAATTTTCTTAAATCAATAAAATCTTAAGGAAAACTGAAAATTTCTTGAATGAAGTTAAAATTTTTTGAACGAAGTTAAATTCTTTTAAGCCAAGAAAATTTCTTCTTGCTCCAAAATAACTTCATTCTTCCTTATAATTTTCTTGGTTCGAGAAAATTTTTTTTTCTGTGTACAATTAGTCCACTGTATAAAATTAATTGCTGGTTTTAAAAACAACTGTCAAATTTTAAAAAAGTGCACTTACATTGAATGGGGAGCAAATGAATGGGAAATATTATTTTTCAGTGGTCTTTTGGTGTGTTCCTGTGGGAATTGGCAACAATGGGCGGGCAGCCCTACGTAGAGGTGGATCCCTTCGAAATGATGGCCTGCCTGAGAGACGGCTACCGACTTGTTCAACCCCGCCCTTGTCCAGATGAGCTTTTTGCCGTGATGGCAGTCTGCTGGCTGGGAATGGCTCGGGACAGGCCGACTATGCCCCAGCTTCTTGCCTATCTTCAGGAGTTCTACGACGCGCTCGGTGGATTTATCTGAGGTGTTTGTTGAATAATAGACGCTAATAATTCAGAGATATAGGTATGAGTTGGGACTAGAGACATCTAGTCAGCTCAAGATTTATATGGACAATTTTTAATTAAATTCGTACTGATATTTTGAAGCCAGGAATGTTAACTTTCAGGGTCGAACATTTTTTTTTAAATAAGATAAATTATTATAAATTTTAATGATGTATTATATTTATATATATGGTGACAATTAATCACGTGGATTGTTCCGTGCCCGAAATTAAGCATAAAAACTGCACCATTTTTTTTAAATTCATCATTTCAATTTTTTTTCAATTTAAATACAAAATTTTTAAATTAGAAATAATTTTTTCAGAGAAACTTTGATAAGAATTATGTACGTGTTTTTCGGTTCCATGATTAAGGATAATCTTTCAAGTTTTTCTGTACAATCTTTATTGTATAATGATACGTATTTATTTTTCTACGCCATTAAAGCTCCAGAGACATTAATTAAGAGGGCAATAAGTCGTAAGATAACTATCGCTGTCTATTTTATTTTTTTTCTACTTTTATCAGAGCTTTGAGTGGAGTAAAAGTCGGAAAAGCGGGCACAGGAAAAATAAAAAAGGACTACTTTTTATTAAAGACAATTCGCCAAATCGAGCACAGAGTATTATTTTTTTAATTTTTTGCTCATGTCGCCGGCAACTAGCCAGAAGTGAGAGGAAAAGGACGATGACGAAATAGGGTGAGTTATAAATTGCATTTCGAGAGTGCCACTTTGTGTGTTAGGGTTCACGAAGATAAACAAATAGCAAAACAAAAAAATTAAACTAAGCAATTAAAATTAAAAATCTTAACTTAGATTTTAATATAATTTATAGTTAAGATTGAGAAAAATCTAGTGACTTTGGACTTCTTTCTAGCTGTCGGGGCTAAATGTCTTGGGCACGAAGTGTTGATACGATCCACGTGGAGTATTGATATGTAAAGGATGTTTAAATTTTATTTAAATCTTAAATATTATAGTAATAATATTATTAACAACAGCAACAACTATTTGACCCAATCCGGGTGGTATTTTCCAAACGCTGAAAGTAAAAGTTGTGCTATTTATAATTGACGCTCAACCGCGAGCTGCTTTAATCAAACCGTATCTCAATAAGTCTGATGATTAAACGAGATTAAAAGATTTATAAATTAAAATATGAATAACAACATAAATCAAATATATATCTTGGAATTGAAAGATAATAAAATACTCTTTATTTTATTATTATTATTATTATTATTATTAGTATTATTAGTATTATTATTATTATTATTTGTTTGCGTAATGATAATTTAACAGTCGATTTATCGGAAGATGAATTTTACAAAAGGTACTGAATAAATTATTTTGAGTGTATATCAATATAAAAAGTGAAATTATCTAATTTTTATTCTCAATTCCTAAAAATATATATAGGTATTAAAATATATTGAATAAACTACTAATGAAAGTTTCTCCGTGCGTTTGCGCAAACATTTATACATATATATGAATGTATTTATGTTATGTGTATATTTGAAGTAGTAATAATGAGCGTACAGATCATAAAAAATGTTTGTTATTAGCTTAAACACCACTGAAAAAATCGATATGACATGAATGACTTGAATAAATGAATATGAGTAAATAAATTAGATAAATATATATATTATTCAAAGTGAGTAAGTTATAATAAGTAAAGATAAATCTCTTCTAGTGGGTAAGGATGAAAGACAATTGATAAAATCACTTAGAGTGGAATCAGCGAATAGTTGTTGTTAAACGACTTGTTGATTTCCGTAGAGGGAACGAGGCCAATAAATGCGAAACTCGATCGCTCTTGACTCACGTAAATCTTTCTTTCCATCGGAGCGCCTGTCCTCAATTACGAAACTCGGATATTTGCAAGCGGCATTCAGTACTGCTCTGTACTCTGTACGACAATGATGGCGACCAACTGGAGAGATAGATTTACTGGAGGTACTCTAACAGACTTACTCCTATTCGACATATATATATATATATATATATATATATATATATATATATATATATATATATATATATATATATATATATATATATAAATACATTTTATATAAATGTACGTATTAGTTATTTGCGTTTTAAGTTAACACGATTAGGCTCTCACAACTCGGAAAATACCTTGTAAATCCCATTGTCGTATTTGACCTTCGATTATATAAATATTTATATATATTTATTTAGTTAAATACGAATAAATATAAATACTGTAATAGGAATTAAATATTATGAAAAATTGCGCAAACTAATTTTTAATTAAGGATTTATATAGTTATCCGTATAAATATTTCTAAGGTTTTGATAATTGGGTGAAAGTACTTTGTCATGTGCGAAAATATTGTTAAGGCTTTTTTTTTTTTGGAGTTTTGGGAAGTTTTTTTTTTTTAAAAATGCGATAAAAACAAAGATTTAGACGGAAAATCATTTTAATTTTTATTTTTTTTAACGAAATTTCTATTTGATTTCATTGATATATATTTTTTTTCAAATCCATAAAAAAAATGTTAAAAATCACAATTTTAACAAATTTTCAAAAAAATTTTTACAAATTTTGATAAACAATTTAAAAATTTTTCAAGTATCTATAATTAAAAAGCAATGCGACAAAAATTTCTCAGGTTTTCAATAATTAAAAAAATCAAACACTGCCGATAAAGAGCAATTAAACAAAAATTGTTCCACGTCTAAAAATATGATAATAAAATTTACCACTGCCTATTAAAAAAAAAAAAATGAGCTATAAAATCATCATAAATTAAAAATTTATAAGTTTAACAACAAAGACTCGTTATGTACATGCTTGGTTGCTCTTTTGTATGGCGACATTTAACCAAGGTTTTCTCTATTATTTTTCTATTTGCGTTTTTGTTTCGTTATCTCTATTAGACAAGAATTCAAGGATATAAGGTGTTTTTCTTTCTTATTTTTTTGATAAAGCGTACTTTTGATATCTCAATCCTTTGTTACACTTAATATATTTAATAAAAAAATAAAATAATCGACCTTCAGTGTTGTAGTCAGAAAAAGTACTCGACATTTTTTTCTCAACGTTTTGTTTGATTGAGAACAACATAATAGTTAAATTAATAGTAGAATTGAAATTATAAAATTCTTTTGGTAAGACAACTAAGTAAATTTAAATAAATATTTTTATTCTTATTAATTATATTTGGTGCTAAGCCATGCAATTAAATCCTCCGCGCCACCTACTTGCAAATTTATCTTCAGTAGCTGAGTAAAAAAATAATTGTAAAGTATAATCACTAGTATGAGGTGAGAATTGAAGGAAAAAATGATAAATATATATATATATATATATATATATATATATATATATATATATATATATATATATATATATATATATATTGATAAATAAATAAAAAAAAAAAGTTGAAACTATAACTAAGTATTTTATAAGTGATTATTATTATGATTATTATTATTTATTATGATTATTACATTCGTGAATGTTTTTATGGAGGAACAGGGTAGGTTAGAGCTGCACACTTTTTTCGCTATACACCTTTGTACACGTGGAAACCGCATGTTTCCCTTCTTTTATTTTCATTTCGTTATTTTATTATGTTATATGTTATATATTCGACATATATAATGTAATATATTATTCGCCGCTTGACCTTGGGATCCCACGAGAGATAACAAAGTAAAATCGATGAGAAAAGGATGTAACCGATTTTTTCTTCCTCCATTTCTCAATCGATTTTAAATCTATTTTCAATTTTTTTTAATAAATTTTTTATTTCTATTTTTATTATTATAATTATTATTATTATTAAAATTATGTAATATTGTATTGTATATGTAAAAAAGACTGTTCCACGTACACTGTAAATATCTAAGGGCGAATAAGTGATATACGCTGAAATGAAATAAAAAAAATAAGTTGATTTGTGCAGATTCTATTATTTCTTAATTAAATATATTTATATGTATTATATCATAATAATATGTATGTATGGCATTATTTTTAAATGGAAAATAAAATATACGTGTTAAAAATAATTTTTATTATTATTTTTATTTGGTTAAAATTTACCATTTTTTAGATTTAAAATTTATGATTGCTCTACACAGTAAAAAACTTTGCGACATTGCGTTAAAAAATTTTGTGTTAAAAATTTTTATGTTAAATATTTAACACTTTTTTGTGTTGATTTAATCGAAAAAATGTTCTGACATCATCAGACACCTTAAAATCTTCCAATATAAAAACACATAGTCTTTAATTTACAAAAATTACTGCGCATAATATTTTTTTATCTACTAAAATATTTTTATTTATTTTAATAAAACTATTGATAATTAAAAATATTTTGAACTAAATTTTGCTCGTTGAATTTTATAAATCTTATGATCTATTTTTAAACTTAAAAACATTATTTCATAAAGATAGATATAATGCACTAATTGTAGTTATAAAAAATACTCTAAGTACTTAAGATAAAATATTTTCGGAAAAAAATTTTTTTATCATTAATTTAATTGAATAATTTTTTCACTATGCTTTTATCTATCAAATAAATGTTTAAAATTTTTTAAATCATCAGTAGAATAAAATAAAGTGAATAAAAAAATTAAAAAGCCTTTTTATTTGAGGTAAAAAAATAATACAATTATTATCTGAATTACATTAGAAAGTTTTATCAAATAGTAAAAGGTGTTAGAGGTGCTAAAGAGTATATATAACACGTAACATGGACTTAAAAAAAAGATGTAAGAGTTAAGATTAATTTAATACGGTCAACTATGAACTACTTTCAAAGTCTTAAATAAAATTTCACCACTTCCCTAATTATCTCGTCATCAAATCTCTCACTGGTACAAATAAAACAGCAGCTGAGTAAAGCAAGAACTTTAAATAATGATCCTTAAAATTATACATTGTAATTTTTCAAGTGGTTACTTGGTATTACATATAATTTATTTTTTTTTTTTTTTATATAAAATATCTGTAACATTGTTAAATTGACTGGCTCTGCGTAGCGTTCAATTGTATTACAAAGAAAGAACTGTAGAAAGATAAGTAGCCCTTTCTAAAATTGTATCTGCCGCTACCGTTCTATAACAGTCGTAGGTCTTGGTGTACATTGCTCAAGCAAGGATAACTTTAGTTGTATTAAGTTGTTTTAATGTTAACTTTGCCGTAGTAAGCATAAATATAGTAAGCACAAATAAGAGGCCCATAATTTCCTAATCTTACTTAAAGGGAAATGTTTTATGTATTGTAATAAATTTATTAAATAGTATAAAACATAAAATATATTATATATAGATGAGAGACACCCGGCCCAACCGAGTACTGAGTAACCAAACGAAAACGAAAGTAACGGGGAAAGTTGAGCATTGTTACGAAGCGTAAAATACGACGTTGTAACAAATCGAATATTATTTTAATTTTTATGTTTGTTTAAAAAAAAAAAAAACAAACATATTTGGTAAATATTTACAAGTGGGGTCAAACATTTTAATTTTCATTTTTTTTAACGAAATTTCTATTTGATTTTATTGAAAAAAAATTTTTTTTTTAAAAATACATTAAAAAATTGGTTATTTTTATCTAAAAATTATTTAAAGGATAAAAAAAATTCTTGACTCCAAAATAAATTTTTTTTACTCAAGAAAATATTTAAAAAATAATAATTTATTTTGAGTGGAGTTGACTTTATAAAAAAAAATAAAGTATTGTAATTGAATAAGTTATAAAAAAATTCAGAAAATTTTTCATTAAATTAAAGGATCAAAATATTGAAAAATTTGAGTGTAAAATTTTAAATAATAATTACAATAATTAGATCTAATGTAAGAAAGTAAATAAATTCCTTGACTCGCTCAGTTTTCATGATATTGATAGCCTAATCAAAGTGATCGTACAGTGGGTCTTTTGTTCGTCAAAGACAATGCTGAAATTTCTCTTTAACATAATACTGATATGTAATACCCAAACGTTTACAGCAAATATCCTATGGGCTCTATATACACACGCTGTTTTGTATTCCCAATGAATTTAAAAGTGACGTTATCATTTAGCATATTTAAATTAAACATTTCCCCATTTCACCGATAAATAAAGCCGTTAAAGTACATTATAATACTACAATAAAAATAAAGCAACATCCACCTAGAACTTTCACCTTTTCTCATTTACAATATTGATTCAATATCTTATTCTTTTACACTATATATATATAGCTATCCTCGTAACTATATACATAAATGTCATTTTTATTTCTCACGATCTATTACAAACCTGTTGATCCGTCTTATCAGATAAATCGGATATAAATTTAATATAAATTAAGTTAATATAAATTTAACTAAATTTTTAAAAATTTCTCAATTAAATGTTGAACAAATTATTATTTTGAAATTAAGGCAAAAATCCTAACCGTAGTAATAAATAATAAAATACTTTCATCCGACGGTATGTCTCTTGATTTATATCTCCCAACAATGAAAATAAGTGCGGATAAATTTAATGAAAAGGCATCATGAAAAGGTCTCTCTCTTTCGATAATTTTTTCGTCTTCAAAATGCCAGCATTAAATAATTTAATATTTAAAAATCTAAAGTTTAAATTAAATTTAATAATTTATAATATCATCTAAAGTTCATCCAACTCATTATTTATTTAAAAAATAATAATAATTATTATTGAAAAATCAACTTTAGTGTAAGGCGCGTAAATTCCCACCGTAAAATAGCAATAAATAAATGTTTAAATAATAATAATAATTTAAAAATGAGTGATGATGGTCATGATCATGAAGCTCGATTTATTATACAGTATATTAATATATTAATATAATAATATGTGGCTGTGAGCATCACTTGGTGAGCACATGGTCGAGAAACGGGAGAGGCGTCGACGAAAGTATGTTACATAATATTCGTATAATAAGTCTGAGACTACTAGAGACTAAGACTATACGTCCGTCCTCGACCAACAATTACTATCCATATAATCCTGCTTACAGCAGACCATATATACCATATATACCATATATTACATACATATATATATACGGTACAGTACATACTTGACATAATATATGAGACACAAGACGTAAAAAGATTTAATTGTGCCTTTATTTATGTTACCGCTGTTTTGGTATCATATGTATGAAACAATATAACATGTAACATAACAATGTACAAAGTATCAAGTGCATTTTGCAGATAATTTACTTTTTATTTTATTTTAATTATTATTGCTGGTATTATCGATACAATTAAACTATATTAATTAATGTTGTGTCGAGCAGTGTTTTATGTTAACATTTAAGAGATAAAATTTATAATATGGAGTATAATGACATAAAAAATTTATGATAACATTATAATCAACTGTGTATCTGTTATGAAATAATATAAAAAAATTTGTTCCCAATTAAGATATATTAACAATCGAATGTCACGATAATAGTTGTTAATAGACGTGCCCATATGAATAGCCTACCCAGGTACTACGTAACTCGATGGGTTTGGCGACTAGGCACTCTACTCGGTTACTCACCATTAACATACTGTAACATACATCATGATCATGGTATAAATATAAATCGGCACACATTCTCAATCCGCGATATAATAACGAAGGAAAAAAAAATATAAAAAATGACCTCTCCTTTTTTATTGCCAGCCACACTCTCATCGGCGATCGTTATTGCGATTGGAGAGTGCAGAGCGGTATGTGGAGATGAAATTGCAACTTAACTACTTTACTAAATGGGTTGGTCTTTGCTGCGTGTACGAGTATTACAAGACACATATATGTATATTTGATACTATTATTTTTATTACTTTAGACATTGTAATGTGTGTGAGTGTAGTTAATACTTTTATCACATTTACAGATTACTACTACTGTGCAAACACTGACTGGAATAAATGTGTGTACGACTATTAAAGAAGAGTTTAAAAGATAATAAGAAAGAGTAAGAAAGATTATATTTAAGTCGAATAAAAAAAACTTACTTGTGTGTATTTCAAACTCAAGGACAGACTACTGGTGTCAGTAAATAAAATCGCATAATGTAGTTTTTATATTTATATATATATATATATATATATATATATATATATATATATATATATATATATATATATATATATATATATATATATATATATATATATATATATATATATATATATATATATATATATATATATATATATATATATATATATATATGTGCGTGTGTGTGTGTGTGTGTGTGTGTCTGTGTGTGTGTGTTTATATACACATGGAAAATAAGGACAAATTAATGTATGTACACTTGGGGAATGGATGTGTATATTTTACAATAAATGCGTAGACTTTTATTGAGTGTGGTATTCTTTTATGTTTTTTAATTTTTTAAATTCTCGATGCTATTGTATTGTTGTATGTGCTTATAGATATTTTTTTTTTTTATGTTTGCATGGACTCGTTTTATTTTTAATATTTTACTATTTAGTTTCGACGGATAAACTTTTGTGAGTATCAAATTGGGTCACCTAATTTTTATTATAATTTTATAGTCAAGTGAAATGATAAGCCGATAATCAAACAAGTTTTAAATCTATTTTTTTTTAATAAAAAAAAAAAAACGATGAAATTTTTTGAAAAATTATTTTTTAAAAAAATTAAAATTTAAACTTTATTAAATTACGAATAATAAAATTGACTTGAAAATTATTGATAAGATGTATAATTAAAAAAAAAAAAAAAAAAAAACGATCAAATTTTTGGAAAAATTATTTTTTAAAAAAATTAAAATTTAAACTTTATTAAATTACAAATAATAAAATTGACTTGAAAATTATTGATAAGATATCTAATTAAAAAAAAAAAAATTATTCAATTGCGACAAGAAATTTTTTTGGGCCTATCACTTTTCCCCTAATTTAAGTAATTAAAAAAATAGACCGTAGATAGTAATACAGTATATTAATAGTCTACAGTAAGCATCTTCACACTTAAGTAAACGGTTTGGGAATTATGATACGCCAGAGTAGAGTGAAGTATAAGTGTGTGGCTTAGTAGTACAACACCAGGTTTGTAGTTTATAAATGTAGATGTGTATTATTGTACAAAGTGAAACACTTTAGCTTGGAAAGGTGGCTCAAGACTTGGTTAGCCTTGGACGCGTTAGATTGCCCAATATTAATGCCATGCTTATGTGTTATGTTACTTATTCAAGTACTATAGAAAGATACTTTTATCGCCGGCCGGACCACGGTGCTGGCTTTCGATTTTATTGTTCTACGCGATCTTTTGATTCATGGATAATAGCTGATGGGCGCTGGAGGGAACAAGGATGAGATTTCAGATAACACATGCGCTAAGAACGTGGGGAAAATAATTTATCCATTATTTGATTTTTATTATAATAAGTACATCTATTCTATTTATATTTTTTTTAAAATTATTATTAAAAAAAAATTAATAGAATTTTTTATTCCCAAATTTTTACCGACTTACACTTCAAAGCTTTTATTAAAAAAATAAATTTCAAAACAAAGCGGCAGATTATGTAAGACAGAATGAGCGTGAGAGTAATTTTTGACACCCGAAAAAAAAAATAGTCATAGAAAAAAAAAGGTTGTAATAAGTGTAGGACGTAATTTTGAGTACAGTAATGTCTTCAAGGTTTTAATTTTGGGCTCCGATTGTACAATAATGCACTAAGTACCTCTGAATTGAGAAATCAACTCTAAATATTTAACGTTTAAAAAATTAAAATTATGAATCAATAATTTCACAGAGAAGCAATAAATTTCAATCAACTTAAACATTATAAGATACATATTTGGTTAATTGAATAATGTATTAAACAATGCCAATTGTAGTCAGTAATTTACTTGATTACAAGAACCATTATTACTTACGATAACAATTACTTTTAGATACTGCGACAGTACTCGGGTGTCAATTTAAATAATTAGTTATAAAATTTACAAAGAAGAGAATAATTACTCTCGACTTTCAGCATTGATTGAAATTTCTCTTCATTGTCAATTACAGTAATTTCCACGATTGATTTCACTAAAAATTTATTTTTAGCCATGAATTCAGATTTCGATTAAAATAAAACTGCCTTATAAAAACAATTATTTTTATATGAAACATCTCCATTTAATTCAGTTCCAATTACGGCAAAGTCGCCGTCCTTCAGCATTAATTTTTTCGGTTTAAAACTCTATAAATAATAAATAATTAATCCGAGACATAAAACAATTAAATGAGAAAATTAGTAAACGTCATTACTGATTAGTCATTACCCATAAGCCATTAACAATTATTATATGGTTTTTTTCCATAATAATCACCATGAATAGTATACGGAGTCTCTCACACTCTGTGAGACTTGTCTCCAACACTTGTCGAGGATTTATGACCGCGCCACGCACGCTGAAGGGCGTATCATCATCTTTTTTCGTGGCCAGAAGCATCAACCAGGGTCCAGAGTAGAAGAGAGGAGTGTAGAGGCCTGCTCGTGAGGTTGCGCTCGTTATCCACTTCTCATACTCATAAATACTCGAGTATTTTTATCAGGGTACTTCTACTTGTACTTATACACATACTTGTTCGTTTACTTTTTCTTTTTTACCTATTTGATCCTATATATCTATACCACACACGCTGTAAACGTTCTTGCTGTTGCTGATGTTGATTTTGTTGTTATTTCTGCTACCGTAGAGTGCAGTACACGCGTACAGGAGCATTATTATTCTCAACTCTCTTTATTCAGCAGCAGTTAAACCCAGGAGTGGACTCATGCGTTCCCTCATTGCTAGTTTGTTTTGGTATCACTGTTACTTACGTCTACACATACGTAGACCCAATGCAACTTAACTAAAAGCTGACTCTCTGAGTGCAGGTGCATGACCGAGATGTAAAAACTAGCGCACTTATGCGCCTGCAAGTTATCATAATGGTACACGTGTCGATACTCTACAAACAACATTTTATTAATTCTTCGCCATCGCTGACATTTTATAATTCTATGAATTATATTTTATACGCTTTATTATTTATAACAATAAATATAAAGATTTTATTGCTCTCTGGTTTTATTTTACAGCATAACTCGCTATTATTTATTGCATATAAATTTTTATTATCCAATTCCAATATATATATTTTCAGTTTTTGTTTTTGTCAATAAATATTTTACTTTCTAAGATTTTAGAGTGTCACAAGACTCCGATTTTACCGCGGACTAGAAGTCTATTAGAAACTTCGGTACTACGTTTTAATATTACATTTAAAATTTAGGGCTCACGAAACAAACAGGCGCTTAATAGTTCACGTCTTACTCTTTTCTTTCTCATTTGTCATAATGTTAAAAATTTTCATTATAATTTTACAAACAATATTTTCAAAATTAATGGACAAAATTTTTAGCCAAAATTTTAATGATAAAAAATTTAGAGTTTGTATTTTTACAAAAATTTGGTAATTATTTACAAGTGCTTGTTTTCACAGCGCATTTGTAATAAAAAAATGTCGTGAAAAAAAAAAAAATAAAAGGTTTCGACAGCTTTTTTTGCCTTTAAAAGTGGGAAAAAATTTTGACCTTTATGTTTTTGGATAAAATTCCTATTTCATCTTTTTTTGATTTTTTTTTTTTCTAAAAAGTACGAAAACAAATGAACAATTTAAAAAAAAACTGATTAATTTACAATACAGATATGTACCAAAAAATTCCCAAAAATTTTTAACAGTAATTATGGATAATTAATTAGACAATCATTAATTTAAATACATTTTTCTCAACCATAATACATATGAGTTTAATTTTAATAATAATTATTTTTTGCAATTTTAATACCGAATAATTGAGACATCAAATTGATAATAGTAAAAATAAAAATTAAATTTTTGATTCGCTGAATTATTTTTGTTATTAACAATCAAAGTTCGGCTTATATTTAAGTATAAGATGAGAAAAAAATGTATAATTGTGTGATAAATTAACAAACGCGGAATAAATGAATATTTATATAATAAGTATAAGCGATTCTGGTTTTTACATAACATATATATATGTATAAATTGTAGATTGCGCCTCGTCACGTTGACGGTCAACCAAGAAAGTCTTTAGGCATGCGAAAGTATCAAGAGTCTCGTATCGTGTTATTTAATATTATATGTGTAAGTGATGTGTCTGCATGTCGATGTTTATGTCGATGTGTGTTAGGGGAACCAAGCATGTTTGGCTAAAGCTGCTTGTATGTATTTAACTTCTTGATAATGTGAGTGATTGTGAGTCATCAGTGTGTTGGTTATGACATAACGACGGCGTAATGTATACGTTTAAAAGAGACCAGCGGGGCTAAAGCGCGAGCGCTCACGGTACGCGGGGAAAGCAGTTTTTAGTCGGTATTATACATTCACTTTCACCGTTTCTTAAACTCTATTACTGTACTCGACTTCTTACGGTCCCAGTAGGTCCTTTATACCGATGTAACTGTATTATACTTACCAGTACTTACTACTTATATTCATTCTTATATAGTTATACTACTTACATTGTTTAAATTCTGTCCACGTGCAAACTGCGATTTATTTAACCACTGACAACGCAAGCCTAATCTTTCGATTAATTCAATTTAAAAAAAAAATTTCATCTTATTTTATTTTTTTAAGCGTATAATTTAAAAATTTGATCTTTTCATATTTAATTTTTGATTAATTAAAATTATTTAAAAATTCAATTTTAAATTTTTTTCTAAAAGAATTTTAATTTTAACAGTAATAGTAATAATTTAGTGATGGTATTGAAAAAAAAATTTACTCTAAGCTTTTTTATTAATTTTACATAATTGAATTTCCAAAAAAAAAAATGTAATTTGTTTTGTAACAATCACAGAAAATTCATCAAACGACTATATTATTTTTTATCGGCAATATAAAATAATAAATAAATTCTACAATTAAAAATAAACCATTTATTTTCTCCTAATTATATTTTGACCTTCATCGCCAACCTCACGAGTAATAAAAATAAATTTATCGTCAAATAATTCACTTACAGAGTCTCGAAAAAATATTAAACACTAAATAGTTACAGACCACAATCGCCCATTTGTTCGTCTATTGGAGCAACATTTAAAACCAAAACAAAGCGGTTATGTGTAAAATCGTCATAAACTATTAAAATATAATACATACATTGTATAATACTCGACAATAAATCCAAAAGATCTCGTAGGAAAAAAATCAAGCACAAAGCTCGATTAAAAACAAAGAAAAAAAATATTTGACTCGTGAAATGCCATCCATTCCTTGTCGCCTAGGTATCGGATAAGTGCGTGGTGTGCGTGCTCGCGTTTCTCATAACTGTCGAGTGCCCAGTGCTCTCTACGACCTGCAAGGTAGCTTTACTTACAATTTGCAGTATGTTCTCGGTACATATATGTATATATTCAATACCACAAGATTAAACTCGAGCTTGAAGGTGGCTTTTTCTCCACACATTTACACATCAATACTCCACATCCAGTGTAAGTACTATAAATGTAAGACGTAAGTTCTCGGTACTGTGCTGGGATTTATAAGTATTGATGTAAAGAGTAGGTCCTTAATCTTTGCCTTCGACAAATGCAAAGGGAGTGCCCTGTATAATAGCCTCAGCACGACTTTCCTGACACTCAATCGCTAGGCCTTTGACTCCCTCTCCTTCTCCTCCCTTTCGTAGACGCCGATAATTATTAAATATCAGTTTATAAAAAAATAATTAAATATTTAAATAAATAATGAATAAAATATTAAAAGCCATTAAATAAATCACCAGTCAAGTAGCAAATAGTTATTATAAAAAATAAACAACTCTAGAGTGCATTAGACATTAGACATTAGACATAAAATATACTAAAATAAATTTACTTGTAAAAAATATGACTCGAGTATCTTTAGTTATGTGTGTATGTATTTATTTATCCATATATATTTATATATATATATATATATATATATATATATATATATATATATATATATATATATATACTCGAGAAAAGTAAGGCGGGCACTTTCGAATTGCATAAGCGCAACCCGCGCCTTCATGCGGTTATATCAGAAGAAAGCTGCCGGCTCTGCAGCCAAGCCACGCTGCAGTACTCTCTCTCTACTCTATATTACATCTACTCTGTACTCTGTACTGCCGTAAACTGTATATAATGCCGCTGGTTAGGTTAGGTACGGTTGTCTTTACTCAAGCACAAGCTGCCTGGGAAATTTACTTCACCAGGTACAACGATAGTGTACAAGACGAACAGAGCGACTCGTAGAACAAGCGAGCCTCTGTAGACTATGTACAAGACTCAACTAAAAGGCTCAAGAATCGAGACTCTTGACTACACAAATGTGTGTCGGTGTGTTATTATTACTCACACAGATTATTATTACGTGCATGTACACTTACCTATACCAGGAGCGACGGTCTTATTCGAAGGCTATAACCAGACCAAAGACGTCTTTAAACTTTATAAATAAACGGCCCAGTCTCCCGGGCCGCTACAGCCACCATCACTTTCCCGGTTATCGTGGCTGCTACTACTACTGCTACTACTACTTTTTATTCTTAACCATATACTGTGTGTATGTAATAATCTGTGCTTTATTTACGTAGATGCTTATGCTTATTCCTTTTTATGTATGCGGACACAACATATATATATATATATATATATATATATATATATATATATATATATATATATATATATATATATATATATATATATATATATATATATATATATATATATATATATATATATATATATATATATATATATATATTACATGGCTTTGAGACGACCAAAACGGAGAGAGAGTATTTTTTACACCGCCTGGTTATGTGTAAGACCGAATATTGACATTAATGCCTCTTATTATTTCATAATTAACATCTTATTATCATTAATACGTATAACATTACATGGATTTGTTCATTTTTATTTGTGAATTAAGGCGTCATTATTGTTATTATTATTATTATTTTTTTAGAGGTCTAAATTTAATTTATACATATTGAAAGAAAATTTTTTATATAAAAAATTTTCTAGTAATTCTTCATTTGCGTAACACCAATATTTAACTCTTAATAAAATATTTAATTTAGGCACTTTGGTTCTGGTTAACAACAAATTAAATTAAAAATAAACGTAACTCTGCATGCGTAGCCTTAATTAATTTTTTTTTCTTTTTCCTTAGTCATTAAACTACTTTGTCAAATTACAATAATTAATTAAATATAGAAATTTTAATTTATACAGTCAAACTTTTACTTAACTTTTTTGCTCTGTCAAAATTATCAACATTGTAAAATTAAGTAACCCTGTTATTGGCCCTTTAGGCTGTTGGGTTTATGTAATGTTAAATAAATAATAAAATTACTTTTAAATTTATTTCCGTGGACTTAATTTCAAGCTTCTACGGAATAATTAATTTAAAAAAAAATTAAATTAAATTTCTGTGAATTAAAACAGTATAAAAAAAAATTTTTTTTTTTTAAGGATTTTTTTGAATATTTATTTTAACTATTGCATTTAAATTGAGCTCCCGAGTTCCTCGTGTTTACCTGTGTCGACAAAACACAATTAACCCCCTACGGCGCAAGTAAACGTTAAGCAAAACTCGATAGAAATGCATTTGTTGTAGCACGGTACAGTGTTAAAATGAAACGTCAAGCCGAGTATAATATATTTAAGAATATACTTAAAAGCCACGCGCTCTTGATTTACAACTTTAACCCGACTTTACGGGAAAGTACATCATTCAAAAGTTAACCGTTTTATCTCCGAGTTGGAGGCTTTTCTATATACAATTTGCATACAGGCATATTTCAATGCCCAGAACTTTCCTTTTATTTTCTGTTATTCTTCTATCTATTCTTTCTTGACCATTTCAATGCAATTTTCCCGACAAGTTTGACTTTTAAATTGACTTTAACCCTAGTTACAGTTGTTGCTCACAACACAATCGGTTAAATCACCGGGCCACATCTATTCAGGTATACCTTTAGTCCTATCTGCCGCTTCAGAAACAAGGTCACTAGTTTTACATGTAGTGCGTCGTATAGATATATACTGCGACTTGTACAAACAACAACAACAATTTGAGATGAAATATTAAAGCTTGCTAATTTATTACTGTCATTGAAAGCCCATTGTTGCTGGTACGGACCCGACAATTATCTTAACCCTTGTGGAAATTCAGCTCAACTTTTGTACCCGTGAAAGTTGCTACAATAAAAATCCGTCGGATCTTTGATCTCTTCTGTAAAAATCTCCACACGTCTTATTGTGAATTCAAGGCGTGATTTTACTGACAAGGTCACTAAATATTTTTCTCGATTTTCTTTCGGCACAGAAAACAAAATAAAATAAAAATCAGGTCGATTCAATAGAAACAGGTCAAGAGTCACGGCTAAAAAGTCAAATCAACATCATACACACATATATTTTGTTTATTTCGACACAAAAGTGTTTAGCATGATAATAATAGCAAATAAAAATAATAAAATTGAATGGTGAAGAAAAACACGGACCCTGGCACTTTCTTCGTGACCTTCTGGCTTCGTCTAAAAATAACGGATGACTAGTGTGACGACGATTGACGACGTATGTTATTTACCGCTGATGTTCTCAACAGCCCATTTTAAATAGACAGAACTTAAACTCTACTACTGGGACGGGCTACAAAATCTCTTTTTTCTACGCCGTAAATTTTTGTTTAATTCAATTCTGACTATTTTTACACGGAGAAAATAGGCTGCTAATTTTTGATAACTCCAATTTTTATTCCAGATAGAAAAAAAAAAATAAATTTGAATCGAGAAAAAAATTTTCTAATCAAGAAAATAATTTTTAAGAGTTTCATTGTCTTGGATCAAGACGGAAAATTCTTGAATGAAGTAAAATTTCTTAGTTTAAGAATTTTTTTACTCAAATCAAGAAAAAATCCTTCAAAATTATTTACTTGATTCAAGTAATTTTTTTTTTCATCATTCCGAGGCCGAAAGTTCGTTTTTCTTCTGTTTTCTTACATGAAGAAAGTTACTCATTTCAGACTGCTCATAATTAGTGACAGTTTCAATTACTGTATTTTTTTGTTTTAGTTTTCCTCCCGTAACATTACTGTCAACACTATTATATACGTGGCAATAAAATTATAATTTAATTATATGTGTAGTTAAAAGTAATAAAATTTGCTCACTTATATAAACAGAATAATTAAATAAAATATTAAATACAATAATATGATAAAAAATTAAAATTATTTATATAAATTTAAAGTTTTTTGTAATTTTTACGAGAATTTAAATAAAAATATCACTTAATAAACAAACTTGTGCATAAAAAAAATAAATTATGAGTTCATCGGAGTGTTCATCTGAAGAGTCTGAAGCTGAAGAAGTGCGACGAAATATTGCTGCGGAAGCTGCTGAAATTATCCAAAATTTAGCACCCTCAAAATCTGTGCAACGCTACAGAAATTGCTACGATCAATTTATCAGTTCGTATTAATCGTATTAATTTAATCAATGAAGATGTTTTATTAGTATATTTTAAAGATTTATTTAAAACCTTGGCACCCCCGACAATTTGGAGTCGCTGGTCGATGCTGAGAACCATGATTAGTATTAATCATAGCATCGAGATTAAAAATTACAATAGATTGAAGATTTTTTTTTTTTTTTTTAACTTTTTATTTGTTTTTAGCGACTGGCCCCCCCCCAACCCCCCGCCGGGGCTACGCCCCTGGACCCCATCGAGATTCTATCCCTAGATCTCAATATTAATTTAAGATTTACTTCAATAAGTATGTTATATAAAAAATATTGAACTTTATGTAAATTTATATATTTATTTTAACCTCATTTGTCTTTATTTATTTTGTAGAATTATTATCGAACTTTCGGTCCTGATATGATGAAAAATAGTATACGCGCCACGGGACGATAGTAGAACATTTTCAACCCCCGCTTTTGTCACCCTCGCCTTCGGCTCGGGTGGCAACATCGCGCTGGTTGAAATGTCCTACTCTCCTCCCTAGGCACGTAATGTACTATTTCTGTTCACTAAAAATATTTATTTTTTTTTTTCAATTAAAATTTTTAATTCAATAAAATTAAAAAAATTTTCCAAATTTTTTCAGAAGTGGCAACTTTTCAAAGCTTAAAAATTTATTAACTCTTCTAAGTACACGTGACTCTTTAATTAACATTATTTCAAACAAACCATTAAAATTTTATTGAGTAAAAGCATGAAAGACTGCCGTGGGACTGAATGAACAAAAATACACACGTAACAGAGATCTCTTATAACTCGATATCAAGAATTGCAAATAATCATAAATAAAAGAAACAGGTCATCTGACGAGGGAGTACATTGACAAGAGAAAGAGAAGCAAAGTAAAGTAATATAACATAATAAAATCCAAGCAAGTACTTGAGGAGAAAAAAAAATTGGGACGATGAGCTTTCTTCGTGGCCTTCTTCCTTTCTCGGTGCTCTCTATAAATAAAAAACCTGCATCCACATACACACATAATAATAATACGCACACTACTTATGCTCACTCTCGCTCGTAATTTGCGTCTTAAACGTCGACATTACATGCAGCTAAACTAAATTAATAAACAAACACCACAATAAGTGTGTGCCATGCACTCACGCACTTACACAGAGGGCCAGGGCCCGGCGTGCTTGGGTTAAGCAGCACAGTTGCAACAGCCGACGAGACCGCATGGTATTGCGACACAAACGTCAGAAAGACGCGAATACACACGTGGGAGGAGTCTCTTATTCTCTACTCTCTCATTCTCTATCATCATCATCATCATCATTGCCGTCGTCTAACTCCATTGACCTCAGTCACTAAAAATTACAATGAAAGAAATACTTTCGGTTTCTTTTTTATTTTTTTCATTTCTCACACTCATACTTAACCGCTTTTTTTTTTTTTTTTACTTTCTAGTCTGACCATGTCGTTGATACGGCCCTGAAGAACGACGCCGCAACAATTGGGCTCTTTGTTACGACAAGTAAAAAAGAGAGAGAGAAATTATAGAGAGAGACTAAATTCTGCTTTCTCGATAATAAGATGACGATCTTATTCTTTACTCGTGTGTCTCCTGTATGTTATATTATATTCTATAATAATAAGTAAAATTTTGCTTTATTAAATAATAACTTTTGTTAAATTGCAATGTACTTTCTTAACTATTGACATTTTTAAAGATATAAGCTCATCCCGATGTTACACTCATCAAGAGCTTTCATTTGAATACCCACATGCATTTTTATATATTTTTCATATATTCATATATATATAATATACATAAATATATGAAAAATTGATGTTGGTACTCAAATGAAAGGTTTCAATGAGTGTAATATCGGGATGAGCTTACATCTTAAAAAATGTCAATGGTTCACAAGATACAACGTAATTTCTTAATTATGTATCTAAAGATAGAGCATTTTTGAATGCAGTTATTTTATCATATAAAAACACAGGCTATAAAATTTTTCTTATTTTTTTAATAATAATGATAATATCAGTATACTGTTATTTATTTAAATGCGACGATTCAATTTGTTGTTTTATATTTCTCAAGATAATATAACAATGTAATGTGTAAGTTGGCCTACTATTGATAGATGAGCAGGAGCTTATATTTATGCCTCGCCTAAATTTATTTGTATTCAAAAAAAAAAAGAGCGACAATAGCTTAAATAAAATGGAGTTAAGTAAAGGCCGAGCCTCTTATGGATTTATGGATACAATTGCGACGACTAAAAATACTTGATAAAATGAAATTTTAAAATATAAAGAGTTATTTGAATAGAAGAATAAGTCGTTAAAGGACATTAAACGATCTCGTAAATTTATCAGGGGAAAACAATCGATTGGGATCGATAACTATCAACGGTAACAATGCAAGAACATTTATATTTATATTTATATTTGTATTTAAGAAGGTGCGCCGATTATTTTTGTTTGGGTAAAACATTACGGAGCATATGTGTATGGATTATGTACATTTTACAAGTTAAGTTTGATTGTGAGTTAAGAATAAAATAAATTGAGAGCAGAGGCAAGGGCCCGGATAATCTGTAATCCATTTACTCTCCATTAATGATGTTTAATGCATTAGTATTTAAGTACAGCGCCGGTGGATGTAATGCAATGTAAGGAATAAAATAGAGAACGCGGTAATAGAGCGCAAAGAGATTAGAGTTTACGAGTTACGAAAACCGGCATCGGCGAATAAAGCTTAACGAAATAAAAATAAAAAGTAGAGAGTACTCTCGATAGATGTTGAGCTGGAGAAAGAGTTTAGAATGTAGATGCTGTGCTGTTGAGTGTTGAGTCCAGAGCAAGTGTGAGTGTGTATAATGGAGTGACTTGTACTCGCGAATCGTTAGATTTAAATGATTAGATAGAGTTCACTTGCCGGTGGATTGTATCGAATCAAGTACATAGAATAATACACACCGGGGTATCGAGAGAGCCGCTCGATTTATCACGGGTAAACACAATACCCGGTATAACGAATTTCTCTACCGAGAAATAAAGTTTAAGAGATCGTTGAGATGGATGAAAAAATATAACGCAATAATTCACCAATCGGGTTAAAATCTTCTTTCTTAAAGAATATATATATATATATATATATATATATATATATATATATATATATATATATATATATATATATATATATATATACTATTTATTTACTGTCTATTGTAATAATCATAATAATATTTATATTTATTAGGAACGGTAGTGTAATGGGGTATGGATTTCTGTAGCATAGTGTGAGTCCCAGTGTGGGGCATATCGATTTCTAACAAATAGATTATTATCGACATATGTGATGGCATACTAGCGTTTTATTTATTTCAGAGTCTGTAATTCTTACGCAATGCTTTCAAATCGTGATCATTGTTTATTTTAATCCTACCATCCAATATTTATTGATAATAATCTGATAAATCTTTTATCTAGTTCATTACTTTATTGTTATTTAAATAAAGGATGTAATAATAATATACATACTGAGATTTTAAAACTATTTATCATGTATAATATAGTTTAGGGATTTTGTTATGAAATTACATATTTACTTTTAAATATTTACTGTTGTGCGGAAGTTGATCAATAGACACAGAAAAAAAAAAAAAAAAACTTTAGTTCAATCTAAATCTACATTCAGGATCATTATTATTTTAAGCTTTTTTTTTTTAGTTAAAAATAATTTTTTTAATAATGCACCTTTAATTATAAAAAAAAAATTTTCACTCCAATTTGTCGACAGAAATTTTCGTAATTTTCATTGTTACAAATTAGGACCACACAAGGAAGGTAAAAGTCTACATTGAGAATCGTGGGATAAAAATAAAGAAAGCTACAGAATAACAAGACATTACAGTACTGAATTTACGTTGCTGCATCTCTCATTATGTCCCGGCAGAGGATAAGAACTGCCACAAATACAAAGAGTGATAAAAGAGTAGGTAGATCAGAGCTGAGTAAAGTAGACGAGGCGGTGTCAACTGCAATGCAAGGTACATAATATAATAAAGAGTGGCCATTATTTCGACACGATTAAACTCTCGACGGTCGGGTTGCTTGTAGAGTACGGTGGTGCCGGCGACTCGGCTTATACTTGTACTTACGTAAGTATCTTTTACTCTTGGTTTACTCGGTTGCTTACTTACTCACCTCTTTCCCTGTAAGCACGCGCAAGCACCAGCACAAGAACTCTTACCGGCAAGCTGTATGCTTAGCTCCACTCTGTACAAGATAAAGAAGCAAAGTACAGACGAAATAAAATTGAACGTACGTCAAGCAGCGTTCAGATTGTTAGTCTACTCCAATTTGTGCAGGAAATAATGCAATCAACGATGACACGTGTCTAAATTTTTTTCCACTTTTTTAAAAAATTTTTTTCTGAGTCAATTAATTTGAATTTTCGATTGAACAGCGACTTGTTTGCGTTGAGAGTAAAAAAAAAAAAACAGAAGCGATGCTCTATTTTTCTACTTAAGTCACATAACTCTACTAACCGTTGGCCAACAGCCATGTATTGCACCTTAGCAGACTCTTCCTAACTCTCCGGACCTTGCTCCCATTTCTCTCTTCGAGGCGAGATTTACAAATAGAATGTGACTACCTCACGTCGACTTTGGTCGTAGCATTTTGGTCCGGCGTGCTTGAGAGCTCCTACTCGGATTAACAGGCGGCCTCTGGCCTCCCGTCCGACTAGAGGTGTGAAAGGGCTTTTACTGACGCTTTTTTGGCACTGAATAATATATTTTGTTTATTACCAAACTCTCTTCATTACGGCAGAACTTTTTTATTTTTATTTATGACACACACACACACACACACACACACAATAACAGTGCCAAAATTAAAACTTTTTAAAATACTTTTTAAGCTCAACAAAAGCGAATGAATATTCAATGGTACTTTATTTCGGCAATATTAACATCTTCGTTTCCTCCTTGTGATAATGATGTACATATAATGGAACATTACTTATACATTAATCCGTATATTTAATTTATGTGGGTATATATAGATGAATTTTGAGTATGCCAAGTAGAAAGTTATTCACAAGCTGAACGGAAACATTAGTTTCAACTAAAACAGTTTCAAAGTTTTTTTTACGAGGGCCACTTCCGCACTTAAATTTAGTACATGACTGTTTAAATTTTATTTTTATGCAATTAATTATTTATTAGAATTCTCGATTTTGTAAATTAGCTTATCAGTCGAGCGGGATGACTTGAACTTTAGTGGCTTTACTTTCTCGAAAGGACAAGGATTAAATTTGAAATACTTTTAAATATTTAAAGAAGATAACCATCGTAAAAATTTAGGCATAAGAAAATATTTTCGAAAGTTAGGTAATCGAGAAAATTTAAAAGTAAAATATAAATACATAGAAGGGTTAAGATAAGCCGGATTAGTTAATTTACAAGAGCGTAAATATGAAGAAAGGGTTTAAAAGTTTTTCCTATCTAAAGAGGAAGTGCTTAGTCGTTGTTTGCGGAAAATATTAGGAATTTTGTTTAAAGAATTTTCTAAACCTGTCCTTCGGATGGTCTATCCAGTTGTCTATTGTGCTTGTATTACCTAATCTCTTACGTTTACGCCGTATGTCCTCGAAAGCGGTTTACAACACTTAACTATGCGACTATCGAGCAAGAGCGTCTATTTAACGATAATCGGAAAGAGGTTGTACATATTATACATTGTTGTTGTTATTGTCGGATTTAATGTCTGTCTCTGTACGCGATGCACGTGTGTGTCAGTGGTTCGGACGTCGCGTGGCATGAAGCATAATAAAATGAAGCATGCAGTTAGTTCAGATAGGAGGCTTAAAGAAAAAATGAGAGAGATGAAGAGAATTGAAGAAAAATGGTTAAAAAAAGAGCATTTATAATGATAGGAGAACAATCAGGATGTCCCTGAGAATTTTATTCTCTTCTCTCTTAACATGCCAATCAACGATTTTATAGCTCGCTTATACATTACATCACTATGTTTATGTATTTGCGTGCTTACGAGAAAATATCAAACTATTTATTAAGTAAAAAAATGTTATACAATTTTTTTATTTTCTCGGACTATTTTTCTATTTAATTTTTTAGAGATATTTTTTAAAATAATTTTTTTTTGGAAGTACAGTGATTTACAAGCGTTACATTCAAAAATTTTTATTTGTTAAAAGGCCATAAAATATTTATTAGTCCATCGGAAATAGTTAAGGACATCCTTAACATCCCTTATGTTCGCTAAGAATATAAATGTATTGAAAAATGTTATTCAGAAATAAAATAGAAAAAAAATTATCTAGTTTAAAGTTTATCTTTTGTTTGAAACTCAAAAATTTTTTAGAATTGTAAGAAAAATAAAAAATAAAATATATATATGTGGATTTAAGGAGAAGAGTAGAGGTAGAAGTAGTTTCTCACTTAAAGACATTTGCAGCCCCGAATATATTTCTCAGCTCCTTAAACTTGTATTCTATTCCTATTTATGCCAACCAGACGAATATGGAAGTAGTATTATAAAAGTATGTTGAAGGCCAATTTCTAATCCTTGGCTGCTCAAGGATAGAGAAACGACGTCGGTCCTTGGTTAGCCGGTGAAACTACGGGAAAAAAAAAAAAAATCTTGGGTAACGCAAGGGTATGGATGGTGCGAAAAAAATGTCGAAAAAAATAAATACAGCTCAATATGTACACCTCACTCGGGTTGGCTTGAAAAGGGTTTAAGCTGTACTGTTGGTGATGCAAAAAAAAATTTAATCCCATTTTCGAATAGAAGGTTGGTAAGGTATGAGGTACCTTCGTCTGGGTTATTTTCAGGTGTACCGATAGACTACAAAAGTATAGAGTTTGTTTTGTATTAAGAATTAAGAGGGAATTCTCGACACAAATGGAACGCAAGGTAGGTAGTAAATTTGGTGCGTAGTTAAGAGAAGAAATGAAAAAAGAAATCGTGATAATCTCTCATTGTCGTCAAAGCGGAGGACAGAGCCGAGGGAAGAACAAAAAATATTATTTTCACGAGCCTCCATAAAGTCATAATGCCGTGTGGCTCCCAAAGAACAACTTCCATTTGAGACACCGTGACCTCGAGAAATGAAAACTGTGGTATGTCAGTATGTTGGTAGAGAGCAGGAAAAAAAAAAAAAAAAAAAAGAAAAGGTTTTCCGGTATTCGACGAACATCAGTACCATCTAAACAGCGACAGATCATATCCATCGTGTTATTTTGTAGAGCTGGTTGGTTATTCTCTTTTCTCTGAAAAAATATAACGAATGCCGTTTTTTTTTTTTTTTGATAAAACATAATGCTCCTGAATACAGATATGCTTTAATACACATGGATGTATATAAAGCAATCAAAGTACACCGACAATGTTTTTCGACGTTTTACGAGCCTCTGGAGACCTCCTTAAGGATAACTTCCGCAACACTGTGTTATATAGTAATAAATCTAAAAACCAGATTTTACTTCACTGTTCCACTTGTTTTTTTTTTTATTTTATTTTAAAATTTTACTCCGGCTATATTTAATGGCGGGTAAAAGAATTTTTTTTTGGAAAAATGTCTTAATTGCAGCTTTTGCTGTTAATAAAAAAAATATTTATTCCCAAGCATTAAATAACGTGACGGGTAACAATTTTCATGAGTAAAAATTTACAAGTAATTATTTTAATTATAAATATACGCTAAAATAATTTCCATAGAATTGTTTTTTCCAATTAAAAACGATTAATTTTATAAGATTGATTAACTATTTGATTGTTTTATGTAAATAAAACCAATAAATTATCGGGAATTCAGTATTTATAATATACATTTAATTATAATTGTTTTAATTACCTCCGAGCGGTACAATGTTACAGACGATGATATAATGATGCGTACTAGTAAAAAAATGCAGTTTAAAATAAAAATGTAATGCTGTTAATGGATAGAGAGGATGAATTGCAAATTCAAGAAAGGCTTCCTCTTGATCTTTGCATCTGCATTTAATTTTATTGAGTCGATTACATAAGCATTACTACTCTTCTTAACATCTAATCCCCACTTAAATTTCTCTTAACAACTGTACTGTACATGTTGAGATAAACACACTAACTATTCTAATACTAAACTGTTATTAATTCTATTCGTTTTTCTTCTATTCACGGCTTCTATATCTTACCAGCGTCTTTTATGGCATAGCTGCGTTTAAGTTGGCCGAGGCTATGTACATTTTACAAGATTTATATCTATCAACTCAGAGTACCATCTACACACCAATGTTTTTTTTTATTTCTTAACTTTGTCGCTACTTTTTGTTTGTTTAAATAAAAAACTAAAAAAAAAATTTTTTTTTATGTCTTCTGAATTTATTGATTGCTTTAATGATTCATCGATAGGTCAAGTTGTGTCGAAAGGATGAATTATAGTTTTGATAGATTTCGATATTTATATTCATACACATTATACATTTGTATTAACATTATTGTGTGAGTTTTATGCGTAGATAGACATAAAGATCTTTCGATTAACTGTCGATAAAAAATTCTTCCTTTTGAATACTCGTGCCTTTAAATTGCATAATTTCTTATGTATACTTATACATAGACATAAAGAATAAAAGTTTTGACGTAAGATATTGACTTAATCTCAAAAGTATTGCGACAGGTTACGGTCCCAAAGTATTTACTTGTTATTTTTAAAATTAGAATTTTTTAAGCCAAATATTTAACTTTCACTTGAAATAATTCTCTATTTTAATGTCCTTGAAATATATTCATTTGGTTTAATTGAATAAACTAATTTAAATAACATTACATTTTTAAATCTAAAATAATAAACACATTAATGATTAATGAGTGTTCTCTATTGACTTAACATTGAGTATTTTTCCGATTAGAATATGGAATAACTCTTAAATGATGTGGATACCTTGACCGAAAACCCGACTTTTAAAATAATATGTACGTATCTGTTGAAAAGTTTTGTTTTATCATTTACCTAAACTACATATTACATATATTACATCAAACTTCATTTAACTATCAGTTGTTTGATTTACTAGAACTAAGAGAAACTTTTAAACAAACTTTAAATCTATGTCAATTTAATTTCAGCCCACTTTTTATTTCATAATTTAATTACGTTTAAAAAGTATAACAATTAACAAATAAAACAAAGTGAAATAAAAAAAAAAACTCTTGCATTAATGTTTCTTACCATTTTAATTTTTAAGTTAAAATTGTTTAATGATTCGTTCTGTTGTAAATGAAAAGTTTAGAATAGGCCGCGCGATATTAGACATCACAAATGCGTGGAAAATTCATAGACTAATGAAAAGTGTATTCAAAAGTTAATAATACCTAACATTGAGCAATAGTGGCTATTGTATACATTATTGTTCGTTGTATGCATAAAAACAGTTGGGTAATTTCTCTCTTTATATACTATTGAGACTGTGACAAAAGTCTAGGCGATAATGTAAGCTTAAATTATCTCAACATAACAATAAATATAATAAATAATATTAAATGTGTGTGATTTAAGTATGTACGTAGTACAAGTTTTTGTTCATGCTGATAAAATAAAAATATTGCTTCACTATCAAATAATGTGATTAATATTTTCAATGAAATATAAAGCAAACAAAAATTCAAGGCTATTTATTTGTGTTTATTGATATCTATCTATCTATCTATCAGAAACATCGAGCTATCTTTTACCAAAAAATACACAATAGAAAAAAATTATTTTTTGTGCAATGTTGAAATAAATATGACCACATTATTCATCAGTTTTATGGAAAGCTCTATATTTTTAGTGCTGGTAACATTACTATTGTGTTGTTATTTAAAAGTGGAACATTTTTCAGTGATTTCTTATCGCGACAGTCGATTCGACAGTAAGCGTTATAGAAAAATGCCTCGAGGTCTCCACCTACATAAATAGACTCGTAAATATACTGTAGATTTTTCAGTGTACTTATAATGTCCATATAATACCTTTATGGAACGATCAATGTTATCGTGTAATAGAAAAGAAAACACTTGTTATGCTCTATTATCTTAATCGCCGAACCGAATCTTTCGGACACAATAAAAATTATTTTTAAGTGAAAAAAAAAAATAAATATAAAAACTAGCTAAATTAATTTATCTCTGATTATTTATCTTATTTTTTCCATATTTTGTTTTAATTTAATTTATCTTTCATTTTATCATCTTTTGAGCAAATAGAAACTAGTTATGCAATTCGAGTTTTAACATCGAAAAAAAAAAAAAAAAAAAAAAAAAATTGTTTTCTAGCTGTGTATTGATTGATATTTTTACTATAAAAAAATATTTCCAATACAAACTTGGAGATAAAGAGCGTCCTATCTGCTCGTGAAATGCCGTAAGCCTGGTACTAAAAAAAAAAAAAAAAAAAAAAATAATGTACACAATGCGAGAAAGAGAAGCATGTTGTCTTGTAATAATAGTTTATATTTTTGCAGTTGCCTCAAGGAGCCGCAAAGCTGAAGAAAGAAAAATTACGTGCTGGTACATAATATAAGCTGAGCAAAGTATATAACACCTTGATGTGTTTGATATAGAAAAATACAATGAAAAATAAAAAAACTACTGTAGTGTAACTTAAAGGCACAAAGACGCACGTGTCGTGTAATATAACTTTAAGCCGGCATAAAAAGAGAAACGGATAAAATACACATAGAGTATGATACATACGTACATATAAATTCATAGATGTTGTATATGCATTGAAGTAAGTAGGCCACGGTGCTTTCACACGATAAGACCTTATCAGAGAGCAAGAGCAATGTATATACATGCGTTATAATATTCGTATATACACATAGGCTTATGTTGCTCGCTTTTATGATACCCATGCTCATATCAATAGACTTATTATATACATATATAAAATATATAGAATACTTTCACACTGATATGTGCTCGTATGATCCCGAAGAGAGCTCTTCCCACGCGTACACGAATTTGTAAAGCTTCGCGTGAATAAGAGCTGAGGATTTGTAAAACCACTCGATCTGTTTTTTACCTCATTCACCGGCGCATCTTTTTCGCTCTTTTTTTAAACGTCAAAGATGAAAGAAAGCACTCCTCTCGGCTTCTTTCTTTCTCTTCATTCTTATTCTTGTCGTCTATATATTTGTGTCCTGTGTTTGATGCGAGCTGAGCTTGTATGACGTGTTTAGGCGAGAGGGCTCGTGCGTTCCACGTCGAGGGTTTTCAGAAACCACTCGACAGCTAAGCCTTTTCTGCTCCTTTCTTTACATCGAGTCTTTTTAACCCTTCATCTCATCATTCTTTCCAGACAACTCTTGTATTACTCAGTTATATATTTTCATTTTTAATAAATCCAGGTTGGCTTTAATTTAAACTATTTTTAATTAATTTAATCTCACTAACTCTCAAATGAATTAATCATAAATTGAATGACCGTCTCTTTTTTCTCAGCAATTTTTAATTTTCTCAAAAATTTTCAGCAATAATTTCTTGTATAATATTTTTTTAAAGGCTTGATTTTTCATTGTCAAAATTTATTCGGTATTATTTTTTTATACAAAAATTTATTTAAATATTTATAGCTTGTGCGTTAGTCTAATGTTTTGCATGAGATAAATTTTTGCACGAAGCCTGTAAATCGACATTAAATTTCAAAATAATTTTTTTATTAATACCTAATTTTTTAAATTGACAAATTTATGCTTAAAATTTAATTTCGATCGAGATTTTTTATAAAATTAAAATAAATATACCGAAACAATATTATTAGATATAGAATATATAAAATTAATGTCAATGCAGTGTTATCGAAAGCGAAAGGTTTTTAAAATTACCTTGAAACTTTCGTGTTCGCGCAATGACTCGCTTTCACCGGTTTATTGACATATCTGTCTGTTCACCAGGCATGAAGGTTCATTGTTTGGATTTATTAATTTAAACGCGGGTAAAAAAAAATGATAATACATTTAAATTCCACAAAAAGTTTATCCGGAGGGGATTAATGCGACGACTCTTGACTCTTGTCGACAAGGCTGATACTTTATTTATTATAAAATATATAATCATGATCTATAATCTAGGAGCCGGCATTGGTTTACTCCTAGTGTTTGTTTTTCTATAAAATAAAAAGGACGTCAAAAGATAATGAAATGATACATATATTTGATTACGTTAACATGCGATAAATAAATTATCATATGTCCTCGGACTTTCTTCAGACTAGTCCCGAGTCTTCCCTGCTCTGATGTTAGTGTAGCTGTAATATCGGGGCGACGGAGAAGGCTCTCTCGATAATAATAAATATCTATGTATGCATTGATACGTATTTTTACAAGCCTTTGTATTTTATATGTGTATATGTATGTGTATTGACATGTGCACTCAGTGTCCCTGGAATATTGCAATAGCTGCAAATGTATGAGTATGTAGTCTATGATATGTTGACGAAGACAACGCCAACGACGATGATGCTAACTAGATGCACAAATAACAATGCCGAGACCTTGAAATTGCAATAGTGCGAGACATCGAATATATAAAATGTTCGCATAATGTTATTATGCTCTTTTATTGCGTAAGAGAAGATATACATACATATATATATATATATATTAAATATGCCGAGTAATAATATAACGATAGAGTATCATTACATCTATAACAAATATACCTTAGTTTATTGTTGCTTTGTTAATGTCTGATAGAACGAGTTTTATTATGAGAACATTGACATTAAAAGTTTAAATATAGAGTAAATTTTAAATAATATTTTATTATTATTTTTTTATTATGGATTTAAATAATTGTTTATGTGGAATTATAGAAATAATAATATTCCTCTCTCTTTCATTTTTTATGGACGTGTATTACTCAATAATTTATTTGTCATGAGAATCATGTATACATTCAATAGAAATCATTAAAATATTGAGTCACAAAGTGACAAAAAAATTTTTTTTATTAATTTGAGAAAATTTTATTATTTTCATAATGTTTAAAAAAATTTTTGGTCAATATTTACAAGTGGGGTCAATCATTTTTATTTTTTTGAACGAAAAATAATCATCTTGATAAAGAAAATTATTTATATTAAATATCAGCGCACAAATTATACCTAAATTAATTTTTTATCTACCAAAAAAGAAACCATTAATGAAAAAACAAATCGCTTTTTATTATAGTCAATAGGCGGAGTTATAAATTTACGATTAATTTAATTGCCTTACAAAAAATAATTTCATTATTTTATAGATAAACACAAAAAGAAACGTATTCAATATGAGGGTTCAAAGATTAATTGACTTTAAGCTTCTGTAAAATAACAATTAAAAAAGTGTATTTTTTTGTAAGTACACAATAAAAAAACTTCAAGAATTGGTTCCAAGTATAAGTGAAGCCACGCCTATTAAAGATATCTACGGCAATTCTGCAAGAGCATAAAGTTTTTCATAGAAATCACTGACAGGCGCCAACAGGCAAGTAAAGAGCTTGGCGTTTGCCGTGGGTTCATATTCCGAGAACCTCCACACACTACTGATAAAAAGTAGTTTAACATTGTCGAGTCGTACGACAGTTTACTTGGGCTCACTACAAACTAGCTGCTCAACTTAAACGCTTCTTCCACCTTTACTTACACTCATTACATGCTCCCTATTCACTGGAGATAACGTCAGCGCTCGCTCGCTCGCTCCAGAATAAGAGAATATACGATCGATTTATCGATGGTCAAATCGTGAAGCGACTATAAATTATATCAATCAAAAGTAAACTCAATTCTAACTACACTAGATATAAGTTAGTGCCAATAATAAGCCACAATAAAATAAAAAAGAATTTATTTATTTTTATTTTCCATCAATCGATACAATTTAAAATAAACCTCGATAATCATAATCATACTCATTACATAGATTACATTATAATACAAAATACATAACATGTCTCATACACTTGACTCTATTCAATAACAAGCAAATTGAAAATAGTACGATATTATCGTAGTCATTGAAAGCTAATTGCTGAAAATAATGTGCGCACATTCGACAAGCAATTCAGATTGGATCGCAATCACGTCTCGCTCGATTGCCTTTCGCTCATTCCTTACTCTGTACTATTCCAGCTGAGCTTGTGTTGGGCCCCTCTTTCCTCATTCTTCTCCTTATCCTGCAGTGCTCTGGCTCTACTCTGTACCTACATTTACTACATTTACTTTTTACCTCACTCGCTCTTTCTCGCTTTGTCGACAATCCACCCCGATCGGAAGCAAAGGCAATGTAAGAGACATGTAGCGCAGTAGAAAAAAGGAATGAACAGAAATAAGCTAAATATATAGCAATAAAGGCTGCAAAAAAGCCAAGAAAAGCGAAGTTAAGTCTGCAGACTGGGTAAGACTACTTGGTACGACCGTGAGTGTGGATATCTAGTGTAATATGCAATCCAACGTAGTGTGGTACATATACAGACAGTACAGACAGTGTAGTAGATCGGACTGCACGTAATAAGCGTGACAGTGCGCGGTTGCAATACGCGAGTAGGCAACCTTGAAACTGACCACCGTCTCCACCTTCTCGGCTTGGCTCTCGTCACCTCCTTGCACACTCCACACTCTAGACGCAACTTAACTTATAACTCTGCTCTCTCATGTATTACGCTCTCTCGCATTTAAGTGTTTCTGAGGATCTTCATACCCTGTTTTGTTGTTACAAAAAATAATCTTTAAATTATTTATAAAAAGAGAAGGCTAAGGTTTTATTTTTATTTTTATTTTTACTCGGACTCTTCTACCTTACTCTTGCTCTCGTTTACAAGGAATTATTTTTATTTTAGTTTATTTTCCTTCGTATGTATAATATATATGTATATATTTCTCCACAACCGCTACTGGGCGGATTACATATGCGTGTTATATATTTTTTATTTGGTCCTCATCCTGCTGAGAGTAATAGTATGAACCAGAGAGTGGATGAGAGAGGAGTACTTAGTGAATTGTAAAAACCGGATTCGCAATAAAGGTAGAGGGAAATAACGAAAGGGAAAATAAAGAGAGTACTATAGACAACCATGCAAACAACTTTACCTCCGTCAAACTGGATCTCAAGCTTTATACATAAATTTTTATAAATATATACGAATGCATGAGTGAAAGGGAAATGTTTTAAGACACGAAAAGGGGATGCGTGGCTTAGAGACTCAAAGAGACTTGTTCAATGCGAATACTTGTTAAATTATTGTACAGAGACTTGTGTACCTTTTTTTTAGGTGTATGCAGATAGTATGGAGGTATGTAATCGTGTATGAACGAATGGAATTGTGAGAAAATATATATGTAGAGAGGAAGGAGGTATGTGAGAAAAGGAAGTTAAAGACGCGTGGTTAGAGGAAACGGAAGTCAGGTGAAAAGGGCAAACAAAGAAACTATACAAAAAATATATATGGACGTAGATATATATATTTGTGTGTGTAGGCAAGTACATACATAGCTAATAGTTGTCTATGGATTAATAAATATAATGAGCCTTGTCGTTAATGCTTAGCTTGTACAAAAAAATACTTTCTAATTATGATTGTTGGTAAACGGAGTTTTGTTTGATATAAAAAAAATATTAATGAGCTGAAGAACAGTGAATGTGGATAGGAGTGAGTGTGTGTGAAGAGTGCGTTTAAAATTGGTAATGTGAGTATGTGGTGGGTGATATGTTTATTGTGCTGTAAGACGATTTAATATAGGAGATAGTAAGGTGAAAGCTTACACGTTTTGTAACTCAATTTTGACAGGATCAACGACAGGTGGTTGTAAAAGTGTGTATTTATTGAAATACACTGATAAATCAATAAATATTGTGATTATTTATGTCGTTAACCAACAGAATCACTTATCTGTCGGTTTTATTTTAATTTTACCACTTTTAAAATTTTATTTATCAATTTATTTATTTATGAAAAAATCAATTCTTGATAAATAAATTGAATTATTTTATTGGTAAAGCAAGGCAATTATTTTTATATTAAAATTTAAAATAACTTCAATTCTGGTAAATAATAATAATCATTACGGTAAGTGTAATAATGATTAAATGACTTAATGAAAGGTTGAAAGTAATAAGTAATAAAAAAAGACATTTCACAAGAATCATTGCTGTAATTAATTGTTATTAAATTATTATCTACACTGATATGACTATTATGCAGTAAATATATATAATATATATATATATATATATATATATATATATATATATATATATATATATATATATATTATATAGTCTTATTTACAATTTACTCTTTACGCTTGAGTTACTGTGTGGTACGGGTAATCAGACTAATATACTATCTGTTGATTCATCAGCACATATTTTTAAAATAATTATTGTATCACTAATGCACGAGAAAGACTTTCTGCGAATAATTCAATAAATAATTTAATTACCATTCTAGCTGTTATTCCATCATGTTATAATATGATCTTAGTTACAATTTAAATACCATGATATATCAGTACAGTACACACTTATGTGCATTAATTACATTATATCTGAAGTTATTATATTTCTCACATGCCATTAATCAGCACAGAAGATAGTAATCGACATTTTACTCTTGACTTTATCAGTTACACTAGATGTGACCTAGCTGTAGCCACACAACACACACTTGTGAAAAAAAATAATTTATATTTATATAAATAATCATAATAATAAATTGAAGGTCAATGACGAATTTATTTCCGCATATATGTTATAAGCTTATCAATATTTATTTTTTAATATCAAATTTTTTTTTTATCTGCTTCAACTTTAATTTTATCTCTGAGATATAAAATTATTCATTAGTAAAAATTTCGTAATTTAGTTAAAAAATTTTTTTAATGAATTTGTTTACAAATAAAAAATTATAATCTAAAAAAAAAATTTTTACTACTAATTTATCTAAAAATCCATTGATATTTACATAAAGATTTGAAAAGGGAGCGTGATAATAGTTAAGCCAAGCAAAACCGAGGGTTTAGGCACACAGAGTTTAGTTAGGCCAAGAGAGCTATTTGTAATGTAATAGTGAGAGCTTGGTGAGTTGTGAGGAGAAAGGGAGAGTGTACAGAGCACACTGAGAACCGAGAATTATGTTGAAGTGGGAGCTAGCAATAGAGCAGTGGTGGGCGTGCTCATAGAGAAGGAGTCTCACTAATGCAACTTCAACTAGCCCGCAAGAGTGTGTAAGTCAGTAAAGAGTGTGTGGATAAATTTGTACACCAATGAAGTATAGTGTGGTTGTACTACTACTACTACAGAGGTGTGCAGTAGTAGAGATAAAAGAACAGAGGGATAAAGGGTACGGAGAAAAATCAGTGGGTCGCGCGGTCCACACTCATACTCCTAACTGTAACTCCACTTAACTATTATACAAGTTAATGTAACACACCTCGTAAATCGAGATCACGGGAACTACACACGCTGCACACTAGGTCAGTGTGACCATATGATGCAGATCCAGATGTGGATGAGGCGAATGAGACGCTAAGTATACACGCCTAAATAATTTTGTCTTCAACACATCTACCACGTGTTCTGTGTTAAACCCTTTCGTTGATTTTATTTCAGATGAAAAATAATACAATAAATAAAATAATTTGTGTTTAGTATAAGCATTTACTAATACTCAACCATCTGGTGGCATTGTACTCGACATTTGAATTGAAGTTTCTGAAATTTAACCACTTTCCCATGGTAATTTAAATTGATAGTAATGAATTGATGGTCCCACGTCATTAATAGTTAGTCCCGAGATCCTAAATACAATGGATTAACCGCAAAACTTTTGGCTGTCTATTACTCGCCAAACTATTTCTATCCGGTCCTTCAAAAAATACAATTAGTATAATATATAATGAAAAATAATAGTACACAGAAAAAAAAATTAACTTAAATCAAGAGAAAAATTTTTGAACCAAGAAAATAATTTTTTAAAAAGTTTAATTGTCTTAAATCAAGTAAAATTTACTTAAATGACAAAAAAATTTATTTTTTTTGACAATTTTTTTACTCAAATTAAGAAAATTAAGTGTAAATAAAAGAAAATAATAATTAGTTTTTTTTTTTTTTATATTCCGCGGTTCTGATAGGCTCGCGATTACCACCACTTAAATTTTCCTAGTGTGCACAATCCATTCTACTTTTATCTCCGTCTCTTTATTTGTTATTGTATTTTACGGCGAAGCAGCAGTTGTCTCTATTCCACGCGTTGTTCACCTACGCACTACCAGAATTACTGGGTCTTAGGCTTGTATTATTATTTATGTATGTATAAATAAATATAATAAAATACAAAACACAAGTCCAAGGGAATATGCAATAAGTGAGACAGAGACAGGGAAAAGTTTAAGTTGCCAGAGGGAGAAAGAGAGTGAGAGCAAAGAGCAGCCAAGCGAAAGAGGGCCTATTCGGTTTGCGCAAAAGTAATACCGAGCTAGAAGCCAGTGATACACACCGCGGAGACCGGAAGAGAACCCTCTGAGAGTGTATTTATTTAATCAACCTCCGTGTGTGATGTATGCTTATATTATTTATAATAATTATCAGTTAATTAAGTAGTAAGTGTCCAGTGGTGTGCAGACGGATTTAAATTAAATTAAAATTCAGATTTAATGTGGAGTATCATTAATTGCTGTTGTGCTTGTTGATTTAAATTTAGCGGGTTTTAGCTGCGCATGCGACCAGTCGGACACGCATGCGCTCTTAGTAGAAAGCGAGAGTGACATTTTTAAGTGAAAGGAAGTAATAGACATTTGAAATTAACAGAGTTTTCGTAAACCTGTGATGAAAATTGATGAGCTGAATCTATGAGATAACATTTAATATAAAATAAAAATAATTAAAAGAAAAAATTTAGATTTTTTTTTTCTGATTTTAAATTTACGAGCTGGAGAATTGAGTAATTGCTGGTATCGTCACTTGTGTTTTTTATTATTGGATTTATTACTGAATCTGTACATCGTGAATTGTAGTATAGTATTATTATTACTATTATTATTATGTACCTGTGGTAGCAGCAACAGAGCGAGTTGTGTAAGAGCTGAAAGTAAAAGTTGAAACCGCCGACTTCGGTGACCGCGTGAGCGCGTTAAAATCCGACCCAAGACCGGCCAAATATCCCTTCCCATTTAGTCACTTTCGCTTGCCCGAACTTTCGTCGTTTCCCGTGTTTCTTATCTTGTTTCTCTTACCCCTTAACAGTATCGGTAGTTTTATTTAAAACACACTCAAAACAAAAACTAAAATTTTATTTATTATTTTGCGAGCGAATTCCCGGCTGTCCTTGAGACGAAGAAAGCTCTATTGAATCGTCAGATTAGTTGAGAATCCTCTACTCCGTCGCCAGTCGTATTAGTATTAGTACTGATATACAGTAACAGTTGAAGAACTTAAAAAAGTTTATAATTCAGAGGAAAATAATAGGTTGAGATTAGTGTTTAAATAAAGTTAAGTAGTATAAAGAGAAATAATAAAACAAGTGGGAGGGAATAGTTCGTACATGCTCTACTCAGTATTGCGTAACCGGAACGTAACAACGACGAGCCAACGCAACGAGAAAGAGAGAAGAGAGACTGTCTACATTAATATTAGTTGTTGTTTTAGTATTAGTTTGTTGTTGTGGTAGTAGTGAATGCTCTTGTCGCGGTGTATTACGAGTAGAGCTGGTTATAGTGTTAGTGATAGTAATAGTAATAGTAGTAGAAGTGGCTCTGTTTGTATCAGACGTAGTAGAAGTAGTAGTAGTCGAGGACGACGACAAGTGGACGGGGAAAAATAGAGAGACAGTATGATAAGCTTTAACATAACTTTAGTTTGCTCGCTTTTCATTTGTCGTTTGCCATCATCATTGACTAAAAGATCTGTTCGGCCTACTTATTAACTCGCGAATTACCCTCATGATAACGTGATTGATGGTGATACACTGACGGAAGCAGTGGCGCTTAATATTCGTAAAATTAGTACAGTAGGTCGTGTCGTAGAGTTTTGAATAAAAATAAAAAAAGTTTTTAAAATGATGAATTACAATTTAGTGA
The DNA here is from genome assembly GCF_013202065.1 of Cotesia typhae. Taxonomy (NCBI): domain Eukaryota; kingdom Metazoa; phylum Arthropoda; class Insecta; order Hymenoptera; family Braconidae; genus Cotesia; species Cotesia typhae. The sequence goes on along the minus strand of NW_027423756.1, from coordinate 11,792,283 downwards.
CTGTTGTGGTGGGACAGTGTCATCACGTGGATTTGCCGATGTTGTTGCGGTAGGAAACAGCCGGAAGCGATAAAAGTGGGGGCTCAAAAGGGAAGAGAGGCAGCAGAAGAGCCAGCATACCAGTTGAGAGCAAAGGGGTATAGAGAATAAGAAGGAATAAGTGAACAAGTCGGGTATAGTAAGAAGGAGGAGGAGATTAAAAGAAGAATAAGCACCTCGTCTCTCTTTCTCGGTAGCTCTTCTCGCTCTCACGCCCAAGATACGAGGAAGATCCGGAAGTCGTTGGTGCTAGTGCCGTGCGTACCGCCGGAAGAGTGGGAAGAGGAGAGCTCGTTCAGTCGGAGTCCGAGGAGAAGGAGGAGAGCTTTGAGCGCCGCTACACCTAGCCAAGAGTGATAGCGCGCTTCTCTCTCTCCCGCAGTTGTCGTGTTGCCAGTCGGTCTCTCACCATCCGTCGTCGTCGTCGTCGTCGGCTCACTACCGTCAACATTGCCTTCCTAAGGACACTAGTTGGCTTATTTATTTATTTATCAATAATAGTTAGATAAATAAATATAATTAAAAAAATTTTTTTTTGTTTTAATTGTTTTAATTGTTGTCAAAAAAAGTGCAACTGGGACTAGATTTAAAATAAATAATAAAATTTATTCCGGTTTTAAATGATTGAAGTGTGAGTTTTTAAAGTTTGAGCTGGCTGCAGTAACGTTTCGTAAAAGGATTACAAAATCGTCGAGGGACACTTGGAGAGAGAACGGGGAAAGAAAAAAAGAGTGAAGCCTACGAGGGAAAGTCTACGTTGCGGCACACTCTATACTTTGTCGCTGTCTCTGTCTATGTTTATTTGTGCGTTCTGTGTGAGTGGATTTTTTATTTAAATGTTTGTTTAATTAAATGTATGCATGAACACATGAGAGTGCTATTTTGTCAGAGCTACCATTGGATTTTTTCGTAATAACCAGAAAAGAACAGAGGGCCAACTTATTTTGGAGTTTTATTTAGTTTATTAATCAACAAACTTTTAACAAACAAGTTGAGCAAGTTTAGGGCTGTTTGCCAGACTTGGATGGATTAAGTGGGGACTCTAAAGTTTATTCGAGCTGATTGGTTTCAATAAAAAAGTAGAAGTGGAATCAAGTGCCGGTAGAAAGGAAGAAAGAAAATCCAAATAAGTTGTTGTTGTTTTTGTTGTTATTGTTGTTGCAGTTGTGGTTGTTATTGGTGTAGTCCGAGCAAAAAAAAAACAAAGTTTAAGTCTTCGTACGACTCCAATTAAAGTTGTAGGAGCTGTTGATGAGTAAATTTATTAAAAAATAGTGTACGCGTGCGCGATTGCAATAAGCGCGTTGTTGAGGAATTAAAAGTCCGCTTAAAAAGGTTAGCGGGATAAAAAAAAGTCGCGCGAAAGGATAAGAGAAAGGAATAAGAGCCTTCGAAGTCCTTGAGAGTACCCAACGGGTAAAAGTGCTGCTGCTCGCTGCTATTGCTCTTGTTGTTGCTGTTAGCTATTGCTGCCGATGCTGATGGAGCCAGCCGGCTGACCCTGGACAACTCACACATCACCGAGGGTCTTTTATTATTATCGTTATTACTATTATTATTATTATTATTATTATTATCGCTATAATTACTACTGTTGTTATTGGTACCAGCAGCAGTGAGAAGTTTAAGCTCCGGAGGATAAAAAAAACGTTCACATTAATTTATTAATACACAATTTATATCTGACGGTGAAAACCAGACAGTGACGTACTGGATCACGGATGCCGACACACCAAAAAATCAGAGACAACTTCAGTGAGATTTATCGCGACAAGTTGACGGATTTTAAGTGAAATACTCGATAAATATGGATACACGTTGTTTTGTGGATTTTTATGCTGATATTGATGACAAAGTATAAAGTATATCAATCCTATTACTATATGCCAGTGAATAAAGTGCAAGGTGATGTTTTATAAAAATATTAATAATAATAATAATGATAATAATAATAATTGCTCCGTTAATATTGTTTTATTATTTAAATGTAAGTTTAATAAAATATTAAGTCTTGAGTGATCTCAAAAAAAGTGATACAGTTAATAGTAAAGTACGAATTTAATAGAAAGAGTTATTAATTAAAATATTTAATATAAATAATTTATAAAAAAATTACTATACATACACACTTCAATGTACGTCACGTGCTGCTGTTGGCAATGCACGATCTCGGATCACAAAGTCTCGTGGTCAGTTTACTTGGATTTTAATAATTATCATCGACTTGGTTATTATTATTGTAATTTTTATTGTTCTTATTATAATTTAAATCCTGGATTGGAGATGACGAGAAACACTTCGAGAGAATCTTAACAATTTTGGAATATTTTTTATTTTTTTCCGATTGGATTTAAATCTTCATTAATAACGCTCCACAATTGACGGAGGATTTATTGAGGTGAGTTTTTATTTTTATTAGACAAATTCATATTAAGTACTTTTAATTGTACCACTTATTATCGGTATGAAGTTAGAAATTTTTTTTTTTTTTTTAAGTAATTAATAAAAATTTAATGTGGAAAAAAATGACGACAGCAAATGCGTAAAAATGGACAATTGACGCCATTTCTCAATGATTCGCAGCTTTAATACATTTTTGAGCTAAGCTATATGAATTGTTACTTGATATATATATATAAACCATGATTTCTAATTAGTGTCATTAGATCATCAATTGACGTACTACACTTAATGATGACATATTTTTGATAAAACTAGAAAATTTTTCGATTTTTTTTCCCGTCAAAAAAACTGCGCGTGCAGATTAAAAATAAATAGTCTGTACTTGGAGAAAGATCTGTAAACATACACAAAAATTATCGCTGTTACTTAAGATCGATAACGTCAAATTTGAAGAGAAAGTTTTAGAGATAAGAATTTTCTATCACTGTATTAAGGAATTACTATTAAAATGAGTAAATTAACATCTGATAAATCAGTTACTGATGAAGTGACTGAACATCACCTGTCTGTTACAACATCGCGAGATTACAAGTAATTAAAAGGGAAATTTGTTGGTTAACAGATTAGATATCTCAATGTATTTATTTATTATTTATACGTGTACAGATAGGTCGTTTATGAATGAAATAAATATAATTTAATTGATGATCGAGGGTTACGCAACCGATTCGAGAGGAAAAGTGATCTGTGGTCAAGGTCGGCGATGTTATAACGTAAGAGTAGCGGGATGTAATGAGCCATTTGTCGACATCACTTCTTTCTAAAATATTTATAATTAATACCAGTAATTATTTACGATTTATTCTTGCTAATGTGACTGCTTTTATCGTAATCAATCCTACATATTCAATTTTATAATTTATCATTAATGCAAATTGTGACGCCAGATTGAGGAATTTTAGCTCAAACATTTTATATTTTCCTTCTAAATTTTATTACTTTCCCACCGGACTATTACTATTATTATTTTTATGGATTGCGTGATGTGGATGCATGACGAATATTTTTCTCGGTATGGTCAGTCTCAAATTAATTCAAAATTAGTTAAAAGTGTTAAAATTATTTTAGAATGCTAGGTAGTCTCTAAAGAGTAGAAAGATACTTAAATTAAAGATTCAGTTGTAACACGTGTCATAATGTGTTTGCGCAAGCAATATTTTTTTTTCCTTTTTTTTTTTCATATGCATAGACATGTATATTTATACAAAATTTATGTGTAAATACATTGAGGATTGGTTAGAAGTATTTTTAATTTTAATAAATTTATTATTAACAAAAAAAAACTAAAAAAATTTTTTATTAAATTTTTGGATGCTTCGATTTGCATTTAAGTGTAAAAAAAAAAAAAAACTATGGTATAAATTATAATTTATAACTATTGCTTCAATAAATTGAAGAAGTCGATGGGTATATTAGTTGGACTGAATGAATTGGCACGCTGGGTTTAAAATAAAGCGCGGGAGAGAAGAAAAAAGATGAAGAGCATGTAGAGCCTGAGGTCTTCTGGTCACGACTCTGCAATTCTCTTAAGGTGATTTACTAATTAATGAATCAGTGAGCCGGGAATCGATTTCGGAGCTTAGGGTGTCTATATCCACGATTAATTAACTCTCGGGCACTTAATTAGCGTCATTTATACCGCGAGACAGAACTATTGCATATCGCAATTCTCGATAATTTTTCACTTTCTTATCTCATATTTTTATTTCCTGGATGCCGTTCTCTACCTTCAATATGTAATTAAAATAAAATTTTTTGTTTATAAGTACAAGTACAAGTTATAACATGTAACTTGATAAATTTATCTACGCATTATCGTAGTAATTAATAATACTGTTCGGAATGTGGATTAATATAAAATAAAATCGCAAGAAAAATTAAATTATTTGCGTGCATATTCCCACGCTTACTTATAAATAAATTATAATATAATATAATAATATGAATACGATAAAACTTGTTTGTTTAGAGTTTATTTATATAAATGTCACTATAAATATATTATGATAAATATCTATTCGTTGGAATTAATGAAAAAAATTTTAATTTCTGTTAATTAATATTTAATTTATTTAAAAAAAAATTATCAATAAATCTAACTTCGATTCTTGGTTTTTTTAGAGTAAAAAATTTATATATAAATTCTCTGCATCTATCTGCACGGACAAATATTGTATAAAAAAATATATAAATAAAAGTAATAATAATGGAGGCAGCGCTGCAGCCAAAGGCAAAGTAGAAAAGTAAAAGGGAAAGAAAGGGGAATGAACCACAAGTAAAAGGAGAAGAGGTAAATAGAATACAAGAGACATGATATATAAAGGCGTAAAAAAAATATAAAATAAAGTATAAGAGAATACATAATAATAATAAAAAATAAAAGGATGAAGAGCAAGACGAGTTGGCGAGACGATGTGGGAAAAGAGGAAGCTAATCAGAAGCGGAGGTACGCTCTGGCGAATCCCAGGGCTTTGAGAATAACCACCATGTACTTTGTAATACTGAGTATATAGATACAAATACACGTGTATGTACGTGTGTGTATATTACAAGAGTAGAGTAAAATCAACTCTTTACTTGTAGCTCTTTAATTGCAGTTACAACGTCAACTTATATCGGTGTTGCTTTGCCGAACGTTGTGTGTATTGCATTTCCTTTATCTCCGGCGGCTTTTTCCCTCACTTTTGCAGTCAGCTCTGCCCTTTTCTGCCTCCCATGTCTTACGCTTACAACTTACTGACGAGCGAGGGGCTTTAATAAGCCTCCCTGACACACTCAACTTCAGTTTCAAAGTAATGAACTTTATTATCAGCAGATTAAACAAGTTACGTTGATTTATTCATACAGGAATAATTTTTTTTTTTTGAGAAAAAAAAATTTATGTGTAATTTTACAATTAAAAAAAATTTTTAATTTATCGATCTTGTGTCTATAAAAAAATGACATCATTTCAATTAGTCGAGTACATGTCTTGATAAAAAAATTCTTGAATGGGCTTTTTATTAAGCCAAAAAAATCAAGTTAATGAAAAGATATAAAAAGATCATTAAATATAATTGAGAAGTAAATCGTTCGAGCAAAATAAAATTTACTTTAGTCTGTAATTGTTAAATCATTTTCATTAATGATTTCGCGTTACATAAAAAAAAACATTACTCTAGTAAATGATTCTTGGTATATTTAGTTTTTTTTTATTTTTTTTTTTTATTTTTTTCATTAGCGACAATTACATGTTTAAAAATAATAATGGGCGAGTAAATATTTGAACGACGTGACGCTTAAAAATACGAATGAAATATTTATTGTACAAAATTAAAGGCCTCTAAGGAGTAGGTATGAAAATTTAAATTCTCTGGGCTCTTTGCTGAAAATAATACACTTTTGACAGTCTGGTTAGCTCCAAGTGGGTGAGTTATGCGTCTAACTAAGTCTGTATAAATCGTCTAGCTGGAGAGATTACCTGTTGCACGAGTTGAGGGATATTTACATCTGCAAGGGTTGGCTAAATAATTCATGTCCCCCGACTGCGACTGAGTCACTTTGTGAATGTGTAACCCGTGCCTAATGAATTTTTCTACTCAAGTCTCTATACCTGCTCGTTACGCTCCAGTAAAGGATTTTGAGTTTCAAATTTACGTTTAATGGATTACCTATAACTCAAAGCCCGCCCTTCGACCCTACTTAGGGTTATCTTGAATCGAAAGTACTTACTCCTGTCTATCTCTCCTTCTTATTGCTTTAGGTCTTTATGTAATAACTTTCTCTTGAATTTTCATATTTGCTTAGTACAAAAGTATTTAAAGTAAAAGTGGTATTATGCATTTTTGAATGGATATTTGCTTATGAACTTTGTCTTTTTTTTTTTCAATATTTCAAATATTTACGCACGAAAAAATTAAATAAAAATCTTGTGTAATGACAAAGTAAACTTAAAATGTCTAAAAAAATTTTTTCTTTCATTTTATTATTGAAGAGAAATCAACAGAATAATACAAGTAAAAATTACTATCAGAACTAAATTTTTATTTAATAAAATAAAAAAATAAACACAATTTTTTATTAAAAAAAAAATTATTATATTAAATAGAAATTTTTTTTAATTTAATTAATTTACAAATTTATAAAAAAAAATCTTCTGGTTATTTTTTCGTCTAAAAAAAAATGTAATTTCCAGTAAATTGTTGCCGAGTTGACGTTGACGTCGAGGTCGCCAACAAATATTAAATAAAACGCAGTGTAAACTCATACAAAAAATAAAAGACGAGGACGAACAGTATAATAACAAAATAAAAAAGGAGAAAAGACCGCGTAAAAAACCCTTTCTACCTCTTCCTTTCACTTTCATCTATCGCGTTTGTTATGTTCACATATCCTTTACCATCTCTGTCTCTACTGACTACATTCTACTCCTCCAATCTTCTTACTTAGTATTCGTACCCTCAACCCACCCATATCTACATTCACAGATGATAAACTTGATACTCATACAAATATTTACATCTAACCGCCTGGAATTATTCTCTCATATCACATCCTCTATTATAACGTACGTATATAATAAAACTCACGAGTGATCAGTCCGTCAGTCCCGTTGATCATACTCCTATCAAATCTGCACCTTATTCTCTTAAATAAAAATTTCCGCCCATTTTATCTCTCAGCTACAATATTTCTCACTCCATCTCTATCACAACAATTTTCTCAGTTTTCTCTCTACACATATTATATGAAGAGATGGATTCACCTTGCATGTACTTTATATCACATTGCTTATAAAGTAATCTTCAAATGCGTTCAGCATTGTATATGTACAGATGGCTACGGTGTAACGAGCACTGTAATGAAACGATGAGCTGCAAGTCGGTATAGCCTCAGAGAACGTGGGATAAATTATTACTAGAAAGATTTTATACATAGTAGTATATATGAATGTATATGTACTTAAATGGATATGCGAGCAAGGGCAACTCAAGGGATTATAAAGAGGAAACCGAGCGTTGTGAAAGTTTGACTGATCAACATCTTTAGTTATTTCCTGACTGAGCTTATATTATTATATCGTTCAACATTATTTTAGTTATTACCTTCTATATTTCACGCTTCACATTTATAATATTTTATTCTTTCAAATGAGAAAATTTATTTAATAAAATTTATGGATCAAAAAAATTTTTAATTTGATAATATTAACAAAATATTAAATAAAATCACACAGAAAAAACAAACTTTTTGCGCAAAAAAAATTTTAAGGAAAATAAAAATTATTTTGGAGCAAAAAGAAATTTTTTTGGCTCGAGAAACTTTGACTTCAATCTTTTTTAATATTTTCTTGAGCCAAGAAAATTTACCCTCCAGTCAAGATTTTTTTTTTTTTTTCAGTGCAGAGGAATTTTTCATTGAATGCACATTTTATTCCCGTTTATATAATTTACTTACTAATTGCTTTTTGAACATTTATAATTTATCTTGTTATCTCCAAAAAAATAAAAATAATAATTCTAAATAAAAAAATTTAGTAATTATATTTCTCAAGGTTAAAACAGGCCTATTAAATTTATTAAAATTTTTATCAGTTGTTAAAAAAATAAAAAATCTATTCTGATATTAATTTTGTTTGGCAAAATTATTATTACGTATTTTTATTACATTGAGAACTATATAAAAAGCCTATTTATTACAAAGTAACATTTTTAGAATGGACAGTGAATTTTATTACCGAGAAATTGAGTAACATGATAAGTTTACATAAAAACAATTAAATAATTAAATATAATTGTAAGCTGATAATAAATTACAACTAAAAAAAGGTACAATAGTTATTTAAAGCATTGCCATATAATCATATAATATATGTCATAATTTTTATTTATTACAATCGTATTAGGCCATCAACTATTTTTTTCATATTACTTTTTTTAGCGTCGCGCTACATTTGATAAGCGCTATCGGGATTGTTTAATGACCTTTCTCAAGTGTAACGATTCTTCCCTACTTCTTGAGTTCTAATACATCTACAAACAAAAAAAAAAAAAAATTAATATATCTTCACGGTCACCGCTGTTTCAATAGACCAACTACAAATAAAACACTCACTACCACCAATAATAAATTTATATAAAATTAAAAAATTGTTTTTCTTCTACGATCTATTAACAAACACTTAAAAAATATCTATTGTTTAATATCTAATCTCTTTTACGACCGGATATCGTGACAAATAAAGTTGTCAATTAAATTACACCATTCAATAAAAATGTCTCATAATTCTTTGTCTCTATTATGAACATATATATCACGGACGTATTATATCTAAAACTTACACCGAAGTGAGTAATTAGGGAATTATAAATTATCAGTTCGACCTTGGTACTAAGTATTTACCAAGTTGTTATTTTTGTTAATAAAAGGTTGCTTACTACCAAATAATATTTAAAAAAAAAAAAAAAAATTTTTAATTTAAAAAAAAAAATAGTAAACGCATACAAGATTAAATAATAAAATTACCGGTGGCCCGACCTCTTCATTGTTACAAACTCACGACGTGAATCAACTCTCGCAATCGTCCGGCTCACATCATCATGACACGCTAATCATCCTCGGCGCCCGCTTCCATTCGTCGTTCTGCTGAGCGTACGACCCAAATACCAAAAAAATTTCATGTTACATCTTGTAGTATAGATATACAGAGATGTGTATCATAAGACCGGATAATTTAATAGTTCATGTGTGAGTATGAGTATATATACATAGATCGAAATAATATTATTATGTTTATAATTTATATTACATACGTATGACATGATACACGAGTTGATGAGGTGTACGGTTGTAAGCGGAGCGCGAAATCGAGAGGGAATTTCATTTAAAAGATCCACGGTATCATAATGACGATCTAATTGAGCATCTTCACTCCGATCGTAAGTCACGCAATAATTATTAGCAGATAAGCCTATCCACTTTATATTACACATAATAAGAAAACTCAAGGCAAAATAAGGTTTTATTAGTGGATAATTTTTTTTTTTAGGTCAAATGCTGTTTTTTTATAAGTTCTACACAGAAAAAAAAAATTAATTTGAATCCAGAAAAAAATTCTTAAGCCAAGAAAATAATTTTGAAAAGTTTCATTGTCTTGGATCAAGACGAAAAATTCTTGAATCAAGTAAAATTTACTTGAACCAAGAAAAATTTTTTAATTTAAGAATTTTTCTACTCAAATCAAGAAGATGAAATTCTCCAAAATTTTTTACTTGATTCAAGTAAATTTTTTTTTCTGTATAAATGCAAGCAAACAATTAAAAACACATCCAGATTTTTAAATAGTTGTTGATAAAATTTTTTAAAATAAAATTACTTAACAAGTCATTCAATTAATTTGAATTATAATAGAAAAAATTGCGATTAAATATAAAAGAGTAAATATTAATTTCTAAACTATAAATTATAGATAGACTGAGTAAATATTTTCAGTGCTATCTTGTCTAGGTTAAATTGTATTACATATATATCACATATATAAATTAAAATTTTCTAGATATTAAAAAGGAATACTTGATATTTATTTTTTAAAAGTAAGCTTATATAAACACTAGCGATTTCAAGGTTATCACACTTGAGAAAAAAAAAAGGAAGATATTAATCGACCTTTCCCACCTAAACTTTTCTGTGTATTTTCTTCTTTTCCTGTTTTTGTCTTCTTGTTAGTTCGTTGCTTCTTCAAAGCCCTTAGTCGACTGCCCATTCGTTTTTGCACGTGATTAATACATTCCTTTTTTTTTTTTTATCTTCACCATGTCCCCATACGGTTTAGCATCACAAATATTTTTATACGTTTTAGTGTCACCATCACCTATATAGTTTACATACTTAACGTTATGTAATAACTCTGATCGCATAAATATCTCTTTTATTCCATCTACCTCCATTTGTCCAGAAGAATTTTCATGGTTTATTGGACAGTCTAGAGCATGGTCTTGCATAAATTGATCGTATTCAGCTGTTCCTTTTTTGAGCTCATTAGCGCACACATCTTACAATAACTGGATTTCATACTTACATCTACGATTTTGCCAGTGAAGTAACCAATTAGAGAAGATATACCAAATGAAGATTTAAACCCTCTTTTCTTCCAACTACCGTCACCGGAGACAGAAATTCCAGGAATGTCATTGGATTTTAAATGCTTGCAGGTTTCTTGGATTTCTTCTTTAGCAGCTTTTTTCAACACTAAATCACAACAGTTTCTAGCTGCATTTCTGATTTGTGTGACCAGACGATCGTAAAAGCTATGGAACATTGGTCGTGGTAAATCCATGAAAGCACAAAATCTTTCAGGTCCAGATAACCCAATACCAATTATCCGCATTGCAAAGATGAAACGGCGATTAATTTCATACGCATTCTTGATGAGTGGACATGAATTTATCAAAACTGGATCACATTTTTTGCAATTCACAACTAGTTTAAAACCTAATCCTCGAATACTTGTCTGATATTTTTATTTTTTTGAAAAATACATTTATAAATTTTTTTTCTGTTTACTTGCCATAAAAAAGCCATTTTTTTTTTTTTTTTTTTTTTTTTTTTTTTAATAATCACAGATGAAGTAATGAAAGAAAAATCACATGTGTAGACACAAATAAATATTATCTATTGGTATTAATTTCACTACTCCCCTGCACACGTCTTGTCTGTATTGTGTCGGCTCGTCGCGGATCGCGGGGACGCCCACACACGCGCAAGTGTAACGATCACGTACTATCAAATAAAATGACTAGTGTTCACTATGCACTTGTGTATTAGTGCACGTGCTGAATAGTTTGAGGGTGTACATTCTATGCGATGATATAAAGTTGCTTTGAATATGTTTCTTATACATATGGGCACCTATACAATAGCTTTAAAGTACAAGTAGTTGAGAGCGTGAGTTATGAGCACTGTGTGTATGAGTACGCCTGAAAAGGCTTTTTACTTCTGGCCTTGAACGAAATGTATCCGGTGGCATGACAAGCCTGCTCGTGGAAAATTAAATGAGAACATCTTTACACGCATATCTCGGCTGCAAGTAATTATTTCATTATTTTAATTTAAGTAGAATTCTTAGGTATTTTTTTTTTTTTTTTTTTTTTTTTAACAGTAGCGTGGATTCGGAGCTCGGTATTCGGTAATGGGAAGCTGGATATTTAAACATAAATATATAAGTATATATTTATGACGGATAAGTTGAGGGAATGCCGGCTGTTGATGTGAATGAGGGAGCAGGGAGAGAGAGAAAGGGGAAAAGAGATAAATATTGTTACTGTGAGAATGGCACGACCCAATCGCGATCACTAACTATACTAAACTACAGGGAAATGCTGGTGTTAGTACTGAAGTATAGTCGTAGTTTTAGTAATAAGATAAATGCTCGGGAAGTTATTTTTTAAAGCTGCAGTGACCCAGTGACACGTCGTGAGGGTGATATAAATAATATAAAACCATTAGAAGGAGATAAAAAAATTTTTATCACACAGTTATGCAGTAAATATGTAGATAAAATCATACTTGACGCGTTAATTCATAAGTTAGTGGGTTGCTGCTTGAAAAAAAGAATCCCCGATTAGATGTGTGAAGAAATTTTCTGTTTTTTTTTAGATAAACTTTTTTTTTTATCGTAGAAAAAAAATAAAAAGTAGAGCACGCTAAGTGGATTTGTGAGAACTAATGGTCCTTGATTCAGTCCCAACACAATTTGGAGTACACAAAAAATAGAGCGGAAACGCCGAGCCCGAGTGCGTCCCGCGTAACAAGCTTGTGGTTGCTCAATCTCACATCTAAACGTATATTTTATGTATTATATGTCTAATGGCATAATAAAATGTTTAGTGAGCTAGTCCGCGGCCGCGAGCCTCGCCTTAATCAAAGCTCGGATTCGCGGCACCTCTGAGTCCTTTATCAAAGCGCCATTTGTCATGTAATTAGTAATTGTTAATTTTTAGATGACGAGATTGTAATTAGGGTGAAGAAAAAAAATTCCGCGACTTTATTGGAGTAATTAAATGGAGTTAATTGATGAATTAAGAGTGTAAAATGGAATTAATCGATAATAGAACAAATGGATGGTATTTAATGTATAAGTACACATTGTTAGTGATGTACGCGTGGCAAAATGTACGTAAGCATGAGCATTCATACATATAAGTGGTAAGGCCGGCCCGAGCGACGCATTTTAATTTTTTTCAGCCTCGACATTTGCGTAACCCAGTTTCACCATTGTTCGATTCAATGGTATAGATCGTAACGTCCGCTGAGCGACGAGCGACAGAGATTATAATGCGCTGAGAGAGTCTTCGTACACATACAACATTATGTACACACTTTTAAGCTAAACGGCAAGTAAATAAAAGTAAAGTACGGGTGAACTAATACGTTTTTATTGCCTAAATTGTTGAATAAGTAAATAAATAAATAAATAGACAAGATGAATTTAAATATTTATTTGAATTCATAGACTTTCTCTCTATTTCGTTATCACGAGATATCTTAAATAAAATACATACTGACAGACCTAGATTCGACCCGACGACAGTCTCTTCCATGCATATATTTATAAAAAGATTAACAGTGATCGATAGATTGTCATGCTCGGTACTATATACGTTATACGTTAGAAAGATTATCTTGAGTCGTATATATTATATATGTATATGTATAAATTCATTTAAAATGTTTGTCATGACATTATACGAGCGCAATAATTTTAATAAATCGCGCCCATCGTCCGCATGCGGATATACGGCTACAACTAGAGACGAGATTTGCCCGTAATAGCTTCGTTTAATCAACAGGTGGTTGTTTTTGCTCGTGGTTGTTACTACTCATGCGCCTACGGACACGTAAGAGTTGATATATATACATACACATATGCATAAAAGTTGCTTACAGAAAATAATAATCAAGCAAATAGAAACAAAGTAATATATATCTGAATATTAATAACTAAACAGAATAAAAAATAAAAAACAAAAACAAAAACGAAAGGCCGATACTCCTCGAGGGATTGTCATTTATTATTACGCCACAAATATGTTTATCTCAAATGTAATTTAATATCAAACGTTTATCATTTTCGCGGTAATCAATTTACATTTATTGGCATGGTGAAATATTAGTTCGTTGAAAAATCGTATATTAAATCTCAATAGAGACAACAATAATGGCTTAAGTAAAGGTAAAACAATCTATATAAACATAATATTAAATTACAGTGAACTACCATAGATAATATCCATTATTACTACGAATTACAGCAATCGGTTATTTTAAATTTACATACTTATATTGTGTATTATACATGTCTATTCTGTGGTATTGATATTTACTGAAATTGCCCTCTTGTGTCGCGATATGAAATTACAGTATCGATATTTTTCGCTCAAGTCTGAATAAATAAAAGTATTTTATCTTTCATCATCAAGTGCGCTTGTGTTTAATAAAGAAGAGAGGAGTCTAGTCGGGCAGATAAGGCCAGGAGTAATTTATATGGTTACCAACAGTTGAGTGTGCACCTGCAGGCGAGCAACCAATGCCACCGTAGAGTGCAGCACCTGTTTATCTCGGTAAAAGTGGCTTTATTTTTAAAAACGCGCTAGTACGAGATGGGATCTAGACACGGGATCGATAAAAGTCACGGAGAGGGGCAGCCAATCCGCGAGCTCCTCTCCCCACTAGTCCTAGTCGCTGCGTACCACGCGCATGATCTAACACGCACGCGAGAATAGAACGTCAAGGCCCGAATAAAAGAAAGAGATTGCAGAACCGAACGACGTAATTTCCATCCGCATGACCCTGAACTTCAAGTCAAGTCACCGTATTGGTTATATATTTATATATTTATATATAATGGATTTACTTAAACACACTTACAACACTTTATATACGCTTTAACTCTACTCTGTACCAACAATTTCCTTATTCAGCGATTTCCTCTCTATCATTACGTATTCATGTAGTCTATAGTTGTCTTTATAAATAATATATTTCATTTATCTATGTGTGTGTGTGTGTGTGTGTGTGTGTGTGTATGATCATGATCGTTTTAGTTGTAACTCTTACTCAAGGACTTTTCTTTTAATATATCTTCAAGAGCAACAGCCAGTTGAGCTAGAATATCATTCCTTTCTATAATGTTGCTCTGCTAAATTGATGATGATTAATGTTGATTTATCTATTGTTGTTTATTGTGTTTCTTTTTTTGTTCGTTATTTCTCAGAAAAATCTCTACTCGTTGAAGGTTTTCATTTTGTATAATTCAATTACACAGTACAAAATTTTGTATTAAATATTTAACATTTTTATGTGTAAATTTAACATTTATTGTGTTAAATAAACACGAAAATGTTTTAAATATTTAACACAAAATTTCTTTACTGTGTATTTATACTTATTATTAAAAAGTTTAAACAAAAATATTTTTTATAAATCTGAAATTTTCTAAAAAAAATCTTAACAAAATTTTTTTATAGATTAAATTAATAAAAATATTTTTAAATCGAATTATTTAGACTATTTTTAGATTAATAATTTTTTATAGTCTTAAATGATTAATTTATTAAGATAACTTTGAAGAGATTTTGCTAAAATGAAGCATTTGTTAAATCAATTAAACATCAAATCAGGGGATTTAATTTAAAACGTAGTAGTAAGTCCTCATTACCCGGACTTCCCGTTTCAACGTAGCATGACTGGATCCCTCAGCTCACCTTGATGAATAATTGTGTGTAGGAAGGTTCTCACTTAATTCACGACGTGTTTGGATTTTTTTTTTCTGCTGATGTTTTAAAAGTATCGGTTGAATTTAAAATAGTTGCGTTGGAGTGTTTAAATAACGATAACAAGTTAGAGTTCTATTCATAGTTAAGTTTCCCGGATCGGTGATGCCGATGTAATAGTTATTTGTTGGAGATGGACGGCATGTGTATGCGGGCATCAGAAACTATCATGAAACTGCATATCTACAAGAGTGTGACGCCGCTTCGTGACTCTTACCCAAGGTCTCCCCTTTCCAATCTTATCGAAGGTCGTCCTCGTTGTCTGAAGCGCTGAGAATTAAACTTTTCATATTGAGCGCCGAGTTTTTCTTCTATTATTATTTTTTTTCCTTTTGCGTTCTCTTCGTATCTCTTTCCTTCTGGTTATTCAACAAGCAGGTGTATTTTTATCGCGGAAACTATTTTTTTTTTTTAATTTTCTTCAACTACGGTATTGGAAATAAGATTTTTTTATTATTCATTTAAAAAAATTTATAACAATAAAGAAACAAAATATTTTTAATTAGAATATTTAGTTGCAGTCTTATAAATTGATATAATTAATTCAAATGTTATATAATGAATTATGAGTTGATAATTATGAAACAATAATTAATAGAAAAATATTCCGGTGATTATATAATCGTCCTTGATGAAACGTAGAACAATTTTATTATGATGTTGAAAGAATATAATAGAAGTATGTGTATTGAATGAAGATCATAAGTGACAGGCGCCAGAATAATTCATTTTCCGTTTTAGTTTCTGACATCACTCAATAATAAAAAATAATAAAAAAAAAAAAAAAAAAGAAATAAACAACAAATTCTATCTATTTTTTATTTATTCGATTTAAGCTTTCTTGAATAACATTCCTCGCTGTTTATCATCTAGCATTGTATCATAAAATAATTATATATAATACATCAAATTCCTCGATTGCACAACTCAATCCTCAATTAGAAGATAAATCAATAACAAAAACAAATTTTTAAATAGCCGGCAAAAAATAAAAAATTTGATCGACAGATCGTAAAAGATGAAATTGAGGACCTGAGTGAGATGTAAGGAATTTTCTAGTGCGATAAAAAATTAATAATAATGATAATAATTATGGGTTACAGACGATGTATACGGACGGTCTACTAACTCTCCATTATGGGAAACATCCCGCAACCTTGGCTGCAGAGGTCGGGGCATGGTACAGTGGGGATCGTCATGTCGACGTGACCCTGGCCTGCGACGACGGCTCCGTCGTCAGGGCTCATCGGGTCGTATTGGCCGCAGCTAGTCCCTTTTTGGCTAGTCTTCTTCGCAATCCGGCGCTGGACCACGTTGTCCATCTGTCTGGTGTCAGAAGAACACAGCTTACTCACCTTCTTGAATTTCTTTACAATGGAGAAGCTCTCATACCCGTACGTATTTTTTTTTTTTTAAGTTTACTTTTTAATCGCAATTTCTGAGGACATTAAATGTCTATTTATGATTTTAGTCGTCAGAATTAACGCCTCTGAGAGAATTATTCGAACTCTTACAAATAAAATCGGAATCGTTTGATCCAAACCAACCACAAACGTCAACAGATTCTGATTCATTAAGGATACCAACACCACAACCTTCTGAAAGTCAAGAGAGTTCTAGTTATGAGTCTCAGTATGACAGCAGGTCGTTAGTATTACCAATTGATAAAAAAATTTATTTATTTTTACATCAAAATAAAAATAATTTATTTATTAATAAATAAAATAATTTATCAAATAGGCAATCGAATAATCCAGCGGACTGCTGTTCCGTGCTAATAAAAAGTGAAGGCTGTGATGATGATCCAGAGCAGGATGTCGATGTCGAGGGCGTTGAAGGTGACGCAATACTGACAGACAATGGTGAGAGCAGTATCGAGCCACCGAGAAGGAGGGATAGCTCGGATCCAGTAAACCTTAGTCTAAATTCCGGTACCTCGACTAAAAGTGATGGGTCCCATGAACTTTCTCACTTGCGGTAGGCACTCAGTTACTCAATAAAATTTATCGAAATAAAATTAAAGATTTTTAATTATCGATCGGTTGATTTCTTCAGATCGGAGAAGATGCTGCTGGAGAGGAGAGAGTCGCTAGAAGAGGCCGAAGAAAGACGAAGACAATTAGCAGCGCGACTGTCTCTCGGATTAGAGCCGGGAAAAAGAAAACCCGAGGAGATACCTCTGCCTCCTGCGGAGGCGTATGTCGTAACGCCACATCGCAAACGCAGACCGGGATTCCATAATGCACCTGCACAAAACCCGGCATTCGTGCCGTTCAATCCGGGATTTGAGACTCCGAGGAGACTCGCTGCCCCACACCCACTCAGTGTTTCCGCTCCACCCTACCTGGTAATTTTTTTTTTTTTTTTTTTTAATTTATTAAATGACAAAAAAAAAGAGTCAATTGATGAAAGAAAATTTTTTTTTAGCAGGACAGGTCAGTAACGCCTCCAGGAGCGTCCCACAGGCCGCCCAGCGCAGACCCAGCGTCGGCGGCGGGCCTGGAACCACCATGGGGTGCTTGGACTCTTCCTCCAGCCCGAGCCCCACCGCCTCCCTCCGCCGAGGACCCGCCGAAATGCACGCCAGTTCGCGAGTATCGATGTACCTACTGCGGCAAGCAGTTCGGAATGTCCTGGAACTTGAAGACTCACCTGAGAGTTCACACCGGCGAAAAACCATTCGCCTGTCGCCTCTGTGTCGCCATGTTCAAGCAGAAAGCTCACCTCCTGAAGCACCTTTGCTCTGTACACAGAGGCGTTATAGCTGCCCCGGACAATACCTTCACCTGTTGCTTCTGCTCCCTCAGCTTCGACAGCCTCCAAGAACTCATACGACATCTCTCTGGACCGCACAACAATCTTCTTCTCAGTAAAAATCTTCATGACTAACGACAGTACTAAAGATCTACCGGTACTTTTTTATTAAAAATAATTAATAATTATTTTTCGGTACGAAAAAAAAAAAAATAAAATTAACCCTCGTAATTCCTACGCGTTAAACGTACGGATGAGTGTTTGTTTGTTTATTTATTTTTATTTTTAATTGATAAAATGAATAAATAAATATTGCCGGTAAGATCTTTTTTATTATTTAAATATACATTGACAATAAAATTGAAACTCAAATATTAATTATACTGCGAAGATTATTTATTGCGAGATATCAATTAATTACCTCAGATAAATATAATATAATTCATTGTATTAATGAATTTATTTTAAAATTTATATTTATCTGAGATTGAGCAAACAAATTAATCACGCGAAAGTGGAATTTTATAAGAGTAATAATTTAATAAATTAAAAAAACAAAGTATTGAATAGATTAATAGATGGTAAATAATAATGAAATTCATTTACCGACAGATTTAATTATAAATCTCGAAGGATATATGACTTGTTTGAGCAATTAATTTATGAAATAATTAGTAATATAAATAATAAAAAAATAGAGATAATAATTGACAATAATAATGATAATAATTATTGATATATTTAAACATTTAAATTGTAGATGTTTAAATATTGTAAAAATTCTCTTGTAAATAATGTTACATAATTTTAGATAAAACAAAAATAAATGGACATTATTAATTATTTATTTATAATAATGATTATACAAAGGGACCAACCGACTTTCCACCGATTTTTTCGTCTTAAGTAGTTAGTAATTATTCCTGCCTATCGTCTCATTTTAAAACAATTCAGTAGTGAGCTTTTAACTTTTAAAACGAGTATTGTTTTTTTTTTTGTTATTGTTATTATTATTTTTGTTGATTAACAAATTTTTTTAATGAAAATAATAATAACAGATTTTAGTAAATGATAACCACCGAATTCACAACCTCACATTATGATTAATATAATAAAGCTGTTGCTTTAATTATTATTTAATAAATTTTCATTTTCATTTAAATAATAACGATTTTATTTTTAATAAATTCAATTAGATTATTATAAAATTTTGTGACCTGCATGCGACATACGTGCCTTGTTAGGTCCAAATTAGGTCGATTGGGCAGTGATTTCATGTGTTCATAGGCTTAAGTGTGTACGAAAGTATGCCCACTTTAATTACGTTCATTAAATAGGCAGGTTAATTTAGTAATTAATTAATTTATTAGCTGTTAAGTAGACATAGAGTTCAATAGGCATCTATATACATATATACACATTTATTTATGTATATATATGTGTATAAATTATTAGCGGTAAGCCCGAATAATTAATTGTTACGGTGACATAACTTTGACGCAGGACGTCAGTTTTTTTTTTTATAAATCTTCAGGTGCCTTCAATTAATTGGCCTTTTCAGTTTATATTTTTCGACATGTCCCTTTTACCTCGTGTTTTTTGTGAAGAATGTCTCACTAATTGAATGTTAAATTCGGAGCGAAAGTTATAAAAAATTTTTAAGTATTTTGAATTAAATAAGACATCAATTTTTGAAAAAAAAAAAAATTTTTTTTTTGTCAATTAATCATTTCAAAAAAATTGTTCTTGAACTCTTGCTTTTTTAATTCAAGAAAATTAAATATTAATTTTTTTTTTTTAATTGTGTCTTTATTTTTTTCTTAATATTTAAAAATTTTTTATTACGTTATTTTGGATGAAATTTTTAAAATCATAAATTTTGTTTGGTAGAAAAAAAATTATATTTTATAATATTTTTTGTACAAAAAAAAATTGGCCGTAAAAAAATAAATAAATTGATTAAAAAAAAAAAAAAAAAAAAAAAAAAAAAAATTAATAGAGGCAAAATGTACAAGAATTTTGAATAAAAAACTTATCGTGCCGCGAAATACCCCCGCAGAATGCATAATCAATAGTGCACATAATAAATAATTATATGTAATAATAATATTAATAATAATTTTATCTTCCGAAGCAGTACACCAAAGATATGTTCGTAGGACCGTTTCGAGGGATAAGTAAGTTATTTTGAGTTTGTTTTAACTGTAAACGAAAAATGCTATCTGGAAGATGAAATTCGATAAAAAAAAAAAAGCGACGAGACCTGAGTTAAATCTTGTGGATTTTTACATACGATGCCTACGACAGATCGTTGTACACATATTTAATAAATATATAAATTAAAGGAAAAATCAATTGATAATTAATAAAATTTTTTAAAACCTTGTAATACGTTTTTGTTATGCATTCTCGTTTGATCTATTAATTAAAAGAACCGAATGTCTAAATTGGTTTTTATTTCTGTATGAGATTTTAGTGTGAAGCATTAAATTGATCCGAAGTGTATGATAACAGAGCAGGTTAAATATTCGCACAATAAACACAATGTGATAGTAAATAATAAATAAATAAATTATTATTGTTTAGAAGTACGCGAGATTTATAATCGTCTTATTCGCAGGCACGTTAACACGTAGTTAGAGCTCTTAAAAGCGGTTTTTTCTTTTGTTTGTATTTTTTTCGAGTCTAGGATTCTTTTGAACCTAAACAATTTTAGATTGTACCTACTATGTAGAGATATTCACAGTGTCGATTAACGACATAACTACTGTATATATATAAATATAAATATTATAATTAAAATTTATTTTACCCAGATTTTCATTTTAATTTTTTTAACATTTATTTTTAAAGGATAATTCGTTTTAATATTTGCCGAAATTTATTTTATTTCAACTGTGGAAAGAAGGGAATTCATTCAAAATTTTATTATGTCAATTTATTGATAATTAAGAACATCTGGGTAAAAATAATGTAGCTGTTAAGTATTTTACAAGCGAAGTTATCTTCGTATGTTGACTTAGTATTCATAGATTTATAATAAAAATAAATTAATTAAAAACCAATCGTTTTATTTTATTTATTGACCTTTTAAAAAAATTTTTTTTCTTACTGTAGTGATTAATTATTTACTAAAATATTTATTTTTTTAAAAAAGTTCTTTATATTTTTTTCAAATAATTTACTTGAAGAAAATTTCAAATTGAGGAATGAAATTGTTTTTAATTAAGTTAGAAAAAATTCTTTGATTAAATTTTTTAATTTAATAATTTTTCTGTTTTGTTAAAGATGACTTTTTGATCATTATTTGCAAGTGGGGTCTACCATTTTCATTTTTTTAAATAAAATTTTGATACATATTTTTTTTTAAATACATAAAAAATAAACAATTAAAAAAAAAAACTTATTACCACAGTTTTAACAAATTTAAGCCCAAAAAATTCTAACAGTGCAATTAAGACTCTAAAAAATTCTTGTAAGCTCACATGTGAACAAAAAAAAATTAGTAAATTGCAAGTGATTATGATAAATTGATTAATTAAGTGTTCGTCAGTCTAACGGTTAAGAATAGTTAATCTCGTTGTCGGAAGAAAAAAAAGTAGAGACCGTTAACGGCGGGCTCAACTCCAGCGAAGCATAGAAGCGTATGCAAAGCACACTACACGAGAGTTGGAAGGGTATTGAGAGGAGAATTTTATGCAAGTAACGATTTCACGATAAATAATTAATGTCCCACGAGCTAGCAGTCACAGACACTGACACCAGTGTGTACATTGTATATTGTTGATTTCCTGTTATATCTCTCCCACTTACAAGGGCAAGAGCACCGGCCACCTGACTCTATTATGCTATTCCAGCTCTGGTCGGTCCTGTATAAATCTCAGCTATTTATGGAACTACTGGTACATCCCACGAATCGACAAGTGCAATTCTATTTGCAACACTGCTGAATTAAATATCGCACACCCCAGCGGGGTATTATTAGAACTTTTATTCCAAGAAACTCGCTGTCCTTCGCTTCTTTTCACTGGTAATTATTTCAATACAACGATTTTATGCGCTAAAGTTTTACTGAGGCTTTCTTCAGAGAAAAATAATTTATAAATTTAAAAATTAAAGCCATAATTTTACAAAGACGGATGCTTAGTTGTCTTATATGGATGATAATTTACACACACTCATAAAGTTAAACTTGAAGAGCAAGACAAGACAAGAAGCGAAGAGAAGAGACAAGAGGGCTTTGACCAGCGTACCAGGTTGTCCGCAAAAGTTCAATATACTCTCCAGGACTGGTAATTTTTTATCACCATGCGTTCCTTCTTCACGACACGCGATCTTAACCTCTTAAATAAAAAAAAAAGTAAAAGTATATTCAAGGTAAACAAACAACATATTAAGAGCCGTATAATCTTCGGGGATTTTTTGCCGAAAAATTCCATCACTCCGAAGTATCGAGCAACTATTGCTTCTCTAGTAGTGTAAAGGAAAGTTGCCGTGTAACTTTGTCCAAATTAACGGACTGGAACCTCTTCAAAACTATTAGAATGTAATAAACGTACGTTTTTTTTTAAATCCGTTAATTCGATAGATAAATAACGCGTCATGCGTCCTTGTGATTATGATAATCTTCTCAAATAACCGGTAGAGATGTTGAGATCTTCAGCTGATAATTAAGTTTATTTGCAGAGGTCATTGGACTATTGAGCAATAGAGGCTATTTTTAAAAGGGCACGTGGACACCGAAAAAATTATTTAAATAATTATAGTAGTAGAAGTAGATCATTTACGCAAGGAAATACCTTTTATGATTGATCTGGTAAATATAAACAAGCAAGTAGCGGCTAAATTTATTATTAAAAAAAAAATAATGAAATTAATTACTTATTAAAAAAAATTTTTTTTTAGATCTTAATTTAATATTAAAAAAAAAATTTCAGTAAAAATAAGCAGAGCTCCACTTAACTTTATCTTCTTGACAAAGCCATTCTCTTGTATTACAATAAGCGCAACTAATCATATGGAAATATTATTTAATAAAAAAAAAAAAAAACTGTAAAGAAGTCTCTATTCTTTTAAAACAATGAAGCCCCTCGAGACTGAGACTATCGCGAGATGAATATGCTGTTGCTTAGGATCTATTCGTAGCTCGGATTGTTTACTGTCTGATAATTGAGAAGACAGAAGTAAAGTGCAGCGTGCATGAAGGATTTGCTGGCCGATTGACTCAAGACCGGTACCGTAACCTAAGACTGCGGTAATATCGATGGGACTTGGCTTAACCTGGAGCCCAACCTGGTAGTTAGCTTGTTAGTATATTCTATATATCTGTATATAAATGTCTGTATATGTATAGAAAGGACGAGAAGAAGGTATGGGGGAATAAAGTGTCCGGTCAACGCACCCCGCCTTCTTTGGATAATATATAAAAGCCACGGGGATTGAGCATCCTTACACCAGATCAACAAAATATGCTGAAGAAGATACTCCTTGTCGCGTTTGCCCTGACTGCGGTCAGGGCTCAGGTACCTAGCTTGGGATGGTGTCCTGAATACGTACCTATGGCTAATTTTGACATCGCAAAGGTATTTATCATTTTTTTTTGTAATTCCCGTATTTTAGTGCAATAATTTTATTTTTAATTCATTAAATTATTATTACAGTTTCTGGGAACGTGGTACGAAGCCGAAAGATACTTTCAACTCTCAGAAGTAGTGTCACGTTGCGTGATGGCTAATTACTCCCGCGGTCATGATAATAAATTGCGTGTGAGCAATGAAGTTACCAACAGATTGTAAGTAATTGCTTAATTCATTATTTAAGTCATAAGCCATTAAAACTTTACATTAATCGTTGTTTAATCTAATTTATTATTTTTATAACAACTTCATCTTTTATTAATAAGTTATTATCATATCATAATTACACACTCAGTAAAATTTATAATACAACAGCTAATAAATTTATTCATCTGTGTTTAGCACCGGAATAAAACGAGTTCTCGAGGGTGAGATAAAACCAGCGGCTTCTAAAGCTGAGGAAGGAAAGTTACATATTAAATACACAACTGTGCCACTGACACCGGAAACAAATTATGTAGTCTTGGAGACTGATTACAAAAATTTTGCTGTTTTATGGAATTGCAATGGCATTGGTCCATTTCATACACAAAACGCCTGGATTATGACACGAGCGCGTATTCCTCCCGGCGACGTTTTACAACAGGTAATTTATATTAATTTTTTTTTTTTATTAATTGAAGATTTTATTATTATTATTTATTATTATTATTAATTGTTTTTAAGGCTTACGGAGTATTGGATAAATATAAAATATCAAAAACTTTCTTTGTAAAAACCGATCAAGAAGATTGTGCGTACTTAGACTCTCTGGCAGCAACTGAGAAGCCAATAGCAACTCCACAATCTGAAATACCCGTTGAAGAAGCTCCCCAACAGTTGAGGTCAGCTATTACGCCCGATGAGACACATGTCAATCAAATCAAAGACACGGAAAAGAAAGTAGAGGAGCCGGTTGAAAAAATAGTGCCTACTGTTAATGTAAAAGCCGTGAAAACTGACGTTCCTGAAAAAATTGAGGAAGAAAAAGAAGATGAGGAAAAAAAAATAATTGCTGATAAAAAAGAAGCTATTGTTATTAAAGACGTTAAAGAAGTTAAGGACGAGCCCACTGATAAGGAGTCCGAGGATAAAATTACTCCCGTTAAAGTTCCCGAGGTCATTTACAAAAAAAGCGCGGAGAAAAATGAAGAAAAAGAAAAAGAAGAAAAAATAATTGAGAAGGAAGAGAACAACATGGAGAAAGCAGAGGCAATCGCTGCCGAAATACCGAAGTTGGAACCTGTTGCCGAGACACCTGATTCAAAGCCCGAAGAACAAGCCCCAAATTCACAACAAGCGGATGCGCCAAAAGAGGAACTCAAAAATGAGAACAAAGTTTGATTGATTGGTTATTTTTAATTTTATTTTTAGGCACGGATAAATTTTAAATTATGAGTAATGTTTAATCATTGATTAACTGTTCTCACTAGCGGTATGAGATTATAAAACCGGTCGGTTGTCAAGTTCAATGTTACTTTCTTAGATTACGTATTTAGTTTGTGTAGACTGAATGATGGAGAGAAAGAGTTGAAATGAAAAATAAAAATGTTTTAAAAAAATTAATGTTAAAAAATGTACAAAAAAAAATGTGAATAAATTGTTACATAAAAATTATTTATTTAAAAAATGATTTTTTATTTTTATCCAAACGTATTATTTTATTTCATCTTTGAAAAATTTTAGAGACTTTGTATTGCTCGCTGATTTACTTAATATTTGCAATAATAATATTTACATTTTTTTAGCTTTGAAAATAATAAAAAAATGTGTTATTAAATTAACACATCATGAAAAATAAAATAAATTACTTGCAGTCAGTATGACAGTGAACATTACCATAAAATTTGCAATAAATTTCCTCTTCCGTGTTCATAAATAAAAATTCTACTTACTGTTTAGAATTTAAAATTACTATTATTATTTTTTTTTCTATTATTAAAAATGTTTGAGTACTAAATCAAGCTTTAAAAAAAATTACTTTTTACGATTGATAAATAATGATCGTGACGAATATTTTGCATAGTAAACCAATAAATAAAAGAACAAAATACTTTTAAATTGACAGCAGTATGAGGTTAAATAATAAATAATAAATAATAAATGTTATGGATGATTGGAAGATTTAAAATTTGTGGTACGTCTGTCGGTGTTTATTGAACCCCGTCGAAATTACCGTTACTGACCTACTCACTGACAAAACATCTACCAGCGGAGTTTGTTGGTCGTTGGTCTCCAAGGCCAGTTTGAGATACAAGTTCATCCGAGAAGTACGTAAGAGTTGTTAAATATTTCATTGAAAACTAACGCTTATCTATAAAACAACGATTAAAACCCCGCAAATAATCGGTCAAGGTTTATTTAGACACGGAATAATTTTATTATACGACAGGTTATTGACTGTTTATTTAAATAATTTAATTAATTATTCATTTATGAGATTTTTATCTTTGTTTTTGGCGAACACTGTGCTGTTAAGTGTTTGTATTTTTATTGTTGATAATTTAAACTCTGCATAATTAATTACAGAATTCACAAAAGGTTAGTCATGTTTTTTTTCTGGATTCCTGTGACGTTGTGTTTGATGGCGAGTAGTATCAATGCATTGTTGCCGACATTCGGAGCCTGCCCTGACGTTAAGACTATCGAAAAACTCAATGTTACTATGGTATGTCTCATTATTAATTAGTCAAGTAATTTTATTCTTTTTTTTTTAATATTTCTTAAATTTATTAAATAATTAACAATTTATCCTTCAGTATTTAGGTAAATGGTACGAAGCAGAGCGTTATTTTTCAATAAGTGATTTTGGAGCTAAATGCGGAACTTTCAATTACAGTAAAGAAGAAAATGGGTCGTTAAAACTATTGAGCTCGCAAATATCGTCACTGTACGTTGAATCTCTTTATAATTCTGTGATATTAAACTAAATTGTGTTTAGAACTTCATAAAATTTACGATTAATTTTCCTTCGCAGAACGGGTGTAGAGTCGTCAATAGTAGGACGCGCAAGACCGATAGAAAGAGCGGACGATCCTAAATTTAGTGTATCATACCAATCGCTACCGATCCAATACCCCATGCCTCATTGGGTTCTCGGGACTGATTATGACACTTACGCTGTGCTGTGGAGTTGCAGTAATGTCGGTATTTTCAGGTAAATAAATCAAACCAATTTACAAGACGAGAAAATTTCAATAATTCTAATAATAATAAAACTTGATAAAGTAAAAACTTCAAAAATAATTTTTTTTTTTAGCATGCGGAGCGCTTGGATTCTGACACGAGAAAGACAGCCACCGGTTCCAGTTCTTGAGCAAGCGTACAAGATTTTAGATAAAAATCAAATTAGCCGTGCTTACTTTTCGCGCACTGACCAGAAAAATTGTCCAACAGTAACAAATTAGTGTGATTTAATTCTTGTTATATTTTTAATGTCTTATTTATTTAATTATTTATTGTCAACTATTTATTAAAAATAAAGTATATTTATTGGATTATTTTCGAGTTTACATTTATTCAGAAATCGATAACTATGCAAAGATATCTATTTCTGTTTCTGCCTGTCAATCATCGCTGCTTATCTCTTATTTAAAACCGCTTTTTTATAAATAATTAAGATAAAAATCATAAGTTCTATTTCGCGGTCAAGAATATAAAACCCCAATTTCTGAGTTTACGATCAATTCTTATTTTATCGCTGTCTAAAGTTAGAAAAAAAAATGTCCGCATTATTTAACTGCTGTGTATTATTTTTTTGTTTGGTCGGTGGGAGTTTTGCCCAGATTACACAACGTGGAACATGTCCAACCGTACAGCCAGTTCAAAATTTCCAGCCGCAAAACGTAATTTTATTTTGACATTTTCATTATTTGTTTTATTTTATAATTATTTAATTTTATAATTAAATATTTCTTACGACAGCTTTCAGGAATGTGGTATCAAGTTAGGCGCTACAATAATTTTTTCGACCTTAATAAAAGATGCAATCGCATCAATTTATCTATCAGGTCGGGTAATAGATTGGGAATAATCGAACGAGCTATCAACACCGTGTAAGTAATTGTTATTGTTCAAAAAAAAATTTTTTTTGTGGTTTTTCTTGTCTAATAATTTAATAAATTATTAAATAATTTAATATCGAAATTAATAGCTCAGGAGACGTGACAGAAACAAATCTAACATTAACTCCAGTAAATAGAGGACAAGCTCAATACAGAGTCAGGCTATCAGCGTTCTCAAATCAGATTTCTCTTCTGACGATCTTGGATACTGATTACACCAGCTTCGCAATCTTTTACATGTGTCAAGACGTCGCTGACACTCGGTAATTTTTTTATTAGATTGAAACATTAATCATCAATTTTTTGCGACACTAATTTATAAATAAAATAATATTTTTTTTAGCTTGGTTTACCTTTGGTTGTTGTCACGTCAAAGTACTCTTGGTCTCAACACATTGGGAAGACGTTTGAGAGTTGAGGCTGCCAACAATTTGCCAATCGGTGAACTACGTACCGTCGATCAGCTCAATTGTCCTGCATAATAGATAAAATGATTATTTAATACATATCAATGATTTTGTAATGTGAAAATTAGTCTTGAATAAATATCAATGCAATTTATTTTTGTAATTACAATTATTTATTATTCCTTAAATGACGATTGTCAATAATTAT
This sequence comes from Cotesia typhae, assembly GCF_013202065.1. NCBI lineage: Eukaryota > Metazoa > Arthropoda > Insecta > Hymenoptera > Braconidae > Cotesia > Cotesia typhae. The sequence continues at coordinate 11,763,924 of NW_027423756.1, read as the reverse complement.
TTACATACTAATTAAGGTTTAATATTTTCATTTTTTAATTTTTTATAAAATAAGAAAAAGAAAAATAATTATCCAGGCAAGAATTTTCTCGCTAAAAAATTTTTTGAAGTAAATCTTTTACAATTAATAATTTCTTAACAAAAAATATTAATTTCTACTTTTATTATGATAAATACACATTAAATTAAATAATTTAATTGAATTATGTTTATTAAAAATGACACTTAACTATTCTACATACTATTTAAAAAATCCTTCGCGACAAAAAACCTCAAATTTTTTAAATGTAATTAAAGCTCGTCTACATTCTATTTATTTATTTTTTTTTTTTCATATAATTCTTTTCTGTTATCATAAAACAAGATGTCATTAATTCTATTCTAAATAAATTTAAGAAATAATAGCGCTTAAAAAAACTTAAATTGCATCGTATAATTCTAGACAGGATATTGTTACACTTGAGCAAATATTTCTATAAGATATTGAAGTAATCATTCTAATAGCGTTTCACGATAACAAATAATCTAGAAACTAGATCTTGTTTAACACTGATCAAGCTTCCGCTATAATAATTCAATTCGACAATATAATTGTTGACATTGAACAGTAATAAATAATTTTTAACCTTGAAACGCATCCAGGAGATAACAAAACCACGCGGTTTGCTCTGCTGTCATCAGTTCATTTATTAAAAGTATAATTGCTTTTAATATTCAATTATTTTCAATTTAATGTTTCGATAGAATGAATATGCAGAACTGTCTATTTTCGTCCAAAGAAATCTACCTGTCTGTCAATCATCGCTATCTTGTATTTCAAGTTATTATTTTATAAGTAATTAGAATTCAAAATGATAAGCTGCATGTCCACGAGTATAAAGCCCGAAATTATAAGCTAAGAACTCACAATTTTAACTCAAGTATTCAATCGATACAATACTAAGTATTCAATCGATACGTCTATTAATTTAAAGTAACTCAAAAAATGCTTGGATTATTTTACTTTAGTGTATTATTTATCTCTGGTACATTTGCCCAGATAGCACGACTGGGACCTTGTCCCTCTGTACAACCGGTTCAAAATTTTCAGCCTCAAAATGTAAATTTATTCATTGATTATTTATTTACAATCTGCAGATAAATGAACTCTGAATTTTTTTATTAGATTACAGGGACCTGGTATGAGGTAAGACGATACAATAACTTGTACGAACTTAATCACGTGTGTACTCGTCTCAATGTAACCACAGGACCAGGTAACACATTGACATTAACGACACGTTCCATTAATGACCTGTAAGTTATTATTTTCTCCTTAAAATCATACTTAATAATCAAAAAGAGAGTCGAAAAAATTTTTTTGAGATTTTTGTGTAATTGAAATTTTAGTTCGGGAGCTGTATCAGATTGGTCGGTGACAGGAACTCCAATAGGTAACATCTCAGTCCCACAATACAGAGTCAATGTATCAGATCAAGCAATCGCGAATAATTCTGTAGTAACTATCCTGGATACCGATTACACCGGATTCACGATGGTTTACATGTGTCGTCAAGTCAACGACATTCAGTAATTTAAATACAAATAAAATACAAACCAAATTTATTTATTTTTCAAATTATTAACTATTCAAATAATTATTTACAGCTTAATTAATCTCTGGTTGCTGTCACGTGACAGAAGACTCAACTTCAGAAGTTGGAGAAGGCGCTGGTGGGATGCATTCTCAAACCGCCTGCCAATAGGAGTTATGCGTGGCGTTCGCCAGAGAAACTGCCCCGTTTCAAATTAAATTATTTTTTTCTCAAACATGACTCTTTAATGTGAAAATTAGTTTTGAATAAATAATAAATGCAAGTTATTCTTATTGATGTATTAATAATTTTAGATAAATATTACTATTGTAAGACTGACAGGTGTCAGTGATTACCTCTATGAATTTTTGAATGTATTATGGTCGTCTATATATAACAGAGAGCATACAATTTACTTTAGTTTGAGTATTGCATTTATATCAATATTAAGTTTAATAAAATTGAAAGTTATTATGTTGGTTTTATTTTTTTTTTCTTTAATTGCTAGTTCAGTGGCTCAATTTTTAGGGCTTTCTAAATGTGCTTTTATTCAACCAATGCCAAATTTTCAAATAAATAATGTAATTTTTTTTTTATACTTGGAACAATTTATAGTCTTATTTATTCTTTAATTTTTGAAATTAAGATTTTTAAAAATTTTTTTTTAAAATTGAAAGTTTTTTCAAATGATTTAATTTACAATAAAAATAATTCAACTTGTAATTTGAAGATCGGTGATTTTACTTATTAAAGATCATTTATTATTTTAATCCATTATTTTACCCGTAAAAAAATTAATGAATAAATATTAAATAGTCTACCATTAAATCAAATCGAGTAAATTGTCTTAAAATAATAAATAAAAAAAATTAAATCAATAATTTAAAATGTTAGTTTACAGGAAGGTGGTATGAAATCGAGCGTACAGACAATTCATGGCAAATTTTTGAAAGCTGCACTATTATCGATTACGTCTTTAACAGAAATAATAACACCCTAGACATCCACGGTCATGTTATTAATACTGAGTATAAACAATAAATATATAAATAATAAATTTAATATTTTTACTAACACAGTAAAAAACAACTAAACGATTAATTAATTAATCCTAGGACGGGAGCGAGGCAGCATTGGGACGGTGTCGGTTTGGTAGATCCCAATAATCCAGCATCGATGGTAGTTCAGTTGCCACCGCTTGCACAAGTAGAAATGGCAAATTACAATATTGTTGACACAGACTACAGAAATTACTTAGTCGCAGTCCAGTGTGTTACCAGAGGACTCAGGTAATAATCCCAAATTAATTATCATTTAATTGATTGATAATTTTGTATTTGCTGTGGATAAACAATCGAGTTTAATTCAACAGTCCCCCTAATGGCTGGCTACTGTCACGAAGACGTGACCTTGATCAACGATACATTTCGCGAGGCGAACAAATACTCAGAGAAAATGGGGTCTCGATGCTTACGCTGATTACCAATGATCAACGAAACTGTCAAAATTAAAAGAAATCTCAATTTAAATGTTTTTACTGCGGCTGCTAAAATTGCATAAATTTTAATTCGGCGTTTAACTTTTTATGCTTATAAGCGTAATGGAACACTTGAATAAATAATTGACAATTTATGAATAAATATTATTGAGCATATGACCCAAATTTTTTTGTGATTCAAATAAAGTCATTACAAAATTAAGATAATTTTTTATTGAAGCTTATTAACAATTTTCCTGCGAAATAAATTAAAACATTATTTCTGGGTTAATGATTTCACAATTAAATGTGAAAAATAATTTTTTTTTCATTCATTTTTTGATTCAATATAAGGTAAAAGGCCCATGTATTGAAACTGGCTTAGTTATTGACACTTGCAATTTTATTTTAATTAAAAAAAAAAAGTCAACTCTAATAAATTAATAAATACAATTTTTAAATGATAAATTTTACGATAATTGTTTTTTTGAGAACATTTTGTTCTTTTAATTAGAATAAAATCGCTTTGGATTTTTTTTAATAAAAAATTGAAGCTTTAATTAGTAAAACTTTTGGAGAAAAAAACGTCAAAGTTCGATTAAGAAAATTAATATCAAATTTATTCTTAGATTAGCTATTAGTTAGTATTTTCTTTTTTGATTGACAGCTGTCAGTGATTAGTTCTATGAATTTTTAAATATATATTACAGTCGTCTATATAAAACCGAAGACACTTGATTTATTTCAGTATAAGTATTTCACTTATTACTTCTCGGTCAAGTGGACTTTACTGATGGTAACCATGTTGAGTTTCATTTTATTTTCATTGGTCACTAATTCTCTTGCCCAATCATCAGATCTTATCAATTGCTCTTCCGTAATACCAATGGCCGGTTTCCAAGTACAAAATGTAATATTACATGTCTCTAATTAATAAATTTATTGAGAGATACAATGGAAAAAAAAAAAAAAAAAAAATTCTTGAACTAATAAATTTTTCTAAACTTCCAAATAAAATTTTTTAAAATCATTTTCTTGGGTCAAGAATTTTTCTCTTGAATTAATTTTTCTTCAGTGTAATAAATAATTTTAAAGCATAAAAAATACGCAATAAATGACTAATTTTTTAAAATCAGTACACAGGAAGATGGTATGAAATAGAATACACGCTAAATTCATGGCAAACTCACGAGTCATGCACCGCTTTTCTGTATCAGTACGATGCAAATAATAACACACTAGAAATCCGGGGACGAACTTTGAACATTAAGTATGAATAATTAACACTTATGAATAGATATAGAAAATAATTTTTTCAACTTGATTAAAAATAATTAATGTCAGCTAATTTTAGCACAAGATTGAGGCATCAATGTGATGGTATCACTAAAATAAATAATGATAATCCAGCGTCGATGTTAATTTACTTGCCACCGTTCGCATTACCAGTGCCAATAAACTTCATAATTGTTGACACTGACTATGAAAATTACGGAGCTGCTATACAGTGTTCTGCAGGCGAGCCTAGGTAATCAGTAATCACTTATAACTTATTTAAATAAATAAACTACTCAATTTTATTCGACAGTCTTCCGAATGCTTGGCTGATAGGAAGAAAACGTACCCTTGATCGAAAATACATTTTGCGGGGTGAACGAGCCCTGAGAGCCAATGGCATCCCGACGAATAGATTAGTGTACAACAGGCACCCAAATTGCCCTGAAGATTGGTAAAAATAAATAAATAAATAAATTTATTTATTTGCTTTTTGACTTTTTATTCTCAATGGTACAATGAAGTACTTGACTAAATATTTGTTTATTTATTTATGAATAAATAGAACATATTCAACAAGACTTGTCTTGTAATTATTGCATTGAAGTTGATAATAAAGACAGATAAAAGTGGTAAAATAAAAAGAAGTTCTAAGAATTTCCACACGTGCATGTCGATAACTAACATTGCCGAAGTGACAAGCTATTCTTTGTAGATATTGAATAGTAATATACATGTATATGTCATGCTATTTTTACCTTGAATTATGCCCACGAGATAACAAAACCACGCTGTTTGTTAAGCTATGTCATCAGTTTCACTTGCGTATTCACAGTAAATAGTTGCACTTTTTTTTATTGCTCTTCAATATTTCCTTTAATCTTTACAATGAAAACTCTATTTGTAATTGCGTTTACTTCGGTTGTAATTAATGGAGCTTTAGCTCAGTCATTTAATTTAGGTCCATGCCCGAAAGTAAATACAGTTGAAAATTTTGATATTGAACGAGTGAGTTTTTTTTTTTTTTAGCAATAAAATTTATTCAAAAAAATGTTTAATAAAATTTTTTATTCTTTCAGTACTCAGGACTTTGGTATGAATATGAACGAAGTTTTCTAATGATTTTTGAACTGGGCGGTAAGTGTGTAACTGCCAATTACAGTGCCAATAGCGACGGAACAGTAAACGTTGTCAATTCTCAAATTTCATCGATGTAAGTCTTCGAAAATAATTTTATTTTAAAACTTAGCAACTTTGTTGCAATATTGATGAATAATAAATAATAATTATCATTTTGCATTGAACATCTTTTTGTACCGTCAACTAGTATAATTTTATAGGTAGTTTTTATGAATGAGAAAAAATTTATTACATTGCAGAACTGGTTCGGAATCATCGATAACCGGCACAGCTCGGGTCGATGACGAAGCATGCAATAATACGACCTGTGGTAAGTTAATAGTGACATTTCCAATGCCAGTAATTGGAGAAGTCGATGGAACTTACTGGGTTCTTGAAACAGACTATACAAGTTATTCTGTTGTGTGGAGTTGCACTGACTATAAAGTTATTCAGTGAGTTATTTTTTTGCGCATTTTATTAATTATCAATCAAATTATTTGTAAGAGAAAATAATTTTTAATAACAATTATTTTCAGTGCATCATACGCTTGGGTTTTAACCAGGGATCGAAACCCTTCAGAGGCTGTTGTACAGCAAACAACGAATCTCTACGCAAATAACAATCCTGAGTTTATTTTAATGACGAAAACTAATCAAGAAAACTGTTAATAGTTTTCTCGAATTTTAATATTGCATATAAAAAATTACTTTATTGAAATAATTATACAAATCAATTCTTTAATGTAGAATGAAAATAATGAATAATAAATCTTGTTAGAGTGAACTTTTTTTCGGATTTATTTAAACTGCTGTTTAATCATTATGATGTTCCTTACAGACTCCAAAATGGCTGGACAGATTTTAAGAGATAATTTTGTTTTGTAGAAAAAAATAACGCAATCTATCAAATATCTGTCGATGATAATAATAACAATTGATTTTTGTGATACTTCATTCAATTACCTTATTAAATCTATTATTTGCAGAATAATAATAATTTTAGAAACTAGATTGTTATTTTTAATTACTGATGATCATTAAGAGTTAATTACTTTTAGTTTTCTGCAAATATATTGTTGAAACATGTGGCGCAAAAAAAATATTGACTGTAATTTCCTTTAGAATTTTATTCTTTATTTATTAAATGTTTATGCATTTTTGAAAAACAAATGATCGAATTTTTTTTTAGATAAAATACAAAAATTTGATTATAATTTAAACTTTTTTGTAAAGAAACATTTCAATGTTTTTGGAATAAGACAGTATGTAACAAGTAATTGCAACTTTAATGGCCAAGCGATAGCAAGTTATCAACTAATTTCTTACAATGTCTAAAGAAATTTAATGTGTGGTTAACTATAATTAACGATCTTTGTTAAAAGTTTAGTCATACATGTATGTAAATATTATTAAAATTTAATTTCAATACAAAAATTTTTATCCATATTTATTAAACAGTTAATAAAATTTTTTGATTTCTGATTTTTTGAGTTTTACCTAGAAATAAAAAAATTTCTAATACTATTTCTAAAAGTTTTTCATTTTTTTGAGTTTAAGACCAATTATCTGATAATTACAACGATTCAACTCAATCACGAGGAGTGTTAATGATTTTTAATTTTTTAAAAATTATTTTGAAAATCACTATCAAAGTAATCACGAAGAAAATAAGTTGTTTTTATTTTTATTATTCAGTGACTTACACTGTAGAATAAACATAAAGATTGAATGCTAATAACAATAACTGATAAATGTAAATGGCTTGTTTTAAAGTCGTCGGATGTGTGAATGACCTAAATGATATTTTACTATTTTTAAAAAAATCGATAAAAATAGTTTTACATCTACGTGACAAATGAAATTGAAGAGGATATTAAATTTTATATCAACAGATTTAACTTTATCTACTTAGATTAAATCTTAAAATAAAAATTTTTCAAATTTAATAGCTTTTTGGCGAATAGAATTTAAGAACGTATCTGAATTATGAAACCAAAAAAATTAAATAAAAGGACCATTTCCAAATTTCTGTACAGTTTTACGAGGTTGTTTTATTAAGAACAATCAAATAACCAAGTAAACAGAAAGATGTTTGGTCTGACTATTATTTGCTGCGTTATTGCTGCAGCTTCCAATCAGATCTTAAGTTTCGGAAGATGTCCAGAGCCATATACTCCGTTTGTCTTGGATTTAAGTAGAGTAAGTTCTTTGTAGATTCAATTAATTAATTGATTAATTAATTAATTAATTAATTAATTAAATGTTTATAGTTTGCTGGAAAATACTACAAAGTTGAAACAAGCTTCAGTTTTTGGGAAGACAGTGGCAAGTGTCCGAACTCTCAATACATTCAACTACCAGACAATCAAATGCAAGTTATCCATCACGATATTTAAAAAATGTGAGGATTTAATTTGATTTATTTTCAAGACAAATTTTTAAATCTTTTATAATTATTTTAAAATTGATTAGAACTCACATGGAATCAGGAATTATTGGTAGAGCAACAGTAAATGGAACAAAATTAAATGTGCAATACCACATTCCTGTCGTGGATGATAGAATTAGAGATATCTGGGTAATAGACACTGATCACGACACCTTCGCAGTTCTTTGGGCTTGCACTAACTACGGATTCATGCAGTAAAATTTTTTATATTAAGAAACTTAGCTTAAAATTTTTTCTCAAATAAATTAACGAATTAATTATTCATTCACAGCGTTGCATACGGATGGACACTTGTAAGAAAATCTTATATTAACCAAGATTTCTCAGCACGAACTCAAGCTGCATTTAAACGTGCTAGAGTTCCGATAATGTTAATGCGCAAGGTCGAACATACTAATTGTACATAAATTTTATTTTTTGTAAGTCTTATCTTTTTAATCACTCGAATTTTTATATATTTTTCTTTTGATATTTATGAGATTTTCCTGAATTAAAATTAATAATTTCTTTGCACCTGATTACTTACAATATTTATATTTTTATCAATGTGTTATATATAAAAATATTTTCTTTTGTACGCTTGATTAATTTTCACGCAATTGATTCAAAGAAAAAAATAAATGAATTGATGAAAGGAAAAACAAAATTTTTCAGATAAGATTTTGACGCCGTGGTGATAAAAGTGTTGTATTGCTTGAAGAACTTGGTGACAATTAAGTGAAATTATTTATTATGTTATAAAAATTATTAAATAAAAAAAAAAATATTATGTCACAAATAATCGTGATTTTTTGTGTTATTTTATTTGTTTACACTGAAGAAATTAGTCCTGGTCGTTGTCCACGTATAATGTTAGATACTCAGTTAAACTTATCGAAGGTTAGTATTTCCATAAATTAAAAAACAAATTACTTTGCAATGAAACAAGAGATTAAAATCGGATAATCGGGTTTTAGTATCAAGGACAGTGGCATGAATACAAGAGAAGCGCTAATATTTGGAGTAATACGGAGAAATGTACATCAATGACGTACAAAAAAATTGGAAACCGATGGACGGCTACATTCGCAGGGATTTCATCTGTGTAATTGATTTTATTTGTTAATTTTGGATTTTTTATTTTGGTTTAAAAAATAGCAAAAATTAGCGCCACCTGATATTTGCTATAATAACAGTAGCGATCGTCGTTTGATATTGATTTCACGACCGGTGAAACAGGTAACCGTTGCCTCAATCAGTCGATAGTACCGACTATCAATCAGTAATGATAAATTATTAATGATAAATTTTTGGCGTGCATATTTAAAAACTTTGAAATTAAATTCGCTTAAAAAAAAAAACTTTAATCTTCATAAAAAGTTTTCACTTTGTATTGGCTTTATTAGTTTGATAAAGAATCAATTAAATTATTATTTACGAAAGGATGATTAACGAATAAATAAAAAAAAAATATATTAAGTATAAAAATCGCTTGAATGTTTATTAAAAATTTTTATCCTTCAGACCTGGCTATACTGGCTCCCATTTTCCGACTACATTTTCCGATGTATCGCTCATTGGCAAAAGTAAAATTGGAGTTACTAATTACCAAGCCATTTTAGGCCCGGTTTATAACGAGTATTATATTCTTGAAACAGACAATGAAAACTATTCAATTGTTTGGAGTTGCGAGAACAAAGAACCTGGACAGTAAGTAAATTTAAATTTTAAAATTATGAATTTTTTTTATTGAAATTTTTTTTTCAGTAAGAGAAACGCCTGGATTCTCAGTAGAGAGAAACACCCGACTATAGATATTGATAAAATAGCGAGGATAACATTTGCGAAACATTGTATTGAAATACCAGAAATGTCAAAAGTTAATCTCGATGATTGTTAACAAAGTTTATTAATTATAGTTATAAATTTATTTTATGCTTTGTTTAATAGAGTTTAATTAAGCGTAATTTTAAATTATTGAAATTCTCTGTGATCATTTTCTAGCTTAATTTTTAGGAATTAGAAAAAAATATTTATAAGAGATTTATCAATTTTATAAATTTGAAATGAAATTTTATGATTATATTTTTTATTTATTTTTTTTATTGAAAATCTATCAATCACAATAAAATCATTTTTAAATTTTAATTGCAGTGTTCAAAAGCAACAAATGATCTAAAACCAAAAATAACATTTAAAATTATTTACAATAATATCAAAATATAATTTTTATAACTAAAATTTATTGTTATTATTTCCGGTGATAAAAAATAAAAAATTTTTTTTTTTAACTTTATCACAAGTCATTTATATTTCAAGAAGTATAAAAAGCTACTAACTGTTGCTTTTTCTTTCAATTTTAGAAGTACACACTTAAGCTATCGTATTTGATTGAATAGAAATGTTAAGGCTCGCAATAAGTTTCTGTCTAATCGCTGCAGCCGGGTCTATGTCCTCAGATTACTTTGGACCCGATAAATTTGGATAAAGTATGTTTGTTTTTCCTGTGAAAGATAACATATTAAATAAATAATTATTTGCAGGTAGCTGGAGTATGGCTCGAGCACAAACGTAGCGTTAACAATTGGAGAAATTTAGAAAAATGTGCAAAAGCCATTTGGCATATACCTCACAATGATACTGCGAAAGTTGTTCTAACCAGCATTTTGAAAATGTGAGCATAAATTTGAATTTCTTTTAAACAATTAATTATTTCTTAAGAAAAATATTTTAAGTTGGCCCCCAGAATTTTAAAATAATTATTTTAATTTGCTTTTTTTTTAATGTTCTATAATTTAGGACCAATGACACTTCAACAATTGTAGGTGATGCTGTACTAAACCATAATGCCATAGGTATTAATTTTTTTTTGCCGATTTTGGGCAGTATGTACGCACAACATTGGGTTCTCAAAACAGATTATGTAAATTTAATTTGAGTCAGTGGTTATTAAAATAAATTATTTTTTTATTTTAGCTCTAAAATAAATTACCAAAAAATTTTTTTTTAATTATTTAAGTAAGTTTAATATTTTTATAAGTGTGAAGAAGGATCATTATGCAGCTTAAATTAATAATTAACGATATAAATAGAGAATTAAAGTTAAAAATTGACATTAAAGACTAAATATCAATTAAGTCGGTTATTCGGAGTAGTTTGAAAAAAAAAAACTATGCTGGGCATTTTAATAATTTTTATTGTAGTCACCGGAAGTTTTTCTCTGGAATATGGCCCTTGTCCGGAACCAGCTTCCGAATTTGTTGACTTCAAAAGAGTAAGTTTTCCCTCTGGCTTTATTATTATAATTTTATTTTCCTCTATTTAATATTAAACATAATTTCTTTTAAATTGTAAAATTATCTCTTAAGTTCGCTGGCGAATGGTTAGAGTACAGACGTAGCCGAAATACTGAAGATGAGACAGCGTGTTGCGGACGATTCAATCTACATTTAACCGGCAAAAATAAAGCAATATTAAGTTTTTCAGCGATTTCATCACTGTCATAAACTTACATATTATTTAAAACTGAAAAAAATTTTTTTTTATCAAACTACAGAGTTAATTTATTAAAACTCAATCACTTAGAATCGATGGTAACTCGACACTGCCTGCAATTGCGAAAATAAATAACACTAATAAAGTATTAGTCGATCTCTACTTGCCAGTTTTGGGAATTCTTAAATCTTTTGTTTATTGGGTACTTGAGACGGATTATACGAAATATTTTATCGTATGGACTTGTGAAAATGACGGGCCTAATCAGTAAGTTGATAAATAAAAAAGCATTATTATTATTGTTATTTTCAAAAATTTAATTCATACTTTTTGCAGTATGTCTAAAGTGTTTGTCAAGCTACGAGACCTGAATTGTGTAGATGGTATTGACGCGATTGTTACAAAAGCATTGAAAAAACGAGGTTTAGCCGTGCCACCGATGACTAAGCCATCAAAACCATCAAAGCCAGCAATAAATTGTTATTGAGAAAAAAATTTTTTTTTTAGTTGAAATTATTTCTTAATAGAGAATTTAAATTAACTAATAAGCAAATTAAGATTTTACTGGACTGAAATAAATGAATAATAAATATCAAAATTTTTTTTGTAATAAAATCCTATTTAAATGTGAATATTAGGATTAATTTTTATCCAATTGCATAAAAAAAATGTGTGTTAAAAATTTTTATATTAAACATTTAAAACTTTTTTGCATTAATTTAACAGAATAAATGTTAAATTTACGTGCTAAAAAATTAATACCCGCATTATATATTGAATTTAACGATAATTTTTAAAGAAAATTTATTTCCGTGTGTATTTAAAATTTATAAAATAATTATAATCTTATTTGTTAATTTTTTTTCAATCGTATAATAAATACTGTTATCAATTGCAATTATTTCAGTTGGTTTTTTTCTATTATTTTAAAAATATCGTTTCAGCTGAATAAAGTTACGAATGCTTTAAATATCGTTGGAAAAATTAATTAATAACAATTTTATTACATCAGTTGAAAAGGCCGACAATCACGTTACTTGTCCGAAAGCGCTGAATAAATTTAAATTACAATGATACGTACTTTGGTAGCTTTTTGTCTAATAGTTGGAGCTTTTGCTAATTCGGATTTCGGCCCTTGTCCTCAAGTCCCTAGTGAATACGTGGATGTAAATAGGGTGAGTCTATTTTCTTAAACGAAAACTATTTATTGCGTGTCAAATTTTTGTTCTTGATCAAAAGCTTTATTTAAAAAAAAAAATTGGTTATTTTAGATGGCTGGAAAATGGTTCTTGGGCGCTCAAAAGAAACCAAAAAAAAAAACTGTTCAGTAAAATGTTGAATATTTTTATTTTTCTTTGCTTCTTTGGCGGAGCTTTTGTTCAATCTTCTGACGATGGATCTTGTGTCAAAATCCCTCCCGAGGAGTTTGAAAATGACAAAGTGAGTATGAATTTTACAATTTAAATGTTTTGTTAAAATTATAATTATAATTAAAATTTAATTCGGCGCAATAAAATTTATTTTACAGCTTATGGGGCGTTGGCGCGATGTTTTGAGAAGTAAAACTGTTTCGGACAAGGAAATAGAGTGTCTGGAAGTGAATTTCTTGTTAACTGGTCCGGATGAATTTAAAATTATTTACTCGGCAAAATCTACTCGGCAAAAAGTACTAGATAAATTTTTTTTACGCTCTGTATTTTATCGTTTCGATTTGATTATAATAATTCAATTTATTCGTTACATAATTCTGTAACAATTAGTCAGTTGAAATTGATATATTGATCCAGCATTTGCTTGGGTTATCGGGACTGATTACGACACTTCTTTAGTACTCTACGGCTGTGTAAAGGAATGTGAAGCATCCACATGGTAACTTTTTTAATACTGACGAATTTAATGACTACAATAAATCACTAATCGGCCGGTTCTTGCTTTTCAGTACCAGTTATGGCTGGCTCAAATATCGACAATATGACGACGCACTTGGTTTTGATGATTATAACCAATAATATCAAGATGCCCTAAAAGCAAAAAATATACCTTATTTGGAAATGTAAGCTGTTAACTTTACAAATTGCTCATAAATTTTTTGATCAATAAAAAAAATATAGAAATTGTTATCCTGTAAATCTGAAAACTTAAAATTTAAAAAGCAAAAATATTCTCAATAATTGTCTTGTATAAAAAAATTAATAAATTGCCAAAATCTATATTTTTATTTTTACTTTTATCCTTTTTTTCTACATTAAAATTTATTAAAAAATTTATAATTAAAATTTACTTTATATTACTTAAATCTTAATCAGTTTTATTGTTAGTAAATACATTTAAAAAATTAAAAGAAGAAATATTTGTTATAAAATAAATTATTTCTGCTGAAATATTTTTAAAAGGTAAATAGATTTTATCGTTTATGTATTTTTTTTTAATTTATCTCTAAAATGTATTTTTAAAATTTCATTTATTTTGTAAATTTAAATATTTATACTTTTTTTTTTAAATATCTTAAAAAAAGAAAAAAATGTATAAAAAGAAGAAATTTTAATGATTTATTGACTATTATTCAGACAAATTTATTCATGCATAATGTTAGAATTTAAAAATAAAATTATTTTATTTCTAATTTTTGAAATCCAAATTCTTTTGGCCGAAACTGTTGACTGCCAAAAACCACAAGTAGAATCAATTGATTTGGATCGGGTAAAATTATAAAAAAAATTTCAAAATATTTAATTATCAATTACAATAAATAGTCTTTTACAAATAAAAGTTGATTATAATTTATTTAGTACGCTGGAACATGGTATACTTATGAGCAAAGCTGCGGTGACTGTACGAATTTGACTAAATGTTCACAAGCCAGTTGGAGCAAGCCTGACCAAAACGGGAACTCAACAGTAATTATAAGCGAATTTTCAGAAATGTAAAAGCAACTTTATCGTAAACAGATAAAAATTTATTTACATTTAATTTAGCGGCAAAACTGATTTGAAAATTTTTTTTTATTTTAGAAGTTTCAGTCTTTCAGCAGTTACATCGAGAGCTTACATCGAAGAAAAGAAAATAATCAACGAAATATGTGTACCGGCGGTAGGTACAGTTCGATTAGAATTTTGGATCCTTGCTACGGATTATGATACTTATTCAATAGTTTATAATTGCAAACCGTAAGTTTTGAAATTATAATTTTTAATAGATGTATAGGAAAAAATAATAACCCCTTTTGTTTGATTTTTAGCGTAATTGTAGGAGTTATTTACACCCGAACCCGACAGATTGATTTTAACATGACTGCAATAGCTCAAAATGTGTACAATTTTCAAAAAATAGAAATGCCAACTATGGTTAAAGTCAATCAAGAAAATTGTGTTTAAAAATTTTTTTTTAAAGTTCATTAAAACATAAAAATTCAACATGTAATACTCTTGAAATATTAATAATTACTGATGCTAAATATAAACTTTTCTTTTATGAAAATCAATAACTAATGAGTAATAAAATATATAGATACAGTAATAAATTATCTGAATTTTTACACGTGATTAAATATGTAATTTAATAATTTTAATTAAATATTTAATTCTGACGTTGGCAAATTATTTCCATTTGCACAATCTCTGTCTTGAAAATTCTATTTTGGATGGTTGTATTTATAGCGGTAGTAAAAGCACGTCAATTCCGATGGATATCAACTGAAATTTGTAGTAATGAGTTATTCATGACGTTAATTTATTGGATGTTTAACGTAATTGGTAATTACACTCCAGATCAATAAACTTGTAAATTTCGGTGCTGGCGTGTCTCGTTTGACGCATTAATAACAAAGAAAAAAAAATATTTATTAAAATTCATTCACAAATACAAATAATGTTTTTAAATAAAAATTAACTAGCAATGCAACAATAATAACATAACTCACTTTATGTGTTTATTTAAAAATCCACAAAAATAATTTTTAAGAATTCTTTCGTCACAAATTATTTTCATCGTAAATAAAATTATAATTTATGGTATTTATGTTTCATTATTTACGAAAAGCCATCAATATATTTATACCACCTTCTGATGGCTCACATGATCAGATTGAACTTCATTGTCGTAATACCGACTTGGGAAAAATTTTTTTAATTAATTAAGGTTAATAATAAGAATGTTAAGTACGTTTATTATCTTTTGTTTAATTTCTACAAGCTTTTTATACGCACAAGTCTCTTCAGATTGCCCAGTCCCGCGTGGAGGAGGAGAAGTTGACTTATATAGAGTAATTATAAAATATTATTTATAGTATTTCAGAAATTAAAAAATTCTATTGAAAAATTTTCTTTCAGTATGCTGGAGAATGGCGTAATTATCAACAAAGTCACAACAATATATTTCATTTCGGATACTGTCACACGTCATACTGGTTTGAACCCGAAAATGGTACTTCAAAAGCTGTCGTAACATCTTATTCAACGATGTAATAAATTAAAAAAAATATATTTAAAGAAATTTTTTTTTTTAATATTTTCTAAATACATTGTAAATAATTGTATTTTTTTAGAAAAAAAGAGTACGATACAACAATTCTTGCGGACTCTTTCAATAATGGTCACAATTTAGGTATGAATTTTGAATTACCCGTATTGGGTAATTTGTATCGCGAATACTACATACGTACGGATTATGAAAATTACGCACTTGCATGGAATTGTGTTAAAGAAAACAACACACGGTATGATAATAAATTAATTATTTAATGATATTGATATTTATGTCTTGTTGTATTTTAATAATACTTGGCTGACTATTCTACTAATCTCATTGTTTCTACTTGCTTGCAGAGTGCTGTACGCCAACGTATTTCTGAGAGGGGATAAACCTAAAGTCGACATAGAAAAAATTAAACGACGTGTTTTCGGAGAAATGGGATTGGAAATTCCTCAAATGGATCAAGTTGATCGTAGAGGTTGTCCGCCTTTTTCTCAACGATCACTTCGAAGATCCTTAAAAAATTAATGAAATTTTTTGCAGTATTTTTGTTGTAGTTTGTTAATAATTTAATGCATTAAAAAAAAAGATCTAACTTTAAATATTCAATTTGAAGCTGTAAATTTTCGTTTAAAAAATATTTAATGACGGAAATTTTATTATCAATTAGAAATATTTAAATAAAAAAAGAAAAATAATAGTTCATTAATTTAAGCACCATAAAATTTCATTATTCCAACAGATTAAACGTTGCAGAAAATTTTATTTTTTGTTTTTCCAAATGAATATTTTTTTTTATCAAATATTGGACCTCAAAGCGGCAATACCAATATTTTCAGATAATTAATTATATTTTTTAAACATGCCAGTATGATATTTTATAAAAAAACATGTCAAGTAAGGATCTGAAATCTGTTTTGCATTAAAATTTTTCTTACATGAGTTAACAGATAATTTGAACCAAATGGAAATAAATGAATAGATTTAAACAATTTCTTTCGTATGAATTCACACGTGATGAAATTACATATTTTTGGTATCATGTGAAACCTAATGTTTATCGACATATAAGTAATGTTTGGGTATTAATTTTGTAATCACTTTGATACGAATAAAATTTTCAATCCAGCTATTGACTTTTATTGGTTCATATGCAAGATATGCAATATTGAACTTTGATTATTGACATATAACGTCATACCCTATAGAGTAATAAATTTGATGTTTTGTGAAGTGTTTGAACAAGTGAATTATTACGAATATATAAGGTTTGAAAACTGGACAACGGTAGGTTATTTTTAAGAAATCTCCGAATACAATATCTGAAAGACAATGTATCCATCATTTATTCTTTTTCTGCTGATAGCAGGAGCTTTTGCTCAGAGTTCTTACTCTAACGCAAACTCCGGTTCTGGATCTAGTTCCAATTCCGGTTCTGGATCTGGTTCTGGGGCTAATTCCTATTCCGACTCCGGTTCCTCTTCCTCTTCTGGTTCTGGATCTAATTCTGGTTCTGGATCTGGTTCTAATTCTGGATCTAATTCTGGATCTAATTCTGGTTCTAGATCTGGTTCTAATTCTGGTTCTAATTCTGGATCTAATTCTGAATCTAATTCTGGATCTAGTGCCTATTCTGGTTCTAATTCTGATTCTTATTCTGGCACCAATTATGATTACTACCCTGGTTTCTATAACAACGATTATGGTTCCAGTTCTGACTCCGGTTCAGGTTCTGGTTCTGGCTCTGGCTCTGGTTCTGGTTCTGGTTCTAGTTCTGGATCTAATTCTGAATCTGGTTCCAACTCTAATTCCTATTCTCTCACCAATTCTGGTTACTATCCTGGTGACGCTTATTACTCCGACCCCTATTCAAGTTCCTCTTCTGGCGCCAATTCTGGTTCCAGCTCCTCCGCTAGCTCCGGTTCTAACTCCGGTTCTGGCTCTAATTCTGGATCCGATACTTCTACTGGTTTCTATTTTGGCCCTAACAGTGGTTACACTTACGGCTCCGGAAGATGTCCCCAAATACAGCGTCAAGAACCAATTCAATTGGAGAAAATATGTATTATCTTATTTTTTCAATTTTTTATGGTATAAATAATATATAATTATTCAATAATAAACTTTTATGATTAGCTTGATGGTATGTGGTATGTGTTCGCCCAAGATGATGCAGTTATGGATAAAACTCTGAATTGTTACTCAAGTATGTGGTACACAAACTACAATGTACCCGTACCCTACGCCGTATTCACTGCTCGGTCAAACCAGTAATGATTTAAATTATTTATTATTTATTTATAGTTATAGCTGTACTTTATTGTACTTAACAGTTATTGTATTTCTATTTTTTAATTTAGATTCAACGAAACCGTAGAAACCTTCACGGAAGTATCCGTAACGGCGAACAACAAATTGCATGACGTATTCCATGTGCCAATTTTGGGAAGAGTCACCCTAAACCGTGACGTCATTGGAGGTGACTACGACAACTACATGGTCATATACGCGTGTGTTGATGGACTAAATGGACCGTAAGGAATTAATATTCACAACAATTCAAGTAAAAGTGTCATTATTGTTCTCATTCTTTACTGGATTTCTTGTTTTTCAGAATGTCATTCAGCCGTGTCCTCACAAGATCAGCTAATCCCTCATTTGCTGTCTGGTCCAAGGTTCAAGAAGCATTCAACAATTACAACATCCCTTACTCACCAATGAGCAGATTGGATAACAACAACTGTCAATAATTTTTCTTCACGGAGTATTATATTAGGAGTGATTATTTCTACGTAAAAAAGTCCCTGAAAAATCTGCGAAATGTGAATCCAACAGAATTTTTTTTCACGAATAAAATGAATCGTCCTATTTAGTTTTCAAATGTACGGCAAATATATCTTTTGGTAATGAGCATTCCCATTAAATAAATATTATTATTAATATTATCTCAAAAAACTTTATTATTTCAAACCTATCACTTAATACAGTAATCCGTAATAAAATATTTGATTTTTAAAATTCAGTGTTTTCATCTGTTGCATTACAACAAAATTAATTCAACTTCGAGCAAAAAATTTCAATTATTTAACTTTTTATAGAATATCTTGCAAATATTTTTTTTTTTTAATTAGCTGTTAATTTTTGTTCTGGTAATGTAATACTTCATTTTTTAAAATAAGAAAAAAACAAAACATAAATTACTGAGTTGCAGTAATTTTATTAGTAGCTAACTGCGGATTAATGAAGAGATAATGAAGAAGAACCATCATATAGTTCAGGATTGGATATATCGATGCAACCGTGAAAGGAGAGTTTTTTAACCAAAGCTGATAACTTTTTTAATGTTAAATATCTTTCAATAAAAGTTTATAAAAATTATATTAAATTAAATAAAAAAAAAAAGTCGTTTTGCGGCTATTTTTATAAATATAAATCTGATAAATGTAAACATTGCTTATTCAAGAAGATTTTTGCATTTTAGTTCTGATGGTGTGCTTTATTAATTAAGTAAATTTAAAATTTATTTCTTATTAAGCTAAATCTTCAATTTAATACATTTCATTTTTTTTTGGCTATAATTACTCACATTAAATGTCAGAATTACGAAATGTTCCGATGCAAAATTTATATTTTCTTATCGCTTTTACAACTATGTTAATAAAAAATTATACTGAATAATAATTAAAGCAGTTCCGAAATAATCAACTGAATATACTTCGAAAACCATATCTTGTTTGGAAATTAATTCAAACAGAACTGCAAGAATGTGTAATTTGTTTTTTCATGCATGCATACCAATTGACGCGATTTAAAATCGAATATGAGCCGCTCGTGCCAAATGAATTATCTTTTCAATGGTTTGTTCTTTAAGACATGCAATATTTACTTTAAATTAATACATTATCATACATTCCAGTGCAACGTGGGGCTCGTATTCATATCAATGAATAAATATAATTTTTAAGCGAATGGATAGATGATAATAAAGTAAGTATAAATATTAAGTAAATCAGTTAATATCAAATAATCGCTCGTTGAAATTACTGAAGATACGATTATTTCCAAAATGTTTACTGCTCCGATTCTTTTGTGCTTGATTGCTGGTGCATTGGCCACTAATCAGGGTCAGGAAAGTTCACCCTCAAGCGGAGGTTCTTCATCAGCAGGAGCTTCTTCGTCAGCATCGGCTTCTTCCCACGCTCAGGCATCGTCTCACAAGAAACTTATTCGTGGAAAATGCGGTCCTTGTCCTGACATATCGGTAGACCCAATAGACTTCAACAAAGTAAGTTGGAATCTTTTAATTTCAAAATATACAAAATAAAAAATACTGTCATCGTTTAAATTAATTAATTACAGTAATGATAATTATAAAAAAACTTTTTTTTTTTTTTAGATATCTGGAGCATGGTATGAAATTCAACGGAGCAGAAACAATTACGATGGTTCAGATAGATGTTATAAATTGACTTGGAGTAAGCCCTACGACAATCACTCCACACTAACATACAAAAGTTTATCGAACATGTAATTATGGCTTACATTTTTTTATTATTTAATAACCTGAGTCGAAATTTAAATCGTAGATTCAACGTATTGAACGTTTAAATGACGATTTTAACGTTCAATATGTTGAATCTACGATTTAAATTTCAAGTCGAGAGCATCTGGATAGCGCGTTTTCAATAAAATTTTTTTATGGTTTAGAAAACATACCACTAACACAATGGTATCTACGGTAACTTCAAACGAACGAGGAACAGGCTTTACTTATCGGTTGCCGACATTGGGAAGTATTTTCAAAGAGCACTTAATTCTTCAGACCGATTATCAAAACTATACGATAGTTTATAGCTGTGAAATGCGCGGAAAGAGACAGTAAGCTTGCAGATTTATTTATATATTTTTAATTTTGTAAAAGAAAATTTATAATTGCTAAATAAACTTTTGCAGCTATGAATATGGTTGGGTATTTTCACGGCAGCAGAAGCCAACTTGTGATATTGAAAAGATGAAACAAGAGGCTTATGCTAGATACAATCTTACGGTGCCGGATATGGTTCAACATGATCTTTCAGGCTGCTGCGAAGCCTTCGCTAACTACAAATTCTGCGAGTAAATTTTCAACAACTCATGTTTTCTAAGAATCAATAAATAATTATATATTGTAATCTATAAATTTTTATTACTTATATAAGTAAACATTTTTAACACTCAAATTAGTGGAATTTTATTTTAATGTCCCTTAAAATTATTTCAAACTTACTAAAAATATTTTAAGATTCATTTTTTGATTGTAATAAGTGAATAAATAATCTTTATTTACAGCTTAATATAAATTTCACAATTCGGGGATGATATTTCGAAAGAGTTCTATAAATAAAGTTATGTTATCAAATTAAAACTTATTTAATTAATTTTATACATACAATTAAATCAAATACGTCGTATTCTTTTCTTATATAAATTTGTATTGTGAAATTTAAAAAGTGATTCTCATTAAGTTATATCAATTCATGAAATTATGAAGCATCAATTAATTTTACGATTAACTTGATAAATACGGCCTTTCAATGGTTCCCACGGTGAAAATTGACCAAAACTAAATTTTTCCATCAATAATGTGCTTTTTTTATTTCAATTAATAAATAACAACCTTGTTTATCAATGTAACTGTATTCCTTTGCAAATAATTAAACATATAAGTTCACGAGTACATTTTAAAATATTATTTACAAAGCAATTATATTGTTTATCAGTCCTGCAATTATAGAACTAAAGGCTCTCCGTGATAGCACACTGATAATTGTTTGTTACGTATGAGTTTCTCTAGTTCAGTATGCATACAATCAACTAGACTTCTTGTTTAAAAAAGTTCTGTTAAATAAGTTCAATATTTGGTTTAAAAAAAAGTGCATACTAAATTTTTCTTCTCTATAAATATGTTATGCTTATGCGTAATCATCTGTTTCCTCAATGGAGTCTTGTCGCAAACACCCGGTATAGGAAAATGCCCTCAGCCAAGAGTCAAAGCAAAATTCGACCTCAAAAAAGTAAATCGAATTTTCTTCAAAAATAATTTTTTTTTTTTAATAAATTTTTTTTTTCCTCAGTATCAAGGGGATTGGTTTGAATTGCGACATAGCATTCCAAATATTTACGAATTATATGGAAAATGTACGAAAGTCAACTACAAGTTAGACGAATTCGGGTTTTTGATTTCTACAAATGAAATGTATTCAGAATTGTAAGCATATATTTGTGTTTTAATTTTAAAATGATATGTTTCCAAAATTTTATTTAAATATTAACTTGTCACCTCAGAAATCGATTTCACCAACAGATGATAGGTAATGCGACTATTGATACAGCGAATTGCGAAAAAGGATCACAATGTGGTAAACTGAAAATAGCATTTCCGTCGGCTTACGCTAATAAAGTTATCAGTCCTTATTGGGTACTCGGTACTGATTACAAAAGTTTCGCGACTATTTGGAGCTGTTTAGAATATGACTCGTATCAGTAAGATAAATTTATTCTACTAAAATCCTTAGAAAAAATACTTCAAACATTTTACTTATTTTAGTTTTCAATACGTCTGGATTTTGGGAAAAGAAGAACATCCAGCGGCGTCAGTTGTCAAGGCGGCGATGCGTATTTTGAAAATAAACGGGTTGGATGATATACCAATGGCAGACACGAATCAAAATAATTGCCCATTGAAAGGATAATTATACTATCTTATTATTATTAATTAAAGCTTCTAAAATTTTTTACCACTTTTTAGACCAGATAAAAATTACTGTAAAATTTAGTCAATAATTTAAATCAGCATAAAATAAAATTGTATTCAACATAATTTTATGAAAAATAAAAATTAAACTCAAATTTATCGACGTCAGAAAATAATAAAGCTTTGAGTGTCTTTACTGTACCGAAAGATGGCAGTAGAGCTCGAGGAAAGTACGACCTTCTGATAATATTACTCTTCACTGCATACCATCAGTACGTACAGCCAGATATTTATTTTATCAGCATTTTAAAAGTATCACCAGATATCACTACTAACTATTCAGTTTAAAATCAATTAAATTAATTTTTATAATAAGGAGTATTTTATTAAAAGATTAATTGATGTAATATCACAGTTTAGTTTGTTAATAATTTACGATTACCATAAAACCCCTTGCGCGCGTCCCTAATGTACTAGCAAAAGTGGTAATATACAATAGAGTTGATAGGGTAAGTACTTTCCCCCAAATAAATCACTTCTGTTAATTTTCACATGAGAATTATTAAAAAGGGGACGGACGATAAAAGTCCAGTGTAAAGTACATAAAAGATCGTGGGACATTATCTAAGTGCATTATCGTCCAAATCCCTGCGGAATCACGGATGATTACATCATGTACTTACTCAATGACATCATGTACAAACGGAGTGACTGCGGCGAAGAATTAATTAAATGATAAATAAAAAACATTTCGGTTAGAAAGAACCCTCTTATGATGTCGTTGCTTTTTAACACGCGACTCCCGAGGGCTTGACTCTTTAAAAATGCATGAATGCACTTAATGTTATTTTTTAGCATCCGAGAGGACGAGAGGGAGAGCAAGGACTTGAGACGAGCGTAAATATAGCTGACAATACCGGTTAAATTGAACAAATAAAGGAATGGTTAATATAACGGGAATAGAGTAGTTTACCGCGTGCGAACGTACTCTCGTCGCACGTGTCATCCTCGCATATCGTGTAAACAGACACCCCAGCCCTCAGCCCATTCAATTGGTAAGCCCGCGGGTTATAATCCACGTACACAGAACTAAATGTAAAATCACACTACTCGTGCGACATACTAGTTGTATCATCAGTGGAGCATTGTCAACCGATGAAGAGGATCGTGAGACGGCGGGACAATCTACTACCGGTTTCCCCTCATCCGCATGACCCAATGGATCAAAAAGATAAATAAAGGCAAAAAAAATAAATAAATAATAATTCTTGATGTACCTTCAATTGGAAAAAAGCGATAAATTTTTTGTCACTTACTGTCAATATCATATATTTATTTTTTTACTGGTATGTAGGTCTATTATTGTTATTTTTATTCTTATTCATTTCGTTTCCGTTTCATTGACTTTAACCGGTCCATTTACTCGGGGTGCTTTGTAAATTATGTGTGGAAGTATTATAATATGCCCCTGATGAGACGGTATTATTACTTTAATTTATACGAGACCGGAAAAATTATAAATATATACTGTTTATATAAAAGCAGCTAAATAAAGAAGTCGTTAAGTATGAGATAATAAATAAAATATAAACGTACATCTGGTTTTAAATATATTTTTTTTAATCTAATAATAAATAAATAGAACGATAAATAAATAAAATTTTGCTTTATTAAATAATGACTTTTGTTAAATTGCACTAGAGATAGAGCTTTTTTGATTGCAGCCTAAATATTTATCATCATAAATTGACTATTGGTAAAAATGATGTGAAATCTTGAAAAGGCAAAAATTATTTCAAAAAATTTCAAATTGATAATACAATAAATCTAATCGTATTTTCATTATGTTTAGATAAACAAAAACACTTAATTAAAATACATTTTTTTTTCTTTAAAAATAAATTTGAATCATCTTACAAATGTCCGATTACAGTAACACTAATGACATTAAATATCTAAACGATTATATTTGTTGGCAATAATAAAAATTTGTTTTCACTCT
Source organism: Cotesia typhae (assembly GCF_013202065.1). NCBI lineage: Eukaryota > Metazoa > Arthropoda > Insecta > Hymenoptera > Braconidae > Cotesia > Cotesia typhae. Next base: position 11,739,349 of record NW_027423756.1, on the reverse strand, counting down.
AAGCCTCGTTACTTGTGAAATATTGCAGGTATTAAAGTTAATATATACAAGACATATCCAAGAAATTTAGTACCAACGATTTCTCTAAATCACCATAAAGATCGTATCTGATAAAAGACATTATATATTTCCAAAGAAAAGAAATCTTTTAAAATCAACTAACAAATAAATAAATAAATATAAAAATAAAGGTTTGGAATATTAATTTAAGTAAATAATTCACCAATTATTTACAAAGACAAAAATTGTCTGGATGACTGGCACGCCAATAAATCGTGTGAGGAATCTTAATCGCATCTCGTCTTTTAAAAAAACCAAAAAAACGATCCGGCCACGTGACGCACTTCGCTATACTACGTTAAAAAAAATATAAGCTTAAACCATCGTTGTCTATATCCAGAATCGCCTAACTAAACCAAACCCCCATCTATCTCGTTGTGCATTCTCGTGTAGTACTTTTTACTCGTTTAACTTTTCGTATACATAATTTAAACAAGGTGCACTAGGTTTTACGTGGCTTGTGTACACACACAATACCGGCAGCATGTACCAGCTTAACCATCAGGTGTATCGGGGTTGGGTAAAACGCTCCGTCTTAGTCTACTGAACGGTCATCTGGCCTTCTCCAGTGTAAATCTGTTCCTCGGAGTTTTGGCAGCTCATCGTGTATCCTATCTCCTCTCGGTTGTTCTCCTCACGCGTCTACACTTGACGATATAATATAATACCCGTAGTACTATACTGCAGAGCCTACAGAGTAAGAGAGTCTGAGGCTACGGCGTTTCGATCTCCGGCGAGGCGCGGAGAGAAGCGGACATGGTACCTAATAACAGGGTAAGACCAGGCTAAACAAACATACACGCCCATGGCATGTCTCGCTGGAGGTATTATGGATAAAAATAAAAAAATTTAAGTTTACAAAATAACCAGATAAGAGTTAAGAAGATCTGCTGAGGAGTTTAAGTCGAGAAAGAAGGATGTTAAATTATGATTCAAGTTAATATAAGGAAAGTAACCAGATAATACTTTCCTTGTAGATATTATATTATAATATACATGTGTGCGAGGTTTAATACTTATACTGTTAGACTTGACATGAAGGATAATCACGTAACGGACCTACTGTACTGCTCATGCACTGTCTGTAGATATGGAATCGTTTACTCGTAATTTACTCGAGTGTTGATATGAGTAAAGTAACATTATGTACACATACATATCGAGTCAACTTGACTTCACTTGGAAGTCTGCCTCGGGATAGATCAACATTTTGAGATTCAAGTCGCAAACGAGAATTATTTCTTGCATTACATTACCTTCATCCTCTTCTCGTTTATTTTTTTATTTTTTAATACTTTTGTTTCTTCCTCTGGTGAGTGAAGACTCAAAGATCATATGGAAAAAATAACAACTCAAATATAATTATGAAACAATTCCGGCATCCTTGTACTGGTACCACATTAAATCCGTAGCGCAATAATTTCACGAGCTTGTTATTTGACCGTAATACAAACGCTAAATTGTTTGTTTGTAAATAAGATATTTTTTTATTTTTTTTTTTACTGTTATTGAAATTGAAGAAAAGTATTAAATTACTTGATTAGAGGTGAATTACTAAGGAAATAATCAGGGATATAAAAATAATTGGAATTTTTATTTTTGTTTGTAATTTTTTTTTTTCCTCGAGTTTTCAATGGTCATTACTTTTTTTTTTTTTTTATTCTATTGATCCGATTTCATTATTTTTTGCAATTAAAATTTTTTTAGTTTCTTACAACAGTGGAATGCTCTAAGTCGGGATTAAAATTGATTGACTAAAATTTTAATCAACTCGATATTGCAGAGCTGAATTTAACCGATAAAAAGAGTCTGAGGGAGGTCCTGGTAATTGTGTAAAGACACGTATGCGTAGAAATAGTGTACACGAATGATGCACAAGGCGTGAAACTTGAAATAGAAGTCCTCAGAACCCTTCTCATTCGCAGAATAATCATTGAAAGTGAAAAAAGTTAAAAATAAGAATAAAAGACTCTGAAAAATGAAATAAAAAGTTTTGTGAAAAAAATAAGGGATAAAATAGGGGGAAATAATCTGAATGGACTACTGAAAAGCTAAATTGCTAGTCCGTGTGAGATTTTAAGTGAACATGTGTTTATATGAGCGTAAAAAAGTCGGTAGCTGATTCTGCATCAACATGACTCGTTACAAAATTAACTAGTCGTGAAGAGAGACGATATAGTAGTGAATCAAAAATAATAAAAGAGTAAATGTGGAGCTCTGTCGAGTGCCGTTCGCTCTATGGATTTGTATGTGTATAAATAAGTGTACGGATGTATGCAGAGAAGGCAAGGAAGGGTGAGAGACTGAAAGATGGGAGCGTGTAAGCGCAACGAGCGTGATTTCGTTCAGGGTGGTCTCTCTACTCTGTCGAGATGCAACCTAACTACGTTTGAATTTAATCACTGACCTTGAGGGGAGTGTTCCGTTTCCAAGAGAGAGAAGCTAGAGTGCAATACGGCGAATGGAACCAGAAAAGAGAACCAGAACGATTAAAAAGAGTTAAGAAATACGGGCTCAGATATTCGAAGAGACCCATGCAAAAACGGCCATTCCTCTGCGGTTCACCAGTTCATATTCTTTTTTATGCTTTTCTCAGTTTACTTTTCTTTTTTTTTTTTTTGTTTCAAGCTTTTTTAGGATCTTTTATTACTTGTCAATTACTCCTCTGCATCCACTGAAAAAATAAATTAAACAAGGCTCTATTAGAAGTTTGGTGTGCGTGAGGATAATTGTTTAATGTTTTCGTTCCAGTTATGTACGTGGGTTTATTTATTTATTTATTTTTTTAATTAAATGATTTTTATTTTAACTTTTATTATTTAATGTTACACTACAAAATAAATAGTTTAAATTGTTTTATTTTCATTTTACTTCAACACAAGGTATAAGAGGAGTTGATTAAAAATTGTCACGTCAGAAAACAAGAGAGTTAGATAAAATTGAAAAATTATAATTTTAAATTTTATTTCCAGAGAAATAAAACTTAGAGGATGAGAATATGAAACGCTGAATTTACACATTTTTTTGAATCACTTTTATCGGTTTCATTTGCAGAAAAGAGATTTTTTTTTTTTTTTAATTTTATTTTATTCTGTGCTCTTCGATGAAATTAAATCTAAAATATTAAAATTTTTTTTTAATAATATTCTAAAGAAACGCAACATCTGTAAGAGCGTAGATTTCTTCACACCTTTCGAAAATAAGTTCTAAAAAAAAAACTCCCTTTGTTCTAAGAGTTCAAAGCAATCCATTTCGCTACAGCCATCTATACCATACATTCAATATTATACCACGATGTGAAAACCCATCGAGCCAGAAATTCAACAAAAATGGCACATCGTGAAAACTATAATAATAATAACAACAAAAATAGCAGCAGCAGCAGTAGCAGCAACAAAGACGAAAAAAGTAATACGAGCAAAAAGGTCATCATCGTCAATCGTCAAAAGCGAGCACGTCTGCCGAGTGACGACAACGTGACCCGTTATAAAACACACACGCGTGTACTACTATAATGGTTGGCAAGGATGCAACTGTACGTGCATTGTTCACAACTGGTCTCTCTGAACAAGGCGAAAACGAGTGTACAACCATCTATATATACGCGATCGTACAGAACGTAGTACGGCATCCCATGCTTCTTCATACAAATGTATTTTATTTTATTTTATATAAGTACATACACTACGCACTGTATTGCGTACATAGGGGCAAAAACATTCAAGCGCACACGCACTAACACACCTTTGATAGAAAGAAACTTGTATTAATTTAACTAAACATCTTACAGATGGAACAAGACAGAAGACGAGAAAAACTAATGTGATGTACGGAAAAAATCACATACGGTATTATCCAACAACTGCTTGTTGAATATAAGTGAGAGGAATGTCCCAAGGATTAAGGTCTGTTGATATTATGTGAATAAGGTGTGTAAGGAGATGAAAAAGGATAAATGACAATGTAAAAGAATAAAAACTTTTTTGTTTTTATTTTTAGTTCTTACAAGTAAAAAGATATGAGTAAGGTATAGTGTAGGTACGTATACATATAGAAGGTTGATGATGAGAAGTATTCTGGTTTGTGGGTACAGCCGTTGCCTACAGCCCACAATTATGATAATAGCCTGTGAGTCCCTGAGTCTTGTTAGGCCAAGTACAGTCAGCTCTTTTATATCTACACAAGTATTATGTATTTCTCCTTACTCCAGACATTTTATTTTGTTCTTTAATCCAACTTTTTACACCCTTGAGTTTTGAGCTCCATCCTTTATAGTCTCTTTAAGGTATTATTCAAGTTGTCCTCAGCGCAGTGTCATCTCATCAGCGTATCCACCCTCTTGTTTAAGTCTGTGCACAGTCAGACACCCTCAGTATCGAAAAAGCATCGGGTCGAAGATCAGCAAAAGTACACAGAAAAGTGAGGAGTACCAGAGTGTAAAGTAAGATAAAAATTTTCCGCGTGAGTTAAGATCTTTAGAGAGTAATCTGCAGCTATATATATATACTCTGGAATAAGGAGAGGAAAGAAGGAAAGATGAAGCAACTTGCTCTTTACTTCTTTTGGGGATTTCGTTGAGTTTGAGTTTTTAGTTTGCACTCTCGTGTATACGTCGACAATTCTAGACGAGATGAGGCAAGGTTATAGAGTATTTGGCACTCTCTCACGCCCTATCCAGCTGAAAAACTTGTCTTTTGCCAACTCGACGTAAACTTTGTTTGAGAGAAAAATCTACACAGACGAGTAGTAATTAAATAAACTTAAGGTGTTTGTGATTCAAATTCAAAAGTCAAGTAAACAGAAAACTTTTTGAATAAACACTAAGCTTATATTTATTTATTTTTCTTTAAATAAATTTTACTTTTATTTATTTTTTTTTAAACCAGATAATTTAATTAAAAAGTTTATTTAAGTAATAAAAGTTTTGTGAGCATAAATAATTTTAATTAGGATTCAAATTCTAATTAACTTTCCACTAGAATAAAAATTTCTAATTTATTCTAGAATTTTTTTTTTAATTGGATTTTTAAAAATAAATATTTATTGTGTTAATGGCTGAATTGTTTTGTAATAAATTTTGGAGCTTGTGATAAATTTATCTTGGATAGATCTGTCATTGGTTTATTGCGGAGCTACGGGGTTGTTGTGTATGTTAAAAATGGAATGTTAGATTTAAATTTTTAGCGTAAAAGAGGTAGCAAACAAGCTAAAGAGGACACGGTAGCATTAATATATTTTTAAGGTGGCGGTATCTTTTAATAGGGCGGGGAGACTTACTGGCATGCGGCATACCATTAATTGGAGGCCGCACGATCGTGTAAAGAATTACTCCGAAAGCTGGGCGCCGGTTTCTTTGACACAGCCGTATTTATATTTTCCAGGCCAAACAATATCCCCACTTGATTAAGAAGATATACAGCTAAGTCATATAATATGCATAACAACTCTGCTCTCGTTACGAGCTTTGCTTTACTCCAGCCTATTATTTTTTTAAGGATTAACTTGCTAGTGTAAAAAAAATTTCCTAAAGGTATGCCTCGGTGTGTGCATACACACCAAAGAAAAAGACTTTACTTTGAGTTTTTACCTAAAGCGAGCTTTTCAAATATCCGACGGCTTTTTCATAAAATTTTAAAAGCAAAACTTGTATCAAAAACTGTCAAAAGATTTTAGACGGCAAAGTTTTTTTCAAGATTTAACTTTCGTTGAAACTTATAATTTAAAAAAAAAATCAGTTTAAAATTTTCCAATTAAATTGTTTTTAATAATGTCAAAGTTACTCGGGAAGTTCACTTGAACTTACCTAAACGTTCGCGGAAATTAATTACAGAACTTTGAAAATGTGTAATTAGAATTCAATTTGCAGTAATCCCGATTCTATTAACAGAGTAAATAAGCGGTTGATTAATAAAAAATTTTTTATGGATTTAAAGTTTAAAAAAACTGAAGGATAAAAATTCATAGAGTATTAAAATGAATTATTTATTAGTTATGAGAATGAATAGCGAGTATTCTAAGAAGATTACTAATAAATAAAATATATAAAGTAAATTTCAGGCGTTACCAAAAAAATGCTTTTGAAACTACTACTAAAGTATCGTGACTTAAAGGATTACGTTGTATGATCTTTTTAAGTCGCATCAAGAGCTACTGCTTTTCAGAGCTACGCCGGTACAGAAGGTATTAGCTCAAACAACACGGCTTGTATGTATAATATATATATATATATATATATATATATATATATATATATATATATATAATATTATATATGCATGCGATATAATGTATAATATATAATATATAATATATATAATATATATATAATATATAATATATAATATATATATACACAGCGGAGAAAGCACAGAGACGTGTCAGCCAGTCGCGAATGAACGCTCAGTACTGATATACGACTGTTTGTCCAGATTAGATCCGACAAAGAGAAGCATTCTTATATATGTACACTATATACACTATATACTTATTCTCCAGAGTATCCTATGTACTTTTATGTACGATGTTAAGTAGACTCAACCGTTCGTACTCGGTACTTATTTGCTCTAGATTATGAAATTGTTAGCTTCCAGTTGTGACAGATTCAGCAAACAGTTACATTTTTTTTTTTTTTGGAAAAAAATTTATAAAAAATAAAATTTTTAATTTTTGAACTTTTTTTGACGAAGCTCAAAAATTTTGAGTACAACAAATTTTTTATTTTATTTTTTTTTTTTTTCAATTTGCATTAAGTGAGAAAATGAGACAATGTTATTTTGCAAGTAAATAAATAAACCAAGAATGGCTTTCATGTCTATTTACTTCTATAGAGATTGAGTTGTGTCTTCAGTATAGTGATCGGTAAATAAAAACTAAAAGCCTTTCATTCAATTCGAACCTCTATACTGCTATCCACTCTCATCACATCTCATCGCATCCAATCGAACTATACACACGCACACACACACATACACACCGTAAGCTCTATAATACTAAACTCTGAAAGTAAAGCTAGTCATTAAATTCACCATCCAATATGATTCTCTGGATAATAACGATCGTAATTGAGTCCGTCAGTAAATGTTGTAGTAAATGAGATGTTGATGAATTAAATTCTCATGCATGCGATGTTTTATACTCTATAGAGAACTACCTACTTGACTCTTTACATCCTCAGTACACTCGAGGCATTACATGAGTGAAAATTTAAAGAAAAAATGCGCACTCTATAAATCGCGAGATTACGAGCGAAAATCAATATGCAAACGATTAACTTTTCTACAGACGACCGTTTCCATGAAAAAGTAATCACTTCATGCTACTACGGTTATTATTATTATTATTATTATTATTATTATTATTATTATTATTTTTTTTTTTTTTTTTTTTTTTTTCGTGAGCTTTTCAATCAGCTGCGAATTCGCAAAACAAGTCTCGAGTGATCACCCGTCCTGCATTTACACAGCGTTTGTTTATTTTTTTTTTCACTCTCCTTTTCTTCCTCGTTTTTTCGCTCTCCGGATTTTTTATTCGAAGCTATGAATGCATTACATACACACTCGTTTCCCACTTTAAAGGTATAAAGGATATTTTCGCTGTCTTTTACACTCTTGTTACCGTCGACGAAGTAATGACTGTCTTTGGTATAATCAGACACGTCCGGTTGAAAGAAACAAGATTCAGTGAAACGACGTAGGCGTTACACCCTCGTGATTCTGCCATTGTAAGCTTATGATTCAAATTATTTTTTTATGCGTTTATTATTTATTTCTTTGCACGTACTTCTTTATACAGCTGTTAAAAATTTACGGACTAATCGTGAATTCATTAGAGAGTCGGAAATTTTTTAATTATTTTTATATTAATTATGAATTAATTAAAGTGCGAATAGTTACTTAATTTTAATGCTTTTATCTATGTCATTACAATATAAACTCACTGAACCACAAATTGTAGCACACAATTGTATTATAAATAATTTACAAAGCCCGTGCTATGCAAAGGTACTTTGGATTGCATCGAAATATCGTTCACTGGAGGTAAAATATTTAATAAACTTAATTTGCTTTCCAATTATAGAAAGTTAGTTATTAAATTTTTAATCAATATTTATTATATGAATTTTGATGAAATTTTTATTATTTCTAATTAATTAAAAAAAAAAATTCTTTATTTATTTTTCACTTAAATTAACTTTAAACTCTAGGAATTTTAAAAGGTAATTTGATATCAAAAAATTATTCCCAATTTTTCGAAGTATAAAAAATTTATTTTATTTATTTATTTTTTTACATAAAGACCCAACAACAATAGCCAATAACAGGATCTCTAGATAAACGTTATACTCAACAGACATTATGTTATAAAATATTGTTCTAAGTTTTGACTTAAGGCCACGAACGTTCTGGTAATAGACTGAGAAGTGTTTAATAGAATTATTAAATAGATTTATTTTGTCCCTGGAGCTTGTTAAAGTTGTTCCAGCCTCAGAGGAGAATTTTTAATGACGAGAATTTTTGAATCAAGTAAAATTTCTAAGTTCAAGAATTTTTCTCTTAGATCAAATTAATTTTTTTTACCATTTTAAATATATAGGCGAGGGTTTGAAACTTTTTTTACTCCATTAAATGATTTTCGATACCTAAGTAAATGTTGATATAAAATTTGTAGATACTTTTGGGGGGTCTCGTTGATTTTATCATCGAGTCGATCTTGTGATTTTCGAGGTAGGAATTTTACGCAGCCAATCTGTCAATATTCCGATATTAAATGTCAGTATATGCGAGTATTAGAGCATGTGTACCAAGTGTGTGGTATCACTGATGAACAGAAGCAAGAGAGATAAGAGGAATGAAGAGGGAGGATGAAATTTGATCGACGCTGTGTGATAGGTATATTGAGTTTGTAGAGCTTGATGGGGCTCGTAAAAATCGATAATACGTTATATGGAAAATTTTTTCGCTTACTCTTGAGTGCTGATGCTTTTACTTACAAATGACTCAGAATATTTATATATAACACCTGTCGTGTAAATTGCTTTTATATGTATTTATTAAGATAACTTTTATGGGATAGGATGAAAAATTCAATATTCAGTGTATTGTGTATATGTTTTTTATATTTTTATCTTTTCACTTTTAGTTTTCAGAGTTGCTTAAGTGAAAATTTATATAGACTCGTTTAATTGTTTAAAAGTCTCGCCTCGTTTAAAATATCTTCTGAGTAAAATAAGTAGACAAGCAGATGCAGTACAGGCTTTACTGAAAATGCCCTATTGGACAAAAAGAAAAATACGGAAAAGATTCCAAAAGTGGTTAGGTTAGAAGCAAGAAAACTGGAAAGCTGGAGATCGGGTAGAACGAGTACGACGGTTTAAAGATATATACAATAGCTAAAGCCAAACGAACTACCTGTTACACTGAAAACTTTCTTCAAGCAGAACTAATTTCCGCGAACAAGATTATGTTACAAGAAAATTGTCCTTGTTTTATTTAAAATACAACAACAAATAATTTTTTTTAAACAAAAGTAACTTGCATATTTTTATCAGTTAAATTTAACGCTAAACTGTCAGACTTTTCGGATGTTTATCATTAAATACTTTTAAAGTTTTTTATTTACTCCGTCTTTTTATTGATCTTTTTTTTAAAATTGTTATTTGTAAATTAGATTGTATAACTTAACTAGAAAAATATCTATTTTACTCCCTCACATTTTTCACATTTCTGGAATTTACATTCATTATTCATGGATTTACATTACATGTATTGTATTTTAAAATACAAGAGATTTCGAGGTCAAATAAAGCAGAAGCATCTGTAAATTTTATATTCCAACAAAATAGTTTTCCCTTTTTAAGAATGTTGTCTTATTTTGCCTTGGACATTTCAAAATTTCACGGTGTTTCTAATTGGCCAAACATTTACAAAATGTCTCATTTACCGGTTGATTTTCTTGTTTACAGTGACTCGACTAATTCAAAGAATAAATTTCTAAAATATTCATTTCCAAAAAAAAATAAAAAAAAATTAAAAAAAAACTCCCTTAGCTGTTTTTATTAACAATGAAAATTATTTACAGTCGAAAATTAAAAAAAACCAAATTGACTTTTGATATTATTATACGTGCAATAAAATTACCAATCGACATAAATATCCAGAGAGTACCTCCTAAAATTTAACGACGCTTATCACCAACAGTTTAACTAGAAAAAAAAAAAAAAAAAATAGCAATAAACATAAAAAATTTATGTTTGATGGATAGTTCAATCGGTTAAAAAAAAAACAGAAAAACATTTGTGTGAAGATTCGAAAAATTTTTTTTATCCAAAGATCATCGATCACGGTTGGGAGTCTCCTCCTTTGAAATTCTTGATGGCACTCCGTCCTTTTTATCTCCTTCTCGTTGTATTTTATTCTCGTATCTGTGAATTCTCATCTCATTCTCATTCTTACCTACACAGAGAAGCAACCCCCATACAATCTGTGCGGAGCGTACCCTTGTACTTAGACAGGTATGGTATACCTATAGTAGTCCTACACCATCGTCACACACTGTATGGCACTAAACCAACGCAACCGAACCGAGTGAGTATGAGGCAAAAGCACTATAGTAAACAGTAAACCGTAGAACTTCGGGTATTTCCGGTTCTACTCGTGCTTTCTCGGTCATCCAAGCAACTGCGTCGACCCTGGACGACCGATGGCGGCTGTAGCAGAACTGGTTGTGGCTTTCACGCGGCAACATAGTCCAATCCACAGTTAGCTCGGCAAAATATTAAACAAGTTTAAAATTTTTCGGTAAAGAGTATTTTTACTGCAAAAATACTTCAATTTATAAACCCAGTGATGATATAATTAATTAGACGAAAAAAAATAATCAAATAAACTCATTTATTCGCACGTGTTACTCCAAACAAGCTGTCAAAATTCGTGTGTATTTTATTTTATACGTTACTGTGTACAGTTAGTGTTTCTTGTTGCCTTATTCGTTAAAAATTAACTCGAGAATTTAAAACGAGGAGATATTTATATTTTTATTTTATTTAAAATATTCGCGCTGTTTAAAAATCACCGCTCCGAATAGATCCAGAAAGATTTAACTCCAAAAAGTAAATAAATAAACAATTAAAAATGAGGTGACTCGAAAAGAGTGAGTCAAAAATTGGAGCAAATAATTGCAGTTGGATATTTTGGAAATAAATATTCAAATTCAGCAATAACAAAGTAGAGGGAGTGTGCGCGGGCGCGAAGTAATTGCCGTCTTTGTCGTGTCAACGTCTGGTTATCATCAGCGGACTCAGTCGCTCAAACGCGGCTTTAAACGAACACGTGGTTTTTAAGAGCGAGGTGAGTTTTGTTGCGGATAGGAGGAGAGTTGTAAGCAACCTCATCATAATCATGTTGCTGATGCTGGTGGTGAGATTAGCGATGTTGTTTATCGTGGTGAGGCCAGGACACGGGCACTTCAATCTCTTTCTCAGTCAGGCTGAAGTTAGAAAATTAATGGGTAAGTTTTATTTTTTTTATCTTTCTTGCGTTTTACAACTACATCGTTTATTATTCCTGCTATTGTGTCATTATCATTTTCAAATGCCTAAATAACCTTATTTATGAGATGAGCTATGCCAAGAATTTATATTTTAAGTGATATAACGGTTTAATGCAATTATTGTTGCTGTTGTATTAATATCAAGTATTTTTTTTTTTTTTTTTTTTTATTAGTGTTTGCTGATTGTCCGTGATCCGGTCGGTTTTTATCGCTGCGGATTAATTTTAATCGCAAATACATGCTTGTAGATTGCTAAGTATGTAACACTTTCTCTGCATAGTAATTTTTTTGTATATGTGCTGGCGATGTTGTTAATCATTTATTAGTTTTATTGATAGGATACTGATAATCAGTGAGGCTAAAAAATTAATCAATATTATTAAGAGAATAAGCAAAATTTTGTGGCCTTTTCATGGTTTCATATCATTCTTACCAATAGTCAATTTATGATGATAAATATTTAGGCTGCATTCGAAAATATATCTCTAGATACATAATTAAAAAATGACCTTGTATCTTGTGACTTATTGACATTTTTAAAGATATAAGCTCATCCCGACATTACACTTATCAAGAGCTTTCATTTGAGTACCCACATCAATATTTCATATATTTATATATATTACATATATGTATGTATGAAAAATATATCAAAATGCATGTGGGTATTCAAATGAAAGCTCTTGATAAGTGTAACATCAGGATTAGCTTATATCTTTAAAAAAGTCAATAGTTAAAAAAATACAGTGCAATTTAACAAAAGTCATTATTTAATAAAGCAAAATTTTATTTATTTATATTTCACAAGTCACGGTGCTACAAAGGTGCTAGTAACTCATTATTCTCGAAAGCTAATTCCTTTTTTTATTAAAAAAAAATTTATTCCAATAATTGCAATGACATTTCTAAATGAATAAGTTATGACAAAGCTTCTTATTTCAAATATTTAAAACTTATCAATAATTAAATCAAGGATAAATTGAAGATAGAACTTTCATTATCGATTTTGCATATTTAATACTTTTAAATTGTAACATTTTATTTAAATCTATTATTTCATGAATTTTTAATTCAATTGATTTTACTTACAATTACTAATCTATTGTGAACCATACAGACACCTCAGTAGTGATTTATCAATTGAAACGACAATATAGTTTTACAATAATAAAAGAGCTAATAGTTTTTCAGTAAAATCACTTTGCTCTCAATAAAACAAAAATATGATGGCTTTTAATATTTAAACAGTTCAATAATTCCTAAATGAACGAAATCGATTCAATAACTTCAGAACAATTATTTTAATATTCAATTAAATAGCTTTAAATATGTGATAGAATTGAAAGACTCAACGTAATTTATTATCTAGAACGTAAATTTAATTGAAATTCACTGATATCGTTTAGCGAAGGTTTAAAGACCTAAAATATTTTAATTTATCGAGCCATCGCGTGTCTAATATTCTTCAAGGAAGCTAAAGTAGAACTTGTAGTAGCTCTAAAAAGTTATTAAATCTTCCTGGATAAAGTTAGATACTTTCAATTAGTTTAAATACTTTTTAGAGGCTTTAAGATATCAGAAGAATCTAAAAAATTTTTGTTTATTACTCACGACTTTGGGCAGTAGAAAAAGTAAATATTACCTGAGCCATCCGTCATTTTTGAGAAATATCTCCTACTTATCTTTCATTTATTGACTCGGAAAAGTTTACAAGATTAAACTACCTAACTCATACATAAAATAAAAACATAAATCTTAACTGGAATTTCCCATAAAAAAACCTAGAGGTTTTTAATAATCTAAAAAAGAGCTGTATTTTTTTTTTTTTTTTCTGAATAAAAACAAGCTTCAATACAAGTGTAATTAAATAGAAAGTCTCGAGTCATTAAAGAGACAACAAATATAAAATATAATATAATATATTGAGTGAAGAAAATGATAGGATCTATTTACTGAGAAACTCATAAATCGAGGAATTGATTATCGTATGTATCAGATTGAAAGTCGATAAATGGGCGTGATGGCAGGAGGTGGCGTGAAAATACATCACATCATTCGATACCACATCACAACCGAGATATATATAACAGAACATAATACACGCGATAGGACGCGAAACTTGTGGACGTTTGTTCATCATTTTAAACTGGTTGACTTTCGCGAGTGGAAATAATTTGTTAGCGGCTCGTTGGACCGCGAAAAATATCCGGCTCGCTGACCTGCAATTGCGCGCAACGACACTTGAACACTCGAATTAGCCCGTGGTTTTTACCCTCACACCGTCCCGCCCTCGAATTCGCCACACGCACATGGACAACTCACACAAGTATTTATCTTTATACTGTACACTATATAGATAATAGGAGTAATATGCTTCCATTCCTCTATTTTGCCATCCACGTTACATTAGCACTAACTCGGTAGTTCTCTGTCTTATCCGTCACAAGTACACACATGGCGTACGTGTTGGACCACGTGTAGACTCACTTACTGGCATACGCAATAATACAGATATTTGTGCCTGCCGTAGGACGTGTGTGTCCTACGGTGTACACATCTGTACATATACAGCTATGGTTTTCTGCTGGGCATTCTGTGTATTCTATTCTATGTGTCGCCTGAAGTTCTCTATCCACCGTCATACACATCCGCGTCTCGACTCTCCCTCCGTCAGTCCTTCTCTTCCGTTTCTCGGTTCGTTCGCTCGCGAATTTCACGGAAATATTAATAGAAATAGCTGGGAAGCCAAGCGAGCCTTGTATAACATACGCTTTATGGAATTTCAGTATGACGAGCATTTGACAGAATAAAAGATATTATTTTTCATTTATTATTTTCTCACTCCATTTCCCCGTCCTTCATAATCGTCTGCCAAAAAATTCCATTTATAAAATTGTGCCATTAATCTGCTGACGGGATGCAGAATTCCAAGTTACTTTTTAAAATAAATAAATAAATTCAATCCAATTTACTGAAACGCTACAAAACATCGAGCAAGTTCAGAGTCAGAGTAACATACACAAATAAAATCAAAATAAATAAATACAAATACAAATGTAGGTGGTTTTTATTTATAAACCGTTTATTTAGATTCATTTTTAAGACACATACTCATGATTAAATTTACAGAGTATCTGGATCTGTTATATTCTCGTCTAAATTGCCTGTTATACTGTGCAGTGTTACAGAGCTCCATGTGAATATACCCGTACACAGATAACAACAAAAGAGTCTATATATGTTGATCCACACTGAACAACAAACTAGACTTAACTCAGTGGAGAACAGGACCTCGCGTATAGGATTCGTTCGAGGGCTCACGGTTCATGCAGAGCAGGTCAGGAACCGCGTTGGTCGTTTCTTTCTCTCACTTATATTACATTCTCACTATTACATACATAACTACAGAAGGCTACTAAGAAGGCTCGGCTGATGCTGGTTCAAAAAATTTACGACCCATTACTCTCGAGTTCTCGCGGCCTGCCTCGCCACCACCTACGTACGTACGTGTGTTTATGCACGTGAATATCATCTTGTATATTTGTATCTTGCATGCGTGCATGGATACACACTTACACATATAAACACACGTACACATTGCTCGATACCTTCAGCCTGTACTTTCAGTCTGTGTTTGTATTTAACCATGCTCAATGTACATAACGACGTGCAGACGGCGATAGTAGATAATTGAAACGAGCTTTCCCTCCTCCTCCTTCTCCTTCTCCTCCTCCTCTTTCTCCTCCTTCTTCTTCTGCTGCGTAAAAAGTATCTAATAAACTAGCAAATATTTAAGCGAATCCGTAATTTCAATTTGAAACAAATAGATGGTATTTTTAAACAATACCGTACATCAAGATAAATCAATTAGATTCTTTGTGTACACGTTAGTAAATTACTTCTATTCTTACTCACTGAATATACACACACGTATGAATAAATATATAAACATACAAGGGCTTGGTAGTGGTGGTTTGGCTGTACGAGACACGGTAATAAAATATGATAACGAGGTCCTTGTTAAGCGTCTCTGGGTGCCGCGAGCCCCGCCAGGACCGGCTTTCTAGTTTGTTTAGACACCGAATAATCGTGTGCGTTCCTCCTTCATTCCCTCTGGTTCTCTCGTTCTTACTCTTTATCTTCTCGTACCTTTTATTTCGGTACACACATCCTATATTCCACTCGACGCCTCTACTCCGAGAGCTGTGTGGTGCTGGAACCTCATCGGGCTCCGCATCGCCGCTCGCAACCTTACTTTTATTTCGTCGTGTTTCTTCAACGTGCCTTGCTCTTGCTCTCGTCTCGGGCTTACAATATAATATAATATTAAATAAAGAGCGAAAATCCAATGTAAGAATCTTGACCAGCCACGGTTTCGTTCCAATACAAGGAAACTGTAGATCGGTCTTAACGATACCATTCTACGGGCTCCGTGAACCATATGGACCAATATAATAATACATACGCGTACAGATATAGATATAGATATGTAATGTGTCTACCTCCTTATAACATACATACTGATACATACGAACTCCAAATGTTGTTGGTCGGAGACGCGAAAAATAACCGCGGTATAAAATTTCGCGGCTCTTTATATTTTTATTTACTACTACTACTACTACTACTACTACTTCTTCCAACACAACTACTGGGAGGATTTCCTGGGCAGTGTTCCTTAGTCCTCGACTGAACTCTACGGGCAATCGACTCGAGAAATCGATCTGCTGTAAGAGTAGATTTTTTATTTCTCATTCTTATGTTACACGACTTTTAGTCTCATGTTACATTTATAATATTACTCACCACACGATTATTATAATTTTTATTATTTTATTTTTTATAAATTTATGTATGGAGACT
Organism: Cotesia typhae; assembly: GCF_013202065.1. Taxonomy (NCBI): domain Eukaryota; kingdom Metazoa; phylum Arthropoda; class Insecta; order Hymenoptera; family Braconidae; genus Cotesia; species Cotesia typhae. Next base: position 11,722,879 of record NW_027423756.1, on the reverse strand, counting down.
CAAGGGCGAGAGCTGTAACACAATATATGTATAAATGAAACGATTGGCAGTCCATTGTCGTTCTCGGCAATTTACATTATTATTTATTCATCCATAAATTCAAACGAATCCCAAGCCACGGTCTCCCGGTGTGACTCTCGATCGTCTTGTATTAGTTAAACTTCGAGATGTGCTTGTGAATATATACATGTTACATATGTATATATAATAAATAAAATATATTCTCAGATGATCGATGACTGTGCTTGATGGATCGTTGTTTAGTCGCAGGATCGATACTTTTTAAAATTTTTTTTTTTCTTTCCGTCGGTTAAGCTAAAGTTTAAACTTGTTTCTGTTGCCGGAGTTTTTGAATCTCGTTATAAAAATTCCAGTGACAAAGTAAATATAAAATTTATGTTATTTCCATGCAATCCACGTACTTTTTGTACGAGAAAGTATGTCGAGATATGATGATATCTATAGGACAGGCTAATAAAAGTTAAACTTCCTCGTAGACTTCAGATAGTTCACGATCCTGGCTCACGCACTCACTCTGTCCTTAATGTTGATAGTAGTTGGCTGGAAGTTCGCGAGAATATAAAATTTATACGCGGATAAATTTTAAAATATACTTCTTTAAACGGGTACTTTAACATTTAGTAATGCTTTTATAAAATTGAATTTATTAATTTAAATAAAAGCTTGACAATTGATATTTAATAAAATCCACTCAGTTTAATTTTTGATAACAACTTAATTTTATCCATGACAGCAGTTATGAATAATAATGATGATTGTTGGTTTATTAATAAAATAAAGTTGCTGTGACGTAAATTGACTTTTTAAAATGAGTAGCAACAGCAAGATGATAAAACTATAAATTTAGTAATGTTGAAATATCTAAATGCGCCACCTAACAAGGGATAATTCATGTGAATTATAAGTTGAAGAGAGCGTAAAATCAATTTTAAAGAATGAGAAGTCACGTCCATTAGGAGGTTGTCGAGACAGGTCGTCTTTGGGTCTCGGTCTGAACTCATCGCGTTCTCTATCTCTTTTTATTCGAATAATATTCTTTTCGAACACACTTTTATCTCAAAGGACTCTCATATAAGCGCTTCTCGACATGTATAATCTACACCAACTGGATAAGATAACTATTTAATTTAACTTTTTTTAGTTTTTTATTTTATCATAATTATTTTTTTTACAACTCAGCAGCTTTTTTTTTGAATCATCATAATCACGCTAGACCTCTTATTCAGTTTTTGCTTACGCCAACAATATTTAATACACTTATAAATCGGTTGCCTCTAGAATTTCACAGAAAAGAATATAATTTAAATTGAATAGATAATTTTATTTTGATATTCTTGCGCCATTTAACCGCTAAAATTCGGAAATAATTTTTTAAAAATAAATGACCTAAGGAAATTTATAGCTTGCATAAAAAATTCAAAAGTCGACGCTTGAAACTCGTAAAAATAAAAATAAATGTCAATTTAACGACGATCGTTTCTCAAACTTACAAAAGGTCAGCAAGTCGCAGTTTATTTTAATCTGTGACCCTTCGAATTGAGTGTAATACCACATACACACACTATAAGTACATACATACCACAAATAAAACCTTGACTCGATCATTTATGTACGTATTTATTTTTTGAGTCAATAAAACTCGTGATTAAAGAGGATTATAAATTTAGTGATGCGCAAATTTGCGAACTACCTTGACTACTCGTAATAAGAGTGAGCGTTTGTATATATCATTGCATCGTTTATAATACGGGTGAGCAAAAATTAATATAGTATCCAATTTAGGGCCGTCAAACCGGACCCGCTGCTGCTATGCTCAATACACGTACAACTCCGAAGAGAGTAACATGAGCAACCACTAAAGACACGGGGATCAGCTGTCAGGAGTCCGTGTCAAAACACCAAAAATCCCACTTGCTGCTAGTAACTCCCGTGTACCGGCTTTAGCTTCATCACTCGATTCCACGGTGTAAATCAGGCTTCGCGTTGTTAAGGCTCCGTTCTCCTCCTCTCCACTCGCTCCGAGCCAAGTGTTCCTGGGCCCAGCCCTACCTTACTTACATTTCTACCTAGTTAGAGCCTGACAGGCCCGAACCTTCCTCTCTCTCTCTCTCTCTCTCTCTCTCTCTCTCTCTCTCTCTCTCTTTCTTATTCACTTTCTCTCTCTGCTCCACAGTGGTGGCATCTATACAGCGGGGTCGGCTCAAAGAACCCGACGGGACCCCGTGAAAACGTTTTATCCAGGGACTACACTGGTGTAGGCTCCAGTGGGCCCACTCGGCATATTCTCGTTCTTCTGATTCTTTTTCTTCTTACATTTTTTTTTTTTTTTTTTTTTTTTTTTTTTTCATTATTACTCTTGTTGCCCATGAGGTTATAACGGGATCCAATCAATTTTCTCCACTTATTTTCACTGCTTACAATATATATGTCTTGTTATTATATGCTGAATATTCATCCATAAATATATACATTTAGTACTTCAACACATTGTTTATCAACACATTTTAACAACTTGTCACAGTGTGATGATTTTTTTTTCCGCGGTAGGGAAAAAGATAATTTTTTGGGAATTTATTTTAAGCCCGATAATTGCGGATTGAATTTTTATCGACTTGTAATTTAAAATTGATTGAAAAAGATTTTATTCTATTTGAATAGTCATTGAAATGCAACGCGAGAATAGAATATAGCAAATTGCGAATGGGAAAAAGTAATTAAAAGGGTTTTATTTTTTTTTTTTCGTCGAGTCAAACGAATTGCAGAGTAAGAGGTGAAGTAGTTGTATAAAGCAATAGGTATATATATATATATATATATAATAGTAAGAGGAGTGAATATTTTTGCATAGAACTCTTTAATCTTCGTGACACAAAAAACTCAATTTGAATAAGAGAAGCAACCGCGGACGAAGCATGAAAAGTGCAGTGTGTCACGTTATAGAATACGAAATAGAAGCATTGCCCTCAACTCTTAACAGGAGTCAGAGGAAGAGAAAGTGGAAGAGAGCCTGTGGGATCAATAAATATGCATATCATGCACGTGCCAAAGTCTTTTCAAGCAAGACCAGTAAATGAGTGCCTGTGGAGATTCCGTGTTGACAATCAAGCATTTCTCAGTTGTCGCGTCGTTCGCTAACTACACTTTGTACTGATATATATGGAGAAACTTTAGCCACTGCACAACTGCTACTAGAAACGTGATGAATAAAAAGCTTTTCGAGGTACGAGGGGTGCAGATGAGAGTCAGGAAAAAATTTATATGCTCAAGTAGGTATAGAAATGTATGCAGTAGAGTGTAGGTGTTGAAGAGCGGTTTATGTTGATGAATAAAAGACCTAAAATTTTATTTAGCAACTCCAAAAAATAGAGCCAGAGGTAAACGTTTTATTCCTCTGGTGTATATTTCCATCAACCTTCAAAAGTAAAGGGAATTTAGCACGTACAGGTCTAGTGAGATTTTTTTTTGTTCGTTAACTTTTAATCGTATGTGTGATTTATTTTTTATACGAACATTTATTTATATACATATACGTAGTGTGATATTTCAGTCGGCGGATCGGATGTTAGGACGTTTGCGCCGCTGCTACCATCAATCTCTGACTCCTCGTTAAGAAGCGCGTGTTATGTTTTTCGCTGGTGTGAGTCAGGCATCACAAGCACGCGTACACTCGAATTTGTAGTATATAAATGTGTCTTTTTATGTCTGTTATAAAATAGTCGGTTCTGTGTTTGTGTATGTGTGTTGAACGAACTTACTTTGGAAATTTACATCAACCAAAAGAAGCAGTACGCGGGATACGATGTTAACCCCCGTGGATCTTGTTATAAAAACACCCGTGAATTCTTACAGACTTTACTTGGCATATTGTTCCAAGGTGATCCCTTCGTAAATTACCATAAATAAACTTACTAATAAAAAAACATCTAAAATAAATTTTAAATTAAAATGAGTCTCCATCTCTATCATTGCTACATTATTTTTTATGTACACATTGTGTTGTTACTTTTTTATTCAATTAATTTGTTTGTTCTTTTTTCAAACACACATTTACAATTCAAATGGATATTTTGACAATAAAAAGTGGTCAAATATAATTAGTCGAGTATAATTTTTTGTCGCGTTCAGAAAAAAAAAAAAAAAAAAATTAAATCGAGCGTTAAAAAATATACAAACAAGCCAGAGTAACTACAAAAGCCAAAGAATAAATATTACTAATTTATCAGACATGTGGACAATAAATTTGTTTACCAAATGACGTACATTGGGTGGAGGTGTCACATTTTACAATTAAACCCGTGAAAAATTCAATACTCCCGTGACAAAAATTCTCCGGGCTTGAGATGAGAAGTTTAAATTTTTTATACACATACACTCTAAAATCTCCGACATCCCAGAGACGAGACTTGCATTGAAAGTGGAGGTTAGAACGAGTTTGGTAATTTTTAGTAGGATTTTTTTATATTTTTGTGGCTCACTGACCCTTCTCAAGTAAAGTGTACGGAAATACGAGAAGACAATTTTCCGGCAATAGCTCCAACTCGTACTTTATTCCATAAATCGAATTGTTTAGTTCACCAAAAGTACATTAAAGTACACAGTAGACAAGAGGGAGTATAATAGAATTGACTTTAGGATTTTCTTCTCCGTGAAATCCCCGAGGGCTGTCTTCAGAGTATAACCACTCGAAATGAGACAATCGTCCGTGTTATCCAGCTCCAGGAGTTTCGATTTGTCCAAAAGTCTCTGGAGTTGCCACCAAATCCGTAGTTTATTTTTATTTCGGATTCCAATATAATGTGTATAATACAACACAATAGAACAGAGGACAATACGGGTAAAAAGCCCAAGTAATTTCGTTCTCACCAAAATAAATGACGGAGAAAAAATATTATTGTTGTCTGAATAGTATGAAGTGGACATATATTCATAAATATATATTATATTTATATTTTATATATGTATTCCAGTGGTCGATGCATCAGTCGAAAGGCAACTGACGTTATTCATCAATTTCGAGCGTTCCTATCCACCTGGAAATCTTTTAATCCTCCTGAGCGTACCAACATTTTACCTGCCATTTTTTATTTTGACTGACAGCTTCTTAACGAGCATCTGCTCTCTTTGTTCTTCTCTTTTATTTTTAAGACCCCTATACAGATTCATATGATAGTCCTGCACCATACACATATATTTACCAAGACATCAAGATATTTTTTAACCATAAACACCTCTCAGTGTTATTCTATCTTTTAAAAATTATAAATGCCTTTTCAAGATATTTAATTTATTTAGATTTTCGTTTGCTCACGAGACACTTGTACTGCACAACCCTGAAATTTTGTTTTTTGTATTAGTTTAAATAAAGACTTTGAGGTACCTCTGACATGTTATAGTAACATCACTTGTAACCTGAAAATATTTATTTAACCATCAATTTATAATTTTAAACGATGACTTGGCATTATATGTAGTAATATGTAGTTAAAATAACATTTTTTTTTTTCTAAATAGATTCTACCAAAGTAAAGAACTGAAAATTCAATATATGTATGTAAAAGCTTGAGCTGGTTCGAGCATGTTGACTCTCATAACAACCCAAGTCCAAAAATATTTAAACGACAGCATATTTATCAATAAATTTATAATTCTATGGCATGACTTTGACTTAAACTTGAAGCTTAAGTTCAAAGTAACTAACTGTACCCATATTAACTTTTTTTTTGTCTCCCTTCTTTTAAATAAACCGTAAAAATTATCAGTAAAAAAAAAAAAGGAAAACGAAAGAGCTTATCGTGTCTAGTCCCTCGACGTCGTTCAAGATCACGGAAAGGCGCTAGTGTCTTCTCAGCCCTGAGGACATTTTAAAGAACTTATATTCTACGGTATTCGTTTTCCTGTGAAAGATTTCAAAATCTTACGAATAACACGAGTGTCTCCGGGCTCTGGGCTTATCATGGGATCGGCGCCAACGCCATCAGCCTGATGGTAATGTAAAGCAAAGAAAATAAGATAAAACGAATAGAAACTAAACGAAATGAAAAACGAGAAAGAAAGAAAAATAAAATGACTGGAGAATCAGGGACTTAGAAGTAAAGTAAAACTTTAAAATATAAAATATCAAGATGCCGAGTGTCTGGATCAGCTTTGGGGATCTTGGTGTAGTTTCTCTCACGATAGGGGGCCATGTTAGGTTTTCTGTGGTCGCTTTAGAGTCACTGGATGACCCCGTGGGGCCTGATGGTGATGGTGCACTCTCTCTTAGTTGGTAACCGTACGCCATGGGGTAGGGGAACGGGACAGAGGACCCAAAATAACGACTTTGGTGATAAATCGTTCGCGACGTTCCGTCCTGAAGTCGCTACGGGGTTTCATTTCATTTCAATTCATTTAATCTTCATTTATTCTCCTCGTCTTCTATCCCGTTCTTCCATAACCAGAGATATTATATCTTGTCTCTCAACTTGACGTATTTTCAGGCCACCAAATGCTATTCCCAGAACCACGCTTACGAATTTACTCCGGCTTCATGTGAGGTACTTTAAATCAAACTTTTAGATATTTTTTTTTTATTTTATCATCTCTTGCTGTTTTTGTTTGTTCCTGTTCCGTGAAATTTCCATTTGACAATACGATAAACTTACAAATTTTATTTTCACTTCCATAATGTTATATTACAATAAAAACCAACAAAAGTAAACTATTATACATTATAATAACAATTATTATTTTTTTTTTTTCCCTTTACACCAATTCAATGTCATTTAGATAAAGATTTACTCGGCACACCGGTCGTCTTTTATATAAAAAAGGAAACCATAAGTTGAACAATATTATAATAAAGAAGTGTACGTCTTCTGGCGGATTAACTTGCCTCTGCTCTGAACGGGGAAAAATGTCTCAGTGAGGATTTATCCGGATTAAGATACACGCGTTGGGGCGTAAAGCTTCTTCTCCGACTGGAAAGAAAGATTTTCTTCTTCCAGAAGATTCTGATCGTGGTCCTCAGTCTGCATCCCAATCTGTACCATTTATTAGTAGTATAATGCAAGAATGGGAACCAAAGGCGCAAACCATCAGGATTCGCTCCCAACTGTGAATAAAGTTTGACACAAAGCGTTTTGTGTTACCACTGTAGATTGTACAGCCATACTGTACCAAGAAAGAGGAAATAATTGTATCGCAAAAGCCCTTTTATAACCGTGACAAATCCCGCATAATTCGGGGACATTTTCTATAAAAATCAGCCCTCGATTCGATCCAAATCACACTCTTTCTGTCCTTTTACATATATTAGTCTTCACTTTTGATTCGTGGGCTGATGTAATCCGGGCGAGTGCCGATGAATTTTTAGTTGAGCATAACACAAGCGCATAACAGCTCGATGCCTTGCGGGTAAGCAACACATGGCACGACAACCAACCACGCGATGGCTCAATCAGGCTTCCATCTGTCTCAATCCCCAGACCAAAATTGACAATACGAGAGACAATCACCACTCCATATATGTATATATACAGAGATGAGAGATTCATACATTTAGGGTGACCATAGACAATATTATCTCAGCATCGCTCCCCAAAAATCTTTTCCTTCATCTCACTTGTTTAAATTTACTCTACTTATGAGTTCATGTTTCACCCCTCGACGTCAAATAAATCCGTCTTCGTGTGCATTAGAATTTTCTCCTTGCGGATGTTTTATACAATCTCCCACTGTGTGCTAGGCCACGTGAAGAATATCAAATAACACTTGTCCTTAAAAAATAAAAAAAAAAAAGTCTACCTTTAGACAAACTTACTACTAATTTTTTGTTAATTTATATTTATTTTATCCGTGTTCATAAATCTCTCAGCGATTTAATGGAGATCATTTTTCACACTTCAGTTCCCCTAGATGTTTTGTTTATTTATTTTTTTTTCTCCAAAAAAAAAAGTTACACACGGCAGTATATTTTAAAATTATTGGGATGGAAAAAAAAACAAATATTTGAGGACAAAGGAAATATTGACTCTTTTTTAACAAATGTAAAGAGACTTTTGTTTTGTTTTTAAGAACACTTGTACCGGGCACTTGAGTTTATTTACCTGTATAATTTGAGCCTCTCGTTTAAACCGCTTCGCTCGTACACAAACTTTTACGAGCTGCCTTCTTATATATGCACACAAATATTAATATATATATGCATAAATAAATACACGAAGACGCATGTGTGTATAAATAAATTAAACCAATCGAAAAAGAGAAACATGTATATAGTACCCCGTGGCTTGATTCTGCACCCACGTGAAACGCGATACAGTTTCACGACGCGATTTATATGAACACACATCTACATCTACCTACTCGTGATTCTCGTTAAGGTATTACTTTCTTACGTCCATTTATTTAGCCTTAAGACAAATTGGTTATCGCTTTTTCACGCGTTTTTATCCGAAACCGGTTACCTCTTATAACACTCACATATAACAAATTATTTTATGTGTTGAAGTTAATGCAACGAGCGATAAACTATTTTTAAAAACACTCTTTACTTTTTTTTTTTAATTTATTTATCCCAATAACTATTTCTATAAAATTAAAATTTTATAGAATCTGCTACTGAATTACAAAAATAATAAAAGTCTCAGTTATTTATCCGATAACGCGAATACAATTTAGTATTTTTACTCCAATCAGTATGACGTCATTTCTCAAACAAGAAGCCACATAAAACATATATAAGTATAAGGTACACACATAGGTGGATGTATAAAAATATATATATAGCAGAAATAAATTGTTGAAACTTAAATATAGAAGCAATTACTTTTCTCCATCATTCTACGAGACAAATTGCCTCGCTCCCCTTTATTTTATTTTTCTCGTTCTCGTTTAGTTTTCTGTTCTTTCGGCTGGCACTACTGGCTGTACTCTACTCTCTTAACATTACTTTTAAACTCAGGACTCTTAAATTGGCTCAGACGATTTCTCGGAAAATTTTCCAACTAAGAAAATGCCACTGGCGTTTAGCAGACCCAAATTAAATTGATGCCGCAGCCATACTCGAGGCTATTTTCCAGCTTTTCTAGCAATAGAAGTGTCTACTCAACAGTATAGTACAGTGCACCCAGCAAGGGTAGGCAGCACAAGTATTTATGACACAAAAATGAATCAGAGTGAAGAATTTCCGAATCAGAAAGAAAAAAAAATATTTCTACAAACCGGATTGCCGGAACGGATGCAATAAAAATAAAGTAATCCGGCGTAACGGGCTTAGACGCATTTTTGTTTATTATCCTTGCAGCTACTACAAGTTGTGAAGTAATTCTGAGGTGAAAACAGGGAAGAGACGGGTGTCTAGTCTACGACGCCATAAAGTTACCCTTGAGGTTCTGTGCAGTGTAAAGTTAGAGCAAAGGTAGAGTGCCAAGTTAGAGATGGAGGTAAGCTCTGCTAGTAGAGCATAGGGTTGACAGGGAAACAACAACAGTTCCCGGAAAGCCTCTTCTCTATTCACTTGGATATCTTCACTGTGCATGCATACCTATATGAGGCTCACTGCACACTTCCACTTACTCCTCCCTCTGTATAGTACGCGAGGGTAAGCTTCAATGACTTTTACCTACAGACTTATATGTTTATGCATACTTTTAATGCATGTCTCAAGATAGGAGAATGTTAACGAGTCATCGGAATTTAAAATATTATTTTATAAATTGTCTGTCTATTTTATTTAATGCTTCAATAATTAATCAAGTATTTTATCCGATACAATAAAATAAAATAAAATAAAATAAAATGTTAATGTAAAAATTCTTTAACATTTTAATCCCTTGATAATTCTTTAATTCGTCAGAAAAAAAAAAAATTCGTAAATTTTCGCTCTCAGACACAGTGCGAGCATTATTCAACTACGTGTAATAAAGATAATGTCATTAAATTAAATTAAAACCGTCGGTACAGAAAATTAAAGTAATTGACTGAGCAGGTATCCATAAAATGTAAATATTCTCTCGAGATAAAGTATTCTCATCTACGGAATAAAATGATAGCGTCTGGTACATGCTACCCGGTACATAAATTCATCATACATGGTATGAAGTGAGAGCCTGACGTATGCATTGTACATTAGTGACGAATGAGGCGAGGAAAAAGGGAGGACTTGCTTCATTTTACTCATATCACCTTCTATTCTCGCATGCACACACACGTAAAGACACTGATAATATATACACACATACATATACACACGCTCACTCAACTTGAGCAGTAGCACTAACAGCAGCATATTGTTGGGGTGTGCCCGGAAGCGGGAACTAATGTGCGCGTGATATAAGCAGAAATTTTTCATCGCCCGAGGAGTCAGGACTAGTCGTACACAATTCTGGCATACGTACAGTAGAGTAAAGTAGGTAAGGTGTGATGTCGGTCATATCAGCATCCCTTAGCGGTGTTTATTTACTCCTGAATTTATTCTCTCCGATACGAGCCTCGGCTCTATTCTTCCTCAAATTGATGGTACATACTCAATACTCATATTTACACTGTAATCGTATTTTATTCCTTATACGCGTATTATTATTTATTATTAAATAAAAAAATATTGTAAAGGGACTGTAAGCTGAATACAAGAATAGGAGCATTATAAACGGGCGTTCATTCGTACAAATGCAATATTGTCGTTATTATGTGAGCTTCCTTGGTTTAGCGCCTTTCCATTGTCCCAACAGTCCCAATGCTCAGCGTCTATGGCCCAAGGATTTTACTTTTTTCTTTTTTTTTTTTTTTTTTTATTTTATCTCTTTTATTGTTCCCTTCCTCTTGAGCCAGTAGAGTCCAGGCAGGACTAGACTATGAACTATAACTATTGGTATTGTGGCAGTCCTGGATTTTATTTTTTATTGTATTACTTTCATCTTCAGGTCAGTGTCGAGTTCCAAGATCGAGACCCAAAAACAGTCGACAATTCTTAGCATATAATATATATAACGTGGGTCGTGGGTAACTCACGTCACTTTGTCCCCCTGTCTGGGCTTTTTACATCTTAGCAGTCCTAAGAATTCAACGATGCCCCATTATCCCTGTATAGTAGAAATATAGAAATATATAGAAATATACAGCGTGCTCTCTGGCCCTTGGTATGGCGGCACAGTATGTCGTATCATTAGTTGGTCGTCTCTTCTTTAACCAGTACTCCATCGGTCGTGATCTCCCCGGGCGTCCTCAGCCCCCCGAGACTCTTTCATCCGGTCTATTCTCGCTATTCTCGTCAGTTGAATTCAATGCCGTATTTTGACAGCCAGGCGACACGCCGGCCTGCGAAATTTTGCCGGGTGTTTCACGCCTGAGCAAAAAGACACACGTGGTTGTTTTATTTTATAATTCTTTTACTATTCAATTATTTAAATACATCACGTGAGAAATAAAATATTCAAACCGATCTTTTTTATGTTTTATATTATACACATACACATCAATTAAATTTAATTAAAATTCAATTCTCCGTTATTTTTTCTCCACACTCGTTCAACATTGAATTAAATTAATATTCCCATTTTAATTAGAGTGTTACATCTCGAGTGAGTCTTGGGCACTGGAACAGAAAAGGGTTGCGAGATAAAAATAAATGTCACTGGCACCCACTGACGGGAGTGACGTAATTAAATGCAAGAAAGTTGAAAGGAGGTCTTGTGAAGGACCGCAATGCTGCGTAAAGACGTCGGTAGGGTGTACGGTGGTTAAAGATACCGCGGCTTTATCTAGCAGTGTTACTCGCACTTATAACACTTAACTTTGATCCGGAATGTGCGACTTAGCGCAGCAGGCCCACGAAGACAATACAAAACGTGAAAGAGGCCCTCACCTCGAAGTACCTCAGGCCCTCGTGACAATTGTGTCTGGCACCGGTTCTCAAGGGTCGACGCCTCCGCTGAAAGGGCTGTTTCACCTTCGTACCCAGACATGAAAGGATTTTTCTTAAACTCTTTCTTCGTCTGCTGTACGTAGTTGCACCTTAAAACTCTTTCCTTTTCCTCTTCCTCACTCTCTGTTTCACTCTCACTCTGCGAGTGGTATAGTAGAGCCTCTTTGCTCCTAGTCATCCATTTACATTACAGTCCTATTTTTTTCCTCCCTGTTAACATTCTGCCCGGGTGAGTTTGCATTTGTACCTTCCCTTTCTTTATTTTCATATGACTTTAAACCTTTGGAGTGTCGCACAGCAGAGCCATGGTCAAGAGACCGAATATTTTTTCCACACAAGTTCTTACCTTGAAAATAAAGGAGAAAAAGTCTTTGCTCTGCTGTTACTACTCTCGAGTTTAAAGCACAGACTTCCTTGGGTCTATCACTCACTACTAAGTGCACCGGCACACTCTTTCATAATTGCACAAAAGGGAAAAGTCAAAGAGACGACAGCCAGTAGTTGTACTTGTAGTGTTATATGCACGCGGTGGATCTCTTTTCCATCAACTCGAGATATGCTTACGCAGTCAAGAGCTCAGAGTTATTATATAAGAGTATATGATGTAGAGTGCCGAGTAAAACTGGTAACGAGGTCAGAATCTCCAGCTGGGCGGCTTAGTACCATTCTACAAACGAAAGTCGTCTTGAGACTTTAGTAATAGTAAAAGTAATGCATAACACCAATGAACAAAAAACTTTTTATAGAAATAATGAATCTAATTTAATTTGAGCTGAGATTCACGGTCGGTTTTCCACCATCTTAATACCGGTTCTCAAGTAAACTCTTTGAGAATTTCTTTTTCCTCCATTACTATACTATACGCTACTCTTTTTGTGAATAAAATTATCCCTTTACTTCAAAAGACATTTAAACACAGCACAGGTATTTATAAATAAAAAAAAACCACTTGTTAAATTATTTATTCATAAATTTTAATAAATGCTAAATGCCAAGTTGCTGTAAATAAATAATAGCTTAGTTTGTATAAACCAATATGGGCTTGGGTGAGTCAATAGGTCGTGTGAGCTCGGTATATGCAGTATCTGATGAACGAACAGAGACCCAGGATGCAACGCCGGGTACAAATAAATAAAATAAAATACATGAGCAAAGTTAAGCAAAGCCAGATCAAGAGGAGGTAAAGGTAAAGGCAAAGGTAAAGGTTACAAAGCGACACGGAGGACGGGAGACGGGAGAGAGCCCTTGTATTGAGTTAACAGTATCAAGTGGATGTAATGTTGGAGATCTTTGGTACATTGGTCCCGGTCCCGGGGTATTGTTTCAGCGTTAACTCGGATGGGAGTGATTTAAAAATCTTCTCGTGGCTCGTTAACCTTACTATCCGGACTATCGGATCCCGAGGCCGATAGTCAGCTGCTGTTTAGTTGCTTGCAGCCGGAACAAGCCAGCCAACTTTCGAGTTACACGTGCAGAAGACCACTGGGCATTTATTCTACCCCTTGGCCCTGCCTTTTTACTTTATTTTACTTTTAACCTCTTTGTTGTTGTCTCCGTCTTTGTCTTTGTATTATCTTCTTGTGGGTTTACTTTTGCCTTTGCCTTTGCCTTTACCTGGTTAAACTTTTTACGTGAGAGACTTTTGTTGGTTTTTTTAGTGTCCTTTTTGCCCTCCCAGGATCTACGGCTCCCGAACAGTTCTTGGTTGTGTACGCTCTACTCTCGACCACCAGCTTTCGCTGTACATATACACTACACCGAGAGAGAGACTTATTGGCAGAGTGTACCACGCGAGATCCTATCGCCGTATAAAGAATCACAAGGCGATGAGAGCCTGCCTTAAATGTTTGGGCATACTTAAGGGCTCATATTTATTACCCTCGATACTGAGATTTTATCTTAAAAATAAAAATAAAAAATACTAAATTCGTGTATTAAATTATCATTTTTTTTTTTTTTATTCAATAAAATTTTAATTAGCAAACAGTTTATTTAAATAAAAAGAACCTGCTGTTATTTTAGTTTCTTTTATTGTAATAAAAAGTTTCTTGTCCCCTCTCAGGAAAATAAAAAATAAAAAAATACGAGGTAAGGGGGAATATTTAAAAATCATAAACTATTGATTTTATAACCGGCAATAAAAGAAATATTTAACGACATCGTATCGGTGCAGTGTTGCCGGTCATGAGACCGTGCTGAGAATGGTACTCGTGCTGGTGGGTAGTAGCCAATCGTGGATTCTTTTTATTCATTTAACTTTTATTTTTATTTTTACCTATACCTGCTCCAGGATCGGCGAACCACCGGCTTCCGAGAGACTCGGTTCGGGTAGAGTATACTGTTGGAGAGACTCCTGGGAGAGTACCGAGGGATACGAGTGAATAAAATAAAAAATAAAAGTAAATAAAACTATAGAGAAAAGTAAAAAATAATACCCAAGTTTTGGTACCCGATACATCGGATATATATTCCCAAGACCCAAGTTAAGTCCCAAGACGTAAGATCTTGTTCAGCTGTATTTCACGTTTTAAAGTCTCATGGGTCTTCGTGTCGAACAACACACCTGTCAAACACGTGGTCCAACTTCTATTCCATCCCACAGAATAAATTCAAAGCCCTCCATTTTCCGTGTTCATCAATCCTCACGGAACATTACGCTTATGTTAAATAAAAATAAATATTATTACTTGACGCTAAAATTATTACGTACAGGTAATAAATATGAAGTATTATTTTTTTATTTTTTTTTTTAATAAAATTGAAAAAAATATAAAATAAAAAACTGAGCCGTTTTATTCGCTTTTGATCCAACCGACCGTATCGCTTTTCATACCACGAATATAATATGTACTTCCTTTCATACTCTTCATAGATTTTTTCTTCTTATACCGCACCGGTGGTGGTTACTGGTTTCCCTCCAGTTCTATAATAAAAATCTATATAAAGATGACATATTCACAGAGAGAAGTACATAATAAATGTATGTAATGGCAATAAAGGTGGATGTGAGCTGAGGTAAGAGTAAACTCAAGAGCGATCTGTAGCGCAAACTTAATTTAACTTTGAGACCAAAAAGAGCGAGAGCAAGAAAGCTTGAGGAAGAGGGTGAGGGTGCGGGCGAGAGGGAAGAAGCGAAAAGGCCTCGATGTGCACCCGCGCACGTGAACAATGAACAAAGCCCCGCGCCGCCGACAATGGACTCGCTTAGCTCTGCTCCCTTTCCTCTTTCTCTCTGTAAAATATCCTCCGCGAGTTTGCACGTTATTATCGATACTACCGATCCAACTTTGCCGCGTATAGTCTACGCCAGCCGTGCTCCGACCGCAAGGGCTGGATCCCGCGGTTTCCCCGCTAAATTTCCGATCTATATATCTACTCTTCTTCTCTCCGCATCTGTGTGCCTTTATTTTCAATTCCGAAAGTTTATATCGAGTACTTTCAGAGACAATAAACTATTGTCACACTGTACCGAGTGGTAAATAATAAAATTCGCAACGTTTACTCCATTTTAAAATTTTCTATTCAACTTAATTTTAAACTATTTCCAATCCACTGAATTTCGTTAAATAATTTAAAGCTTATAAATAAAAAATTTTATACAGAAAATTTTTAATCGAATGTAAATGTTGAATCGTGATTCGAGATTGCTCGATCGGAGTAAGGACAATGAAAGCAAGTGAAGCAGTATACAGGATCTAGCATTAAAAGAGTAGAGTGTGCACATGCACAATACAAATAAAAATAAAAATACAGACTGGATAAAAGTGAGTCACGCTCGCCTCCGCATATGCGATACGAGCGATATCCGATACGGTGATACCGAAAACCAGTTACCGGTTAGTAGTTACCAGTTGGCAGTACCCAGAACAATTTCCAAGTAAGCTACAAGCTCTCATCTTCGTGTCCATGTACTGCACTCGGTACTCTGTACTCCATACTCCATATCTACTGTTCTTCCTACACATTTCACATCTTCCAGTACCGTGCAGCCCTTTAGCTTCGCTGAGTAAACACACCTGAGTCGAGTTGAGAGTACAAGAAGAGAAGAGCATCAGTTAGATCTCCAGAACAAGAGCAAGACTGAGAATAAGACCCTTTGTTTATTTAGATCCTCCTCGAAGCCCTTCATCAGAATCAGAAGCAGCTACGCGTGATGTATATCTACCAACAATACCCGCCAGTCACGAATCCTTTACTTCCTATTGTATGTTTTATTTTATTTTATATTTCCACCTTTGTTTTTATTCTCCTATCAAGCTTTGGTTCTTACTTCGCACCTCAATCGCCTTCACTATCCATTTGACGCAGCTAAACATAACATAACACCCGACAGAACTAACTAGACAGAATTGAATGTGAACCGAGTAATCGAGCCTTTCAAATATAATATCGCTGTTTTTATCTTCATTTTATTTTATTCTTTCACACTCGGCTATCGTAATCACGGTCCCACACAAAACATGCCAACCAGTATAAGTCTGTAGGCTACGACAAGGAAGCTTGCTTCTCTGGTTATACACATTGATGCTTAAAAAGTGTCGTGTGTCCAGATATAACACACGGGTTAGGTGTTTTTGACAGAAAAAATGTCGGGATGACGATAAAAAATAAAGTTGATCGCCTGTTGTGTTACTCAATAGAAATAATCGCCGGCTGTGTACAATACACTAAGCGTTTTTATATTTTACATTCTCTGTTATTTGTTAGTATAAATAAAATGTCAGATATAATGACGGTAAATCCTATTCTACACAAAATATACCGCTTGCTATTATAATATATATATCCGTATTATTACTATTATATATTTATATTTATATTTATTTTAAAGTGAATAATATAAGATAAAGTATAAAGGTTTTAAAAATTTTTTGTCATTTTCTGTTACAGGGCTCCAAGCAGAGTTATTTTACGTAAGAGAGGGAGTAATAAATGAGTATGCCATTAAGTTTGTCGTTACTGTGCCAGCGCAGGTTCACAAGCTTCACTTTACGTGGGAGAATCTTGCCGGGAGACCAGTAAGTTTTATTATTTTTTACTTAAGTACTAAACAAGTTTATTTACGATAAACTTTTAAATTAAAATCTTTACTCGGAAACAATCTCAGAGCCATTTAGCTCCAGAAACAGTTTGTTGTTTTTATTCGTTAATTACATCATTATGTGTACTAGATTACCGAAAAAAAAAAAAAAAAAAAAAAAAAAAAAAATACGGACTGTAATTGAGTCAGTAGGATGATAATTATCGATAAAGAATAAATAATATAATAAGCCGTGAATAAATGAACTGACACGACTGTAATTGCCAATGAAGGGTTGACATGCGAATTGAGTCCGAAGCGATCGTTCCACTTGCCTGGATACCATACCTTTTGATGCCTCAAAATAAAACCCCGTACATTGTACAATGTACGTTGCAGTAATATGTATGTAAAGTATGTTATGTAGCACATAGTTTGCAGTATATAGCAGTGATATTAAAAGCTTCGGTTGACTGGTCGCTCGTCGTTATTCGATACATAAATACATACATACATCCACCTTAACACTCTTCTCTTGTTACAATTCGATTTCTCTGTTCATCATTCACGGTTGTAGTTGTAGTTGCAGTTATAGTTATATTAGCTTTTACATTACATTAACCAGCACAACCAGTCAAGCATATCCTTTAATGCCGTATCATAGCCATCACTTCACATTTACTCCTTTTGGTTTTATTCTCAGTAGTACTGTACGCGCACATTTATTCACTACAATACCAGTCGACTTTAAATTGCCATAAATTTTCGTTGAATATATAAATATTTATCTCTAGTTTTTTTTTATGTCGTCCAGAGACTAAGGGATTACATATTTTTATTTAATGGGAGAAAGGGATTTTATGTGACTCAGAATTTTTTTTTTTTTTATTTTTTAAATATTGAAATGTTATACTTTGAAATTATTCTATGGACAGTTGGGCAGAAATATTGTTGCAAAATAAAAATTATAGGAAGAATAAAAATACAGAGTCGATTTCAAGATTTAATATTTAAAAGTATTACTCAAAATCGTTTCGACAGTTTTACTTTTTCCTATCGAAAATTAAGTATGGTAATCGTGAAATAAATAATAAATAATTTATAAGTTTTAAAGTAATCTTTTATTCAATGCGCTTGAAAATACATCAACTCTCTCTACTTCTTCGAACTGACTTATTCTCTTAAGACTCTTTAATAGTAAATCTTAACAATTTTTTTTTTTTTTTAACTTAACAAAATATGTACTTATAGATTTCAAAAGACGTTTCCATACTTTCGAATAAATACATTAACCTCAATTTGTATTTGCTGATACTCAATATTAAATCTCACAATTAAATATCATTAAAAAAAAAATTTTTTTTGGTATTTAATTGTGAGATTTAATATTGAAAAAATAAATAAAATATGTCTATCCTTTTTCTAAAACTCCTGACCTATATAGATAATTAAAAAAAAAAATTTTATTACTAAAACAAAATAAATAAAAAAGACAGCACAAGTGATGCTAATTTAACATAATTTAAAGTGACCAGTAAATGTATATATTTAGTAAACATAACACACATGAGAATGGTAAGTATGTGACATGTGGAGTGTGTCAGATTGACTCGTCTGATGTGTTGGGAGGGAAGGACTATCAACGCGTTAAGAAACGCGAGGGTTTGTGAGTACGACAAAGTGCCCAAACCACTTCTTACTTACTTACTTATTTCTTCCTCTTCTTCTTCTGCTTCTTCTTGTTCTTGCTTCTCTTCTTATACTACACCAGGGCATATAATACTTATACTTGTTCTTGTTGTCGTCTTTAGTTGATGCACTCACGGTCTCTTGTCTCTTGTCTCGTGTGTGTCTCCTCGGATTTTCTCAGCGCGCGAACTTGACTCGGACGAGGAGTAGATGGGAGTACCGGGTACTGGCTGCTGTCGAATGAAGCAGCAGAGAGAGAGAGAGAGAGAGAGAGAGAGAGAGAGAGAGAGAGAGAGGAGAGGAATAAGAACGAGGATACGATACAAGGATGCCTGTCTGAAGACTAAAGACTGAAGAAAGAGTGACGGCCCGTGCCGCGACATCCGTCACCTCGCGACAAAACCCAGTCAGTCCCAAGTCGGTTTAAGCGAATCGACCTGTCTATCAAACTGGACCAAGCCTTTTTATTCCTCTTCTCCTCCTTCTTTCTTATTCTTAATCTTGTTTGTCAGTGTATCCTCCTCCTAGTCTTTCCCGGGGGATGACGTTTGATCTTGTTTATACATCCACCGGATCACTTTTGTACATCAATTCAATGACATGAATAAAAACACTCCCTTCGTGACAAAAACTATTCTGCTTTCTGATTTTAGATTGACAAATTACTTAAATTTGATACTTTCTGAAGAAACAATGACTAGGAATTTTTTTTATTCACCTATAAATTAAATACATACATAATTCAAATCTCAGAAGACATTTAATTTCTATTTTATCGTACACTGAAAAAAAAAAAAAAAAAAAAAAAAAAAAAAAAACTTTTACTCAATTAACAATTTTTTGGTTCAAAAAATTCGATGACGATCAAATATTCTATTATTATTATTAATTATTAATTTCTGAAGAAAAGAGCATCAATGTTTATCTTTGGATAAGAAGTGTTATTTCAAATTATTAATAAGCTTTAGTTAGTCTGATAATGATTTATTTATTTTAACAGTATTTACTTTTTAAGCGACGATAATTTTATCTTAAATCATTATCTCTTTTAAGAAGAAAATAATTTACGGGGAAAATAAATTCAGGTTAATCCATTAAATAAAGTAGGTTAATAAAAAAAAATTTTTATAGAAGCATTTCGATCGACTTTTCTCGTGAGCAATTTAGTGGAAATTGATACCATAATAAGATTAATAAATTATATTTAGCTAGTTGAGAGAGTAATCAATAAGCGATGAAAGGTTACTCTCTAAACATGAATTAGTGAAAATTCACTGAAATAAGTGAATATTCACTTTTTCTAAGTGCTAATCGAACCACTTGGAATTGGCAGTGGTTCGATTGGCACTTACAATTAGTGAATATTCACTTATTCCAGTGAATTTTCACTAATTCATGTTTAGAGAGTAGAAAGTATTTATATATAGAGAGTAAAAATAAATCATCGGATAATTATTATTAGATTAATCGGTAGTTTTTTTATTAGATTATCGCATGATAAAGGGACAAGCTAGGAGGAAATTAAATAAATAAATATGAGAGTATCAAAGCAAAATATTGCTTTAAGATTTTTTTTATAAATTGATAATCATATATATATATTGTATACTTGTGGCTGTATAGACGGTGGAAGTATTATATTATATAGATTGTAAGGATGATGATAGTTGTACGGAGAGTAGAGTAATGTTAAGCATCATCACGGGACTGGAATGTCGATAGTAATGTGCTTGAGGCTGATTATATTACTGCCAGTTTCAAAATATCAACCAATGTTGATCGACTGTGAATCTTTTTATATTTTACTTAACCACAGGCTTTGTAATCTTCGAGAAATCTCTTGCTTTAATCTTTTTATATTATAAGATACAGGGAAAAATAAGTTAACTATTTATTTTATGAGTAGCAAGACGCCCTATATGCTTTTAATATAATAATTATCACGATTTTTCTGCGGAGTAATATTTTTTAATGGTTGGAATTATTTTTAGAAATTCATTCGTCAGGAATATACAAATAAACTATTTGCGATTTTTGTATTTAAAATTTTATCAGAGTTTTTTATATTTTTATTGAATGTAAAGCTTTCAAGCTATTTTTTTTATTTAATACTTTAATTCACAAGTCAAAAATAAAAATAGAGATTTTTTAGTTGGTAAAATAAAATTCTATTAAACAAAATTCAAAACTATTGAATGATATTTTTGCAAAAGAGGTATTAAAATATTTATTATGAATTTAAAAATAGTTTTAAATTTTATTCAAGCGAATAGAAGTTTAATTTTGTATAAAATTCCTAAAAATTGTCAAAAAGTTCGTTTATAAATTTAAAATTAATCCAAAAACAAAATAATCAATCAAATAGTAAAAATAAAAAAGCGACAATTTAATTTAATATTAATAATAGTTATTAAATAACCGGACTACAGTATTAATAACAATTATAAATATTAATAAGTTGCATAAAAAATTATAATAAATTAGCATATTCCGGGATTATAATTAGCATAAAATGTATACTTTATTTATAACATGTATAATTTTTTTTCCAGCTGCCGTACACGATGGTGGTAGACATCAGTAATCCCTCAGCCTTGAGTAGTTCTTTAAATATTTCACAAGCGGGTGAGATCCCCGTGGGAGGATTGCAG
Source organism: Cotesia typhae (assembly GCF_013202065.1). Classification (NCBI taxonomy): domain Eukaryota; kingdom Metazoa; phylum Arthropoda; class Insecta; order Hymenoptera; family Braconidae; genus Cotesia; species Cotesia typhae. Next base: position 11,701,596 of record NW_027423756.1, on the reverse strand, counting down.
ACGTGGGCGCTGGCACTTCACTGCGGTCCATATGACGCGGAAGTGGATTTGTCTCTACGCATAAGCGTCGCCCAGAACCGGCGAAACACCACCACCCTGGAGGTTCGCCGCAAGAAGATTTGCCTGAAAGACAAGAGCGGGGACCCAGCTCCCGAGGAGGTTCTTGTGGCAGCTTCCGGTTCGACCTCAGGCGGGCAAATATTTTACGCCGCGATTGGATGTGCTTGCGCTTTTATCGCGGCTATTTTTGTCCTCGTCGGCGCTTATTATGTCCGTGATAAGAAGGCGCGACGTCACCGTGATCCACTGCAGTAAGTAAATTTGCTCTGGCTAATTAAAATCCCCGTCCGAGATACTCAAGACAGTACATCGTGTAAACTCATAACTCTCCAAGATAAACAATTAAATGTTTCACTTTACAAACTAAAAACTACGTCTTTTAATCTCAACGTCCCTGGCTCCCTCAATCTCAATCTTTATGCCAACAAAAAACACTAATTACTCTTTTTCTTTTTTTTTATCTTGTTCTTTCTTTCTTTTTACCCCAGGGAGTCGCGCGGTCTCAGCTCAGCTTGCAGCGTAGAAAGAGGGACGGGAATTGGACCAGCTCAAACATTTTTGTCACCGGAAACTCCACCGCCACCATCAAGTGTTTCCGCTTCAAGTTATCGTCGACTTGACGACCGGCCTAGTCGGGAATTGCATGAAAGAATCCAGGAAATTACTGTTCAAAGGTAAAAAAATATCAATAACATTGAAAATTAATATTACTAAAGAATAATGATAATAATTGTTCCTCCACTTGATATACATCCACTTAATTTTTATTTTTATATCTTTTTCTGTGTAATAAATAAAAATTCTTCAACCACACTTTTTTTTAAAGACTTCAAAGCGCTCTTAAGAAAATATAAAACAATAACAGCAATAACTATAAATAACGTGAACTTTGATCTTGAGTGCCTTACGCTCTCTGTCGTGGATTGTATTGTGTACTGTGGTAATAATAGATTGTAGGTCGAGTGGACGATAGTTTCTGGGAATTATTTTTAACTGATACGGCAAACCGGAGAATCTAAGTGATAGTCAAGAAGTCACGTACGGAGCTTGTATAGTTTAAGCACACACTGTATTTCTGTATGTGCCACTCGATCTGGATTTTATCGCAAAATCGATCGTTCAACGTGCTCAAGTGTTGAAACTAAGTCTGTTGTTAATGTTATTTAATATAATAGATTTCATTTTTATACATTAATATACATTGTAATTTTTATGATCAATAGTATACAGAAAAAAAATTAACTTTAGTCAAGACAAAAATTCTTGAGCCAGGAAAATAATTTTGAAGAGTTTCATTGTCTTGAATCAAGTAAAATTTACTTAATTTCTTATATTAAGAATTTTTTTAGTCACATCAAAAAGATGAAATTCTTCATATTTATTTATTTGGTTCAAGTAAAATTCAGTAAGTGTGAAGATAAAGACAAAGTATGAAATTTTTATTTAAGCTTAACTTGGTTATTCTATTATAAATTTATGGTGGATAAATATACTTCGGCGGGACTGGTATAAATTAGTAGCGAGCAATTGTACATTAAAATGAGAAGTTGGTACAGTCGTGACAAATGTGTTGATACATTATTAACTTGAACACGCCCTTTTTGTGTAAACTCCGTAAAGGTATATTTGGATTTAGATTGGAAATGCTGTTCCGGGGTATTTATATATATTATATTTATATGTATATATATAACTTCATTTCAGAGAAGTTTCTTTCAGGGTTGACTAATTAAGATTGATGGAAATTTTAATTTGTGGGAAAATTTTTAACTAATTTCAACGTTTTTTTTTTTCGCTGTATTTATAGATGCAGAGTAAGACTGCTGAGCATAGAACTGGAGGGCACCTTTGGGAGGGTCTATCGAGGTAGTTATCATGAGGAAGGAGCTACTGCCCCGAGAGACGTTCTGGTTAAGACAGCAGCCGAACATGCTTCTCAGTCTCAAGTAAGTAATTTATTGCATCTTTTATTTATTGGCTTGAATAAAAAAATTTTATCGGGAATTTAAAAAAATTTCAAACTTTTTTTAATTAGATCGAATTTTTATTTTTATTTTTATTTTTTTTAAAGGTCGCAATGCTGCTGCGAGAAGGCTTAGCTCTGTACGGTCTGAGCCACCCAGCGCTGCTGACAATTCTCGGAGTCTCAATCGAGGACAGAAGCGCTCCGTTCCTGCTGTACCCCCGGACAGGTTACAGAAATATGAAAAAATTTCTGGGACCAACGGGAAGATGCAAAGTGAGCAGCGAGGGTCCTCCGAGAGCTCTGACGACCCAGGAAGTCGTTGAAATGGCGCTGCAGGCAGCTAAAGGTGTCCAATACTTGCACCGCAAGCGTCTGGTGCACCGAGACCTCGCGGCGCGAAACTGCGTGTAAGTATTCTCGAAGCCAATAAATCGGGCAGCGAAAAAAATTCCTTGGGAAAATAAATAAAAATAAAAGAGCCAAGACTCGGAAAGTAAAGTCATTGCCTGGTTGTTATCGATTCAATTCCTCTCCGCGTTTAAATGGAGCTTTTGCACGGAATCGTTGCACTGAGAGCACAGAACACGCCTCGGGGATTCCGTAACTCAGTAATTAGAGGGTCTGTACAGACAAAAACATCCTGCACGGCAATTCCCTCAACTCCTCAATTCCTCAACCTGTTGTTTATTTATTCAACAACTCAACCAATCATCCTCTAACGATTAAATCGTATTGTCCGGATTTTAATGGAACCCTTCACTTGCATTTACATTTTTATTTTTATTTTCATTATTATTATTATTATTATCTTATTTATTTATCGCATAATGAAATTAATTAATTGATCTTTTTAATATTTAATTACAGGGTGGACGATGACCTGAGAGTTCAAATAACAGACAACGCATTGGCGCGAGATCTTTTCCCACAAGACTATCACTGTCTTGGTGATAACGAAAACAGACCGATTAAGTGGATGGCTATTGAAAGTCTTCTTACTAAATCATTCACTACTGCGTCTGACGTTGTAAGTTTTTAATTATTTTGTAACAACTCGGGTATTCATCAATTTTATTTTTTTACTGAGCTATTTTTAATTTCAAGTGACATTTAAGATATCGATTATTGATGACATATTTTTTTTTTTATTACTAAGGCATCAATTATTAATAAATAATTTTTTTTTTTAGTCGAAACAAAAATTTTTAAATTCAAAGATTTTATGGATAGTTGAATTTTTATTCATTGCAAAAAACTTTTGATAAATAAAAAAATATTCAAAATTGAAATTCGGTTGAATTCGAAAATGCTCTATCTCTAGACAAATAATTAAAAAATGACCTTGTATCTTGTGAACTATTGACATTTTTAAAGATATAAGCTCATCCCAGTGTTACATTCATCAAGACCTTTCATTTGAGTACCTACATGTATTTTAATATATTTTTCATATATACATATATGTAATATATATAAATATATGAAAAATTGATGTGGGTACTCAAATGAAAGCTCTTGATGAGTGTAACATCAAAATATATCTTATATCTTTAAAAATTTCAATGGTTAAAAAAATACAGTTGCTAGTAATAATTAATTGAAAAAAATAATTTTTTAGTGGGCGTTTGGTGTCTTGTTATGGGAATTAACAACACGAGCACAACAGCCGTACCTAGAAGTTGATCCGTTCGATATGGCCGCATACCTGCGAGACGGTTATAGACTCGCGCAGCCGATAAACTGTCCAGATGAATTATTCGCCGTGATGGCGTATTGTTGGGCGATGTCGCCAGACGAGCGACCGACCGTCAGCCAGCTAATCGTTTGCCTCCAAGAGTTCCACACTCAGCTGACCAGATACGTCTAAAACTAACAAAGTTCCCGTTAGAGCTACAATTAATTACTAACTGCTAATTATTAACTATATTATTATAAATTATTATTATTAATAATTGTTGTATAGAAGACTGTTGTTGAAAGTGTCCCCAATGTGCTTGCTATAATAATTTTTTATACCAAAAGTATAAAAAAAAATTATTATACTTATGTATATATTTTTATTAGTACTTACGCGGATGTATATTTTTCTCCTTGTTGTTTCGCTTTTACAGAAAATTCATTATATTAATATTATGAAGAAAAAAAAATTATTTTTTCGTGTATTGGCTTTTAATGCATGATTTAGTATTTTAAAAAAATTTTTAAATGCCAATCCAGTGTTCATTTATTAAATAGATTTTAATAATTAATTAAAATAAAAATAAATAGTTCCGCTTTTAAAAATTTAAATTCTAAAAATTATAAAAAGACGAATTTATAATAGTGCTGATGAATTTTCATATTTAATATATTAAATAAAAATATGATGCCAACAAACTAATGAACCTCGCGAAAAAAAAATAAATATTTATGGATGTACGTATACGTACGCATAAATAAAATTAATGACAAAAATTAGTTGTAGATACCATGTGATAGATAAAAAAAAAAAAAAAAAAAATCGCTACTGCTGTTTATTAACGTGCCAATTTTTTGTATTTTTGTAAATACTTATAAATAAATAAAATAATTATATGTTTAATAATACCTATAAGTAGACGTAATAAAACCGAAAGATTGTAAATATTGAACAGATTTAAAAGTATATAAATATATATATACAAAGTAAAATATAAATATATTAAAAATGTAATAAAAGCGAAATAAAAATCGCAATGTAATTTATTCATCCTCTTTTTTATTTTTATTACCTTTTTTTTCCTTTCAAACATTATATATATTTTGAGGCTCACATATTTCTTCATGTAAAAGACGAAAATGAACTTGTGGAAGACATAAATCTCAATGATTTTGTACATCTTCGCTTCGAAAGGCCAAGTCACCAGGAACGAGCTATTTCCGGCCTTTATTGGTTATTCATCCCTGTTTTATCTTATTTATATGTTCAGCAAAATATCTTTCGGACGGTGTAATCCTCTAGAGAACAATTTATCAAACGATTTAAGTGCGTAACTCCAAATTACTAATGATTAATGATCAATAATGTCCTCTGATTTCTGTAAGCATTTAAATTTCTCTACAATGTGACACTTTTATGGTTACAATATTTTAATTTATCATCCAAAATTCTCAAACAATCATAATTTATGTTTTTGTCTAATTGAATTGTCTAAAAATAAAATAATTCACCGAAAAACAATTTCATAGACTATTTTCACAAAACTTTAACTAATGAATACAAATTAAATTTTTTTTTTTTTCCAATAACTGGGAAGTAATTACTTGGTTATTTAAAAAATCTAGTAAAATTATCGCCGAGATAAACTATTTAAAGTTACAAGTTTTATTAAAATCCATAAATTCGTTCGAGAAAATCCCGAAAAAAATTAAATTTTTTTTGTGTCGACCGCTTATTTTATTGATTCAGAAGGTGAGTAAAAATAGCTTCTGCTTCTACTCGTGTGTCCAATAGACCTAGTTGTTTATTATTTGTTCCAATTACTTCATCTTTATCTTCTACATCGATCAACTCGATTTTCTTCCGTTGACTTCTTCCCTGTCGATTATTTTAATTAGAAATTTTATTAATCATAAATTTTATTTTAAATTAATGAGCTTTTTATTTACTCAATAAATTATTTCTGATAATTTCAAGACAAAATATTTATAGTTGCAATAAAAAGTATTATTAAATACAATAAAACAATAAGAATTATTTTTTATAAAAAAGTAAAACTGTCAATAAATTTTGCGTCAAAAAAATTTTGTATTAAAAATTTTTTTGTAAAATATTTAACACTTTTATTTGTAAATTTAACATTTGTTCTTTTAAATAAACACAAAAAAGTGTTAAATATTTAAAATTAATATTTTTAACACAAAATTTTTTGACGTGAAATTTTTTACTGGGTGAAAAAAATATTTTTATCAATTGGATAATTTATAAAATAATTTTTTCATTATGGAGCAAAGGTATTCTTGTAGCACATTGATAAAAAATTATCGACCAGAAATCGATAATTCTACCGTGTAAATTTGCGGAGTTAAGAATTCAAGAATCGTACCAGAGATATCACGAATGTTTAGATCGCAATTTAGATGAAATACTTATTGTAGGTAGTTTAAATGACAAACTCAAACATTCGAATACTAATTATAGTTCGACGACCTAGGTTCGATTTGCCTCACCCAATCTGCTTCAATTTTAATGACAACTAGTACGGGGTCCAGGATCGATTTTATGCCTACTCTATAATACCAGCACAGCCCATAAATACAGCTATATATCCCGATAATATATTAGAGAGTGTTGTAGTATTCAAGTGGAGTGATGCATCGTATCGAGGAAACGGATCTCTGTCATTTTCCGGTTGATACGAGTTCACAGGCTCTTCATCGTCACATTCCCATACACATGCATAGTATCAGTACTGGTATGTAGTATGTAGTATGTAGTATGTAGCCTAAGGGTATTTGTGATTGTAGGGATGGATAATCTATCTTGGGTACGGTCTGCTGGTGATACTTGAGTGAGTACTTATATATACACACGTAAACTCTACACACATATATGTCCAATTTGTAATTGTATCCTGGAATTCTCAATAGAGCTCATCGATTTTAGTCACGGTGCATTAGCTCTTGTGTCTCTTTTTTCAACTGCGATATTAATTTAATGGCTTCCGATACTAAATAGACTTTAAAATCTTTAATTTATAAATCCACGGGCAGTTAATTATAATTAATGATTAATAAAAAAATTAAGATAAGAAGTCGTTGAGGTCGAGAGAAACAATAAAAAACAATGAAATTAAGTAGTGTATAGAGGAACTAACAAATAATAAATAATTGGACGCAATTAAAGCATCAGTAATACACAACAACTATAGAATAAAATAAAACGATAATAAAAGATTGTATATTTAACTCTCCTCCAGCGTGTTGTAATAAATTCAGGGTTTTAATAAAATATAAACACCATGCACACTTTGTTCGAGCGAGGGTGTTTAATTAAAAAAAATTTATTATTTAATATCACAATTATTTTCACTGAATAAAATAATTTATAACGAGGTGTAAACAAAGTAAATGTGTATGTAAGAATACTAACAATATAAACTGCTGGCTTGTAAACCTGCTGGGCGGATCATTTATTCACTGCTCAACTCGCGAGTTCCTCTTTTTTATCCAACATCTTCTTTTCTCTTTCTAACGTATCGTTTATTTTGTTTTATTTCATTTTACGTAATGACATTGAGATATACAGCTTGGGTATTGCAATGTAGCTATATAGCACGCGTTCACTCGCCTTCTAATTGCATACTTGCTTCTTCATCGTAATAAATAAATGTACATTTAAGCTGAGATTAATATCATAAGAATTATTAAGTTTACTCGGTAAATTTTTTAAATTAAAAAACAATTTTAGTGAAAAAAATATTTTACATAAAAAATTAACAATTTTATCGGATAAAAGGGGACAATAGAGACAAAACTACTCTGAAAATTGTCCGGCTAATGAATTCCGATGGACTTAAATGTGCGCCGGGTATGAAGTGGGCTGAAGTGGGGGTGAAACAGCGGAGAGATGTAACCCTTTGTTTGCATTAGCCTTAGTCAAACATTAAGAGCCAGGGACCAGACGCAGTATCTAAAATTGCTTTATCGCTAACCCAACTACACTCAGTGCAATCACGAGTGTCCGGAGGGTGCATTTTGCCTTTGCCTGTAAGACCGTGTTACCCTCGACGCTCTGCGTCTCTTGTCTTTCACACTGGGTTTTAGTGCTCGTTCTTGTCCGCACTCTGTGCTTTCTGCTCGGTGGTATTTGCTATTATATTCCACACATGCACCCAACAGTCTACAAGTTTCAGCTCGGGTAGTATGTAGTCTACACTGCTCCGATCCAGTGTATATTGTATTAACGAGCGACACAATAATGTCATTCACGATCGCCCTTCTACACACGACAAGTCAACGGGCCATTTACCACCAGCCAATTCTCCTTTCAAAATCACATGAAGCTACTCCATCAACCTCTTTTATGTCTTTAGCTTCACCAAGTTGCCTTATGTACAATATTATGTGAAAAGACGGCGCTCCCTCGAGGGATGCTTATACCTATCGAGGATGTCCCGGACGTAATTTATGAAGTAGAAAAATCAAGCTAATGAATGAGGTAAAAATATTGCCAATCAAAAGTTTCAATTTATTACGAGGAAGTTATTTTTAAAAATATACTGTAATTTTTTTTGTTCTTCAGATTTGCTTTTGTAACAATAATTATGAAGATGCAATTCGCTTTATCGTACATCCGAAAATAATTATCCCTTCTTGAGTTTTGAAATAAAGATCTTGAAGTTATTTATATTGTTATTTTAGTTAAATAATTCAGTCTACTGAGTAATTTGTTTTACTACTGACATATTTAGGTGATTTAAGATGGCTAAGAAGGTTTTAATGATTGCATTTTTGCTCGTGATAGTCGAGGCTGTTAAAGTGTCCGATAAAATAGACTTGAATGCGAATAATGATCGGTTTAATGTGAATAACTTTGTTAATTTTGACCAGGGCTCTGGAGCCGTGGATCTGAGAATAAACGAGGCCGCGGGTTGTCATAAAAAAATTTTATGCTCTATAGTAAGCCTAAGCTTTTTTTTTCTTTTTTTTTTTTTTTTTTTTTAATAGAAAATTTGTTTATTATTTATTTTAATTAAGTTTTGGGTAAAATAAGAGTCTGTTTTTTGCTGAGCTTCATTAGAAAGAACGATAAAAATTTTAGGAATTAATCTTTGAATTTTTTTTTCGTTTAATCATGGAGCAATTTAAGTAATTTTTATTATTATGGTTTATTATGGTTGACAAATAATAAAATGCCATTATTAGAGCATTTGATTGATGTTTTTTTAATTCTACTCTGTAAAAAATATTTTTAAAAATAACAGATAGGAAAAAAGACAAAAAATTATTTTATAAATTTTTTTTTTTTTTTTTTTTTTTTTAAGGAATATTTATATTTATTTCAAGTATAATTTTTGAGTTTATGACTAGTGCAGTATTTTAAATGTATTTTATTTAGGACTATGTGTGGGACACAAAAATATATCATTCAAATTTTAGACAAGGCAGATCGTTAAGTGAAACCCGTGCGATGTTACAAAAATTTATTGCACCGCATAATCGCTCGCTGAAATAAAAAACAGAACGAAACGACCTGTCTCATAAGTGAATTTCAAAATAAAATTTTTTCAACAAACTAAATTTATAATTTTGAATAATTCATAAAGCTTTTACTCACATATTTCATATTTTTTTTATAAATTGACAAAAAATGAAAAAACATATTTGTTTTATGTTACGTATAAAAAATTAGTGATTGTTTTTTGCAGGATCCATTAACAATAATCAACGAAATTCAGCTGGACATAGTAGACAGTGGTTTATTAATAAATCGAGATGAAAGTCAAATAAATAATAAAATTTGTGATTTAACTGTAAAGTCAAAAAAAGATCAATTTGGAAATTTAATAACGACAGTACAATTTAAATTGGTAACAAAAATTAATAAAGTAAAAGTAAATGATGTCCCGATTATAAATGGAGTCCGTGGTCTTATTAATACTGATAATAATAATTATCATGCACCTGATTCAATAAATTCACAGGTATGTAATTATTTAATTGAACGAAAATAAAAAATTTGAGTCGATTCAATCTTTTTTATTTTAAAATTTTATTCCGCATATTTGTAATGTTACGTAAGAATTATATAAAAAATTTTAAGAATTTTTCCTGACATTATTTTTATTTCTCTTGTGTTTGATTACAAAATTGATAATAGTATATTTTATTATTTACTCAAAGATTCACCAGCGATACAACACGAATAACTTTCAACCTTCACTCGGTGTTCCGAAGAATTATTTTTCCCGACCGCAAGCGGATTTTTATTATTACAATAACAAGAATAATAATAACGATGACGTGGGTATCAGTCGAATGTATCGAGGAGAATCTTACGGACGGAAACCTTGGATGACTAGTGGAGATGCGATTGATGATAAAATCGAACCACCGCTGAGTAAAACTTCGTTGAATGACCAGCAGTAAAATTTTATTAAAATTTTTTATTTATTATTCAAATACTGCTATAAATATGGATCTGTATTCTCTATTATTCACTACTACAGTACTTTATATTAAATATTAAAGGCTCAGACAATCTATAAATAATTATTATATCCTCAATAAATAAAAACACTTAAAACGATCAAAAGAAATTTATTTATTTAGGAATAAATAAAATCAATACATTTTACCAGTTTCAAATAAATAAATCAGCTGTCAGTGCATTAATAATTATATTCTCAACATTTAATAAGTAATAAGTATATCAACAAGCAATAAAATACATAAAATTTTGTTAAAAAAATTAATTGAAATACTTAAAAAAAAATTCTTATTGAATTTTTTTAAATTAATAAACAAAACATGTTTATTAATCACGAATTGCATGGACGGACGTCTTTCCGTTGTCGTTTGTTCCAGTAATTACTTCTTTATGAGAGATGAGTTTACCGTCAGGTCCTCTTCGTGAACTTGAACTTGAACTTGAGAAAGAGCTGTGTGAATTACCACCTCTGGACGGTGTACCTTCAGCGAATCGCGATGTTATATCAGGACTTGCCTGTTGAACAATAAAATTTTTTTTTGATTTTTATTTAATTAATAATTTGATATTTTAATATTAAAAAAATAATATATAAGAGATTTTTAAGTAAATAGTGACTCATCACGATATTTCTGGAACTATAAGGCGTAGAGACTTTAAATTTGGTAGAAATATTACTTTTGCTATGTAGAAGTAAGCTAAGAACGGATTTTAAGAAATTCCTCCCTCAAAAGGGTTTGCGGGGGCGTTAACAATGAAAAAATTCCAATTTTTAAACTACAGCTTCTATAGACTCCAAATTTAATAGGAATCTTCTGTAAGAGATGTAGAAATAGTCTATCAACGAATTTTACGATAGATCACCCCCACAGAGGGTTGCGGAGGTGGCTATCAACAATAAAAATTTTTAATTTTCAAACTATAGCTCCAATTAAATTTGTCTAGATTTAAAAATACAATTCTATAAAGTGCCCAGTGGAGCGGATGGGTAACAGCTAGTTCTGACATAAAATTGATTTTTAGCTGTTGTCTAATTAGTTAAGTGGAAGTATTTAATATGCTGGTTGGAAATTAGAGGTAAAATATTAAATATATTGTCAGTAAGTTAGCAAAGTTTGTTCTTCATTAATCAAAACTTCTACGAGTTCTATAATAATTTGATAAATTGAAATATAATTAGAATATGCTAAGTAAATTTCAGCTATTTTAATGATTTATTTATATTTAATCAATTTAAAATAATTATGCACTTAAGCTTGCTGAAATTTTAATGAGAATAAAAATAAAAAAACTAAAAATTGCTGTATTAAAATAAATAATATGTAAATTTTTTTACAAGATGAAATATTTAAAGCTAATTTCTTCTCTGATTTATTTATAAAGTTATTTAATACGGCTTTTTTTTTTAATTCAGTTAATATTGTAAATATTTTTATAAATTATATTGTTTTATAAAATTTAAATTTAAATTTTTGATAAAAAATATTAAAAAAATAACTTACGGGTCCAAAAGCACCAGCTTGATAATTTCCTTGAGATCCAGAACTGGCTGAGCCCGAAGCCCAAGCGCCTCCAGAACTATCGCCAGTGCTAGAACCAAAATTACCACCAAAGTTGCCATCAGAGCTGCTGCTAGAGCTGCTACTCGAGCCGCTTCCAAAGCTGAATCCACCGTCTAATCCATTGTTGTTAAATCTAGTTTAAAAAAAAATTAATGGCTAACAAACAATAGAGAGAACAAAATTTATTAAGATTAATGCAATAGCCAACATACAAAAGCGTAACTATTATCATAATTATTACGATAAAACCGTCACCTAGAAGGAAACTGCGGCAGACTTTCGTAGCCTCCGGGGAAAGGTGTACCCATCACTAAGGGATACGTAACATGTGTGCGCGTGAAAGTTCTAGTGTCGGGACGCAGTGGTGCAGAATCGGTTATAGAAGCAGAGCCGATTGCCCACGCGCCAGGACCTCTTATTTACGTACAAATAATATAACAAGCTAATTAGATAAACCACCATCAAAGTGAAGCGACATATAGTAATTTTAATTAAAAACCAAATAAATATTCGACTTACTGGTTGCTTGCAGCTTGACGGTTAAATGCCGCATTTTGGGCTTGAACTTTTTCTAACCACTCTTGGTTTTGACGCTGAACCTTTTCCAGCCAGTCATTTTGATATCCTGACATTAAATTACTAAATTAGTCAAAATGATTCACAGACAATAAATATTTACGATAGGAAAAAGTCAAATAATATTGATTAATAATGTACGCCTTATGAAAATGTAAATAAACTTCCGAGGAAGACTGGAAAATTAATATGGTACCAATAATTATTATAATTACCATTTACATGCTTTTAACTATGGAATAAAAACCTGTTTGAAAATTAAAATCTTCCATAAGTATTAAGATAAATTATTTATTGTTTTACCTACACATGCAACGATCGATTATATTCTAGTGTAATTTGTGATTACTTATCATATCAAATGAATCGTTTAGTAAAATGCTGTGAAAAAAAAAAATTAATAAAATATCTCATGCATCAGTTACTCATGCTCTGTGAATAGAAAAAGATCGATTTTAAATTCATGCATCTTTTGTATGATATATAATATACAGTAGTAGAATGTATCCTCATCCAGTGACAGTAAGAATGTTGTCGATTTGATCCACTACCCCATTGATTATTTGTTTTTATTTTCATCATACCTAAATACGGGAATCCACTGATATCATTTCCACCGAATCTTCCGTTAATAAACGGGGATGAGAAAGGTCCGAAGCCGCCGAAAGGTCCAGGCCCTGCACTGGCACTTGAGCTGGCACTTGCAAAACTCTGTGCACCGGCTCCTGCCGGATTATTCCCGTTGTTTGAATTTTTTTTACCGTCAATATTGTTATTATTTCTGTTTTTGTTATTGTATGGGTTTGAGTTTAGCGGAGAACCATAACCGTTAGGGCCACTGCTTTTGCGATCGGGCAAGAAAGGATTTTTGCTTTTAGAAGGCGATGAAGGATCATTCAAATCGAATGTGCCGGACATACTGATGACTGGGGTATAGTTTGGATTAGATTGAGAAGGAGGTGCAGAATTTGAGGGAGAACCATTTGGACCAAAGTTTTGGTTGTTTGGGAAATTATTTCTCTCTTGCATGGGGTAGGGGAGGTTGGGGTTGAAATTGTCGGGAAGCATGTTTGCAGGGAGTTTTCTCAGCACATAGTCAGGCCAGGGACCTTGTGCTGTTGCTGAAGAAAATGCGTTAGCATTGGCATTGGCATTGGCATTAGCATTACCATTGGCATCAGCATTAGCATTAGCACTTGCACTAGCAGAAGCAAAACTGCCAGCTCCCATGTTTGGATTGAGGAAAGGATTTTGTGGGTACGCTGGATTGTTTGGCTGTGATGGAGACTTTGAAGGGTTTGGAGGACTGGGGTCTTCTCCATCATCTTCACCAAACCTTGGAGAAAAGTCTGGAGCCGGATTTGAATCGGGGTCTTCAGGATTTTCAGGCTCCTCGGGTTGCTCTTCTTCTTCTGGTTCCTCCTCCTCCTCTGGAGCTGGTGTAGTAGTGGTGGGACGTTTAGGAGGTCGTCGAGTGGCAGGTCGCTTAGTTCCGGAAGGTCGTTTAGGTTTAGGAGTGGTCGTAGGGATATATTCGTCTTCTTCTGGTTCCGAAGCTTCTGGATCGGTATCAGGAGTATCGTCTTCGTAATCAGGAGCAGGAGTAGTGGTTGTGGTAGTGGCTTTAGGTTTCCTTCTGGTCTGTCTGGTTGGTGAAGGACTTTGGCTCGGTGGCGTAGGTCTTGAAGAGAGTTTCGAAGCATTTTTAACGCCAGGTCGTTTTGGACCTTTTACGACTGGTGGTTCAGTGACTGAGTCTTCGTTAGGTACGTCTTCTTCGTTGGGATCTGGTTGATCTTCGTCATCAACTTCAGGACTTTCGGTGGTTGGTGTTCTACGCGTTGGTTTTTGGGGTTTAGATGCTGGTTTTGGTCTGGGGAACGGTGGAGGTGGTCTAGTGGTTGGACGAGTTGGAGGACTTGGTTCATCATCGGGGTCTGATGTTGGAAAAGGCGGAGGAGGTCTTGTAGTTGGTCGAATTGAAAGACGAGATTTAACATCAGTGCTTGGTTTTTGAGGTTTTTTGGTTTTAGGCTTTTCTGTGGGCTCCTCATCTTCTGCAGGCTCGTCAGATTGTTTTTCGTCGTTATTTGGTTCTTCGGGTTCGCTTTCTGTTGGTTCTTCAGGTTCATTATCACTATCAGTAGGTTCTTCTGGCTTTTCATCATCTTCAGGCTGTTTTGGCTTATTTTTATTAGTTTTAGAAGGTCGGGGTTTAGTTTTATCGTCTTTTGGACTTTTTGTATTTTTTGTAGGCTCATCCGGTTGTTCATCTTCAGGTTCATTGTCGTTCTCATTTGGTTCTTCTGGGTTTTCAGAGTTACCTTCGTCATCAGTTGGTTCTTCATTATTGTCAGTAGGTTCTTCCGGTTTTTCTTCATTTTCAGCAGGCTTTTGAGGTTTATTCTTATTGTTTCGAGGAGCTTTAGGTTTATTCTTGTTATCTTTCGGGCGTTTTGTGTTGTTTGCAGGCTCATCTGGCTGTTCGTCTTCAGGTTTCTCTTCATTGTCAGAGGGTTCTTCGGATTTATTATCATCTTTAGGCTTTTGGGGCTTATTTTTAGCTCCCTTAGCATTATTGGGATTATTTTCAGGTTTATCAGGTTTATTCCTGTTTTGTGGAGTTTTTTTATTGTTCTTAGGCTCTTCTGGTGAGTCATTATCTTCTTCCGGCTGTTCATTTTCTTCTTCTGATTTTTCATTGCCATCTGAACTTTCAGATTCTTCCTCTGGATTTTCATTTTCTTCTTCAGGATTTTCAGGTTCTTCCTCTGGATTCTCATTTTCTCCCTCAGGACTTTCAGGTTCTTCTTCTTCTGGCTTTTCTTCCTCAGGATTTTCAGGTTCTTCTGGATTATTTTCCTCCTCAGGAGTTTCAGGCTCTTTATCATCTTCAGATTCAGGCTGACTGTCCTGTTTCTTATTAGGATGCTCCGGTTTCTCAACAGGTTTTTTGTTTTTAGGACTTTTTTTACCTTTTACAGGCTCTTCGCTTTCATCCGCTTTATTCGGATCTTCCGGCTTTTCAGGTTTTTCAGGAGACTCTTCTGGTATATCAGGCTTATTTTCATTATTCATAAAATCAGGATCAGGAATTGGAGCTGGTTTGGGTGTCGTCGGACTTTTAGGTTTAGCTGGTGGAGTTTTGACCCCAGGAATAGGTCTTTTTGACGGCGACTTAACCGGATTTTTAGTAGGTGCTTTAGTTTTAGGTTTCGCGGTGGTAAGCTCTGAAGGAGGATCGGTATAAGGATCATAATTATCATCAGCATCCGGCGAGGATTCAATAGGATCCAAAGCAGAGTCATAGTCAGGTATTGCTTCATTAGATTTAATAGTTTTTTTTATTTTAACATCGCCACCAAGTGCTTCCCGTTTCTGCATCCTTGATTCGTGAGCATAGAGTACCTTGCCGTTGGTGAGATCCCTCAATGGCACGCCCAGATCACCTTTTTGACAAAATGCAAATAGCACGACTTCTTTTCTTTCTCACTATCAATGACATTTTTGACGATGCATGTTATACGATTAATGACAGTAATTTCTGATAAATTAAATATTTTTATCGAAAGATTATAATTAGTGTCGATCTGTGCAGAGGCTGATTAAATAAAATTGATAAAGCTATAAATATATACATATTAAATTATTGGGGAATAAATATTAATCCTTTACGGGCTTTGAAAATAAAAAAACTGTACAAATATTAATTTCTTATTAAGATAAGCATTTAGATTTTATTTTTTATCATTGTACCAATCACAGTAAAGAATTTCTAAAGAAAAAATTTTATTATTGTTTTTACAGATTGTTTATTCATATGATAACAATCTATAATTATATCCTTTTGTATTTTAATAATTTCTATATTAAGAAATAACTGGCCTAAAAATCCTTAAAGATGTTTTTTTAATTTTAACAATAAATTTATTCTGTATAAAAAAATAATTAAGAGACATTCTTTTTCAAGATATTTAGGTTTGCATTTTTATAAATATTTAAATTTATTCGTTTAAAATTTATTAACACTTGTGTATATAAAATTATAAAAAACATTTCTCTGCAAGATCAAGTTATTTAAAAATTAATAAGCAGATTATTGAAAAAAAAAATTGTTAAAGGATTTTATAAATTCAATGTTAAAAAAAAAAAAAATTATAAAATGATAAAAAATTTATGTAATTAAATTTTTTAATAATTAAATAAAACTGAGAAGAAAAAAAAATTAATGATCATGTTTTTGATAAATTGTAACTATGATTAATAAAATTATTACTGATTAAAATGAATACAAAGAAAGTGAAAATACATACCGTCACTCATACTCACGAGGACCAAAACAACACACGCGATGACCTTGATATCCATTAGCTGCCCAGTTGGTAGCTACACAAATAAAAATGATCTCAGAATTCAAAAATATTATCGTAAAAAAAAAAAAAGAAAATCTTCAATGACGTACTCTATTTAAACCAAGAAATCAAGTACTCTCAAGAGTACGGAAAATATAAATAATTCCAATTAATGCACAATCAATTAAGTTGTATCGTCGGAGTTGCCAAGAGAATGACTAAGTTCGCACGCCGTACGATCATCTTATATAGCATTGCTTAGCACCATCATCATCATCGTCATCGTCAACATCAACATCAGGTTCCCTCTTTGTTTTTTCACCGTGACGGCTGTTTTAGTCGTCCCTATTCCACCGATTGTTTACATTAATGACGAATGTTGGTGAACGCATTAGCACCCAAGATGATTGATCAATTTTCGGTTAGTGACCTTGAAATTTATTTTTTAGTATCTTTCGCATTACATCGCGTCTACGTTCATTCGCTGGTATTTTTTTTTTTATTATTCTGTCTAATTCTCATAGCGTAAATAATACAATTATTAATCTTGATATTACAATGAGCGTCGTCGAACCATAGAAAAATAAGAATGGCACTACATAATTAAAAAAAATATTTGCGCTTAAAATTTATATTATTTTTTTTAATTAAATTATTATTTACGGTAATTTTTTATCGAAAAAAACTAGAGGACAAATTGACTCATTTAATATTATTTTATTTAGATGTTATAAATATTTCAGGGAAATTCACGCTAGTTTCAAATCAAAGGTTATCAATACAACTTACGATGCGATGAGACAGATCAAGATTATTATTATCATTATTTAATTTATTGATGCTCAATAGATCATGGTTAAGGTTATTATTATATTTTATTTAAATAAAATAAATAAATCTATTTATAAAAAAAAAAAAAAAAAAAAAAAAACCTGATTAATTGTATCAATTTTCGAATACAATTATCCATTTTTTATTTTATTAACTGTTGCGAAATTTGATAAACAATGAAAAGATAACATTTAATTGAACTGAATGGGAATTAATTTTTAAAATACTCAGGATACAATGAGTAATTTAAAAATATGTTGTTATTTTTTACGAGCATCAGAACTGACGATTACTAATTTAAGCTGAAAATAAAATATACCATAAGTAACAATTAACTATGGTTAATAATTACTCGTAATTATGCATCCTGGTTTAAAAGAGATAATCGATAACATTTAATTATTACTGGTCACTTGATATGACTCTTTCTTTGTAAAAATATGTGGATAGTATACATGCTTGTTGCAAGTGTGAAATACGTAAGAGTATTTAAATAAATTATATGTTGTTTTTAGTAATAATTCTCAAAGATGTCTGCAGTCAGTGATCATGATTAGATAATTTATTTATTAGAATTGATTGATTGATTACGCAGAGTTATTTAGACGCGTTAAAATATTATAATCGCGTCATTGGGATTTCCTTTTCATTTTACTTTAACAAAAATTTTTTTTTTTTTATTCAAGCATCGCACAATTCTGAGTGAGTATGGCGGCAAATTTAAAAGAGGGTCTTGATAACTTTTCTGTGGCTTCAGAAGTTTGAATGTTAAAAAAAATTTAAGTTTTTTTAGTTCTAGTTGAAAAGAGACCTTTGAATAATTTATAATTGCAATATAAATACCAATTATTTGATATCAAAGCCTTCCCATTAAAAAATGCGCTGAAAATTTCTTTTTTTCAATTTTTTTTTACTTTTCTTAGAACCGTAACTTTTTAAAGATTGTTTATGAATTTTAAAACGAAAGTGAAATCACTTATATGTAATACAAAATACAGCAGAAATTCATAATCCAAGTACAGTGAAGTACATACAGCAGTTTAAACTTGTAATTGAATGAAACAATAATCAAATGTGAGTCATACATAGCAGATTGTAACGGTTGGTTTGAAGCATCTGCTTCCAAAATTACATTACTTTGATAACTGTTTTACTTAATTAACAACTTTTCATTAAATTATTCTCCGTGTAGTTTGACATTGATTATCTCTAGTATGCATAATTTTATATGGATATATGCAATGTCAAAACTCAGTAAATTTTATTTATTTAATTATTTATTTAATCCTATTAAACATTTTTTAGATTTTTCAGTTAATTGGCTATTCAGTTTAATACAACAATTTTTCTCTAGATTTTATTTTCTTTCGTAATATTGTTAGCCTGTATTTCCCTCCAGGCAAAAATAATTTATCTAAATTTATCATTAAAGATAAATTTGACTGAAAAAATAATTCGGACGGCCTATTAACTATTATTATATTTTTTTTGGTGTCAAAAAGTTTGTTTACAAAATTTCAATTAAACCAAAAACGAGATAATCAATCGAACTTAATAAAAAATTTTAAATTAAATATAGTTATCAAAGTTTTGGCTTAAATTATTTAGGAAAAACAGAGAAAGATAATTTTTTTCTTCAAATGTCGGAAAATTTGTGAATTTAAAAATTTCAAGATACAAAAAGAAAGAGCACAAAGTTTTTCTTTTGAAGACTGATATACATTTATAAGCCATTAAGTAAAATTCTGCTTTATTTTTATATTTTTTAATCCAGCGTAAGAGGGTCAACAATATTTCTAAGTAGACTTATTTTTTAAGAACGCTATTAACATTCGTCAGTTAACATTGTACAATAAAAGTACTCCTTACGAATCACATATATATTTAGAATAATGAACAATTACAATAGGCGTACATACACAGACAAAGAAAAGCTTTTTCATCGTTTTTATCATAGCACTCGACGAAAAATATTGTAAGCAAAGAAAAAGTAGGAAGAATAGAGTGCATGGAGAAACAATGGCATTACCAAGACGCTGAGACTCGGTATCTAGAATCGAGAGTCGACCGGTGCTATGAGGATGTTATGCATATTACAAAGTGCAGATATACACAGATATATGCAGATAGAGATGCTCGTTAGTCTAATGGCTTTTCTAGTGTTCATCACATCACCAATAGGCGCACAAGACCGGTACAGATAGATCCATATATTTGGCCCCTATATAAACCAGTTCACGGTTACCTGGAGCTCAGTTCGGGATAAACCACTGGGTGAAGTCTGACGTGAAAATTTTGAGGTTTTCGTGGGCTTTCCGAACAATAACTACCACAATAATAAGCTCCAATAATAATGATTATTTTACTCGCTGGAATTTTATGCTTCGGTGAAGCCTACGGTAATTGTGTTTTTTTTTGTTGCAATTATGAATTTTTTTTAATAATAATTATTATAATACTAATAATAATAATAAAGACAATTAATTTTTTTTGACAGGGAAAATAAAGGAATTAGGGGATCGGATTTTTTTTACTTTATAAAGAGTACATTAAAGATTATGACCCTAAATTTTTATTAAAAAATATTTAATTGTTACAAAGTTATTAACAATCTCGTAGAGCACTAGAAAAAATTTTCCCCTCCATGGTCGGTTCGATAATTTGAAAACGGATCATCTGAAAATAAAAACCAAAATTGCTTTAGGGAATTTTTCCTAGTGTTCTACGAGATTGTTAATAACTTTGTAGTAACTGAATATTTTTTAATAAAAATTTAGAGCAATAATCTTTAATGTACCCTTAATAAAATAAAAAAAATCTGATCCCCAAACTCCCTTATTTTCCCTGTCAAAAAAATTCCTGAAAATCACCGCTTTTTTTTCGAACCTCACAGTGGTGTTCCCCCTTAAGTAATTAAAATGTTTAAATAAAAAAATAAATAATCAAAATATAAAGTGATAATTTAAAAGTTAATTAAAACTATAATAATAAATTTTAGGAAATCCAATAATGAATGAATTAAAACCACCTGAAATGAGAGATAAAAATTGGACTCCAGTGGAAAATTCGTGGTCGCCGTCCTCGACGAGCCGGTTTTTACGTTACGATGATTCCGACGATAAAAATGAATTGCTTTTGATGAAAGAGCGTATTGATAATATTGAGCGTTCACAGCGTGAAATTTATAAATTGCTAAAAAAAATATCAAGTAATTTATCTTTTGTTTATTCGCCTTTACATTTCATTCCATTTGTGATAAAATAAAATAATTAACTAATTGAGGATATTTTATTATAGTTTTTTTTTACATTATACAGGTAATTGTTCATCGAATAATTGTCTGACAAAAAGAAGAACCCAACCGCAGTCTTCCTTACAAATTAAAGAGGACGATAAACTTATGGCAATTATCTCGAAAAGTTTGGCCTCCTCAACTTCCTCTTCAACTTTTACTTCAACTCTGGATTCAGTGTCTCCGGTTGGATTTGCATCGTCTTCAGTTCCCACTACTTTTACTCCCTCTTCGACATTTTCGCTACCAACTTCTAATATTGATTCCACAGTTGAAGATGCCAAGTTTTAAACAGAGCTCAAGTGTGGAATAAAACTAAATAGATTTAACTTAAGATTGAGCAATCGTAGTTAAAGAGATAAGAGATAAGATTGGATTGAGAGGCGCAATAAATGCTGTACAGTATATTTTCCTCTGTGAATTTATAGACAATGTCAAGATGCCAGGCTTAAAAAGAAGTCACGCCGACAGACAATGAAAGTAATTTTAAATTACCCACTGGTGACATTCGAGGCACATCTGATTAGCTAGATTGTATTATTACAATCGACAACACATGCTGAATGTAAATAAAAGTATTATTTAACGTCTATACTAACAGTTCATTAAAATACTCAATATTCAGAGCCACTTGTCGCGGATATAAAATTAAATTTAAAAACAAATAAAATTTATTTCGAGTTGCTACGGCTGAGTTCAGGTATTTTTTTTTTTTTTTAAGTACTTTCTGCGGCTCAATATAAACATTTATTTGTGGGAAAAAAAAAAAAAAAAAAAAAAAATGTTTCAATTTTGAATTGAATGCTCATTATAAAAATTAGTAAAAAATTTCTCTTTATATGAGATCATAAAAAAGTTTATTTTTCGAATTGTAACACAGTTCCAAGAAATAAATTAAATGAATCTATTGAAAAAAAAAATTTTTTAACCTCGAACTAATAAATAAACTGCGGGTTTTTCCAAAGACCTCGGTCTTGATTTTTAAATCGACTTATCATCAAGCTAAATCATTTTTAAATAAATCTAAGTCTAAATCAATGAAAAAAATTTTTTTATAATTAATTATAAATAAGCTGTGAAACATATACTCAATAAATAACAAAGAAAATATTCATGATTTTTTTGCAAATTACTAAGTAAAGACAGCAAGCAATTCAATCGAACTTCCGAAAATTTTTCATTGACTCCTCGGTTTGGAATGAACGCATACGCGTGTAATGGGTTAATCCAATAGGTTGCGTCTAAGTACGCATGGTGCATCTTAATAGTTATTCTAAGGCCATTTACTCTTGTTAAAAAAGGGCAAGAGAGTGCGGTAACATGTCAGAACGTTTTTACGAGTCGCGATGGCGAGATACTTGCAATTTATTTGTTTGTTTTCTGTTTTTTCGGTCGCTTTAGCAGGTAATTATTTTATTTATTAATAATAAATTTTAATTTAATTTTAAATCAAAATTTTTCAGTGCAAAGTAATGTAAAATATATTTCTAAATTGTGGATAAAATTGTGTAGATTTAATTATTAAATAACGAAGACAATATATCACTGAGAGGATCTAATAGTATAAATTACGAGGTCATTTTTACTAGCCTCATGGCTATTAGCAGTAGCTATTAATGACGATCCAACTCAGGGTCAATTAATCGCTGAAAGAAAATTTTATTTCAGATAGTTTTTAAATTCAATGAATTGTTAATCATATTCTTTGTACCAATTATAATAAATAATTTATTTATTTTAATTTTAATTTCAATAATGAGATTTATCACGATATAATACCGGATTTAATAGACCGAGTGTACTTTCAAGAGGAAGGACGAAGATGGAACACGCCGCCGGAGTTGATTCCAGTTGGGAGCTCGAGAAATCAAAATGAAAATAATTCAGACGGACCTCAAGCGAGATTTTTACCGTTCACAGCGAGCTTTACCTTGAATACCGGCGCCAATAATGCTCATTCTTTGAGTGTAGGAGGCTCTGATGAGGGAATTAGTTTATCGCAAAGCCAAAGTAGCAGCTCGAGTCTCTTTGAAAATTCCAGGTGATTAATGCTGTATTACTTTCAAACGTGTATATTTTCTTTTACTTTCATTCCATCTTATCGTTTGATTGAAGCCTCGGGCTTTTACAAAGATCAATACGATAAGGAATTATTTTTTTTGCTGAGCACTCACATTTATCAGACTTGAAAAAATGACTCATTTTATTTTAACCCAATTATTTACTGTAACTTTCCACTTATCAGCAGCAAGTGGTGGTTATAATTAAACATAATTCATAATAAACATAACATTTCACCGAATCAATTAATTTTAATTTATTTTTTTACTTACTCAACTAATCACCTGAAATAACATCACAATTATATTGTCTTTTGTTATAGATGAAAAATACTTAATTATTGATATTTTTTTTTATATATTTAAATTTAACAGGCCGGGAATATCTGCAAGCCAATCAACTTCATTTTCCGCAGGACTTGCGGGCATTTCAGCGTCAGACTCAAATGCATTTAATTTAAACCACCCGATTTTCGGTGGGAATTCCGGTAATTCTGCTAACAGCAACTCTTACTCTTGGGGTGAGGCAAGTTCTTCATCCGCGGGAAAAGTCGTCAATAATCAGGCAATTACAAGCGCTCAATCGAGCGTTGGCTCATCATCCAATTCCGTTTCGTCGGGTGCGTTTTCAAGTGTTGGAAATTTTGCTTCGTCTGCTTCAAATGCTGTTACTTCAGCCAATACCGATCATTCGTCTTGGAGCAATCGTCCGAATTACCAAGATTACAGTAATAACATTTCAAAGATTACAGTAATAACATTTCAAAGAACCCTTTAATTTTTTTTGTTAACATCAATTCAACAATTTTTCAATAGAGAACTTTTTAAATCTTTATTCGTGATGAATTGAAAGATTTAAACAATAAAATTAGTAGAAAAAAAAATTTTTTCTACATTTTTAAGAATTGTAAAAATTAAATTATTATTTCAGATCTGAATAATCCATACACCAGGCCACAGCAAGTGAGCAACTTTCCACAGAAATGGGGACAAAATTTACCGGCATCGGAAAATCAAAACTGGTCCCAAAATCGCCAAGAAAATAGCAAAGCTCCATTGTTGCAAGTGTCGGGAGTTTCGGCGTCGTCATCAGCCTCGAGTTCATCGGACGGGTTCTCATTTGGACAATCTTCGGTCGGCAGCAACTGGGGGAGCGACGGAAAACCCTCTTCGTGGGTTAACAATCGCGCCGAGTCCTCGGGAAATGCTCAAAGTCTCGCACAAGGAAATGCAGCGGCCGTGCAACAAACTTCCGACAAAATTCACGGGAGTTTTAGCTCCGGTGCGATATCTGCGAGCTCTGTCGGTGATGGCCACGTACGAGGAACTTCGCTCTCGGAAAATCGGGGGCAGTTCAACCGCGGAAAAGTTACGGGTCAGTCTGCTGGCAATTCAGATATCCGCGGCACCGCAAACGCCGGAACGGTGTCGGTTATTAATTTTCCCGATAATCCATCAACCCCTAGGGAATTTATTGGCAATAAATTTGGTGGTAATAGTGGGCAATTATCGAGACGAAGGCCGAAAATGAGGCGCAGAAATCCTGTTGATAGATTTTTGACAGATATTACTGACACTGTTGTTGATTTGTTTGATATTTAATTTATTTATTTCTTTTAAATGTAAATCTATATTTATATTTATGTGTACTTACTTTTTTAAGGCTAAATAAATGTAATTGTTTTTTTTTATAGTACTGATAAATATAAAAATAAAATAAAAACTTCCTGCTGTCCTAAAATTTTTTAAAATTAAATTTTAGGGAGGAATAAACTTAATTTATCGATGGCTCTTTTTAGCAAAAATAATAAATAAAATTATTTATTTTTTAAAGTAATTCTTAATTGAATACCAATAATAATATTTTTAATGTGTATTGTAACTTTGTAAAATATAATTATAGATCTAAACTATAGATAAAAGTTTAGATCCGAAATTTTTTCATTGTTCTTTAACAATTTTTAATTATAGCAATTAAAGTAATAAAACCACAATTAAAAACGTTATACTAAAAAATATATATATTTTATTATTGAGAATTGTTTCACTTTATATTGAACTATCGGGAAACTATTAACCATTATTAAGAATATTTTTTTTTTATTGAGTAAGATTAAAAAAAAAGAAAACCATGAAAATGAATATACTTTTATCAGTTTGCATGCAGTTTTTAATTATTAATGGAATAGTAGGATTATCAATTCACGGTCTATGTACGTCAAACGATTTTCTCGTATGTATACATTTATTATTAACGATATAAAGTGAACCGCAATTAATTTTGACAATCATTTTGATTCCAGTGTCAAGAACACAGTCAATGTTGTTCGAATTTCTGCGGCTATTATTCGAATAAGGAAGTTAATATTTGTCAAAACTTTCTGGAATCAAATAAGTCAGATGTCAAGATCGTACACATTTCAGAGATAATGGAAATAGAAGCATGTTCTGGGCTAGGAGAACTAGTATGTACATTAATTAATTATTCACAACTTAATCGATTGATAATCTGCTGACTTTATTTCAGTGCTATTACGATTCAAATTGTTGCTCAAAAAAGTGTCTGATAATGTCATATCCACTACCGAGAATTTGCGTCAAGAAAATTACCAAAATTCAATAGAATAGATAAAAATAACTACGACTTTTTTGGAAAATCAAATGGAATTAAAAATATTTTTTAATGTTTAAATTTCCTAAAATAAATTTTAAATGATTACTAACGATGTAATAAACGTATTTTTAATAATAACTTTAAGTCGTTCAATATATAAATTTTAATGAATATTTAATACTTATATAAATAAAAATATACATTTTTATGATCACATATCCGGAAAGTGACGATTTTACAACCGTCACAGCAATAAATTTTAGGTAATTAAAACACAAATAACTAAATTTAATAAGGATAATTATTTTACATATTTTATTCACTTACCTTTCAGTAATTTTTTAAACTTGGAGCACCATGATAAAATACACCATCATTCTATTTGTGTGCATTCAATTATTAAACATAAAAAGTGTTGAAAACTCATTCATTCATTCAGCATGTTTATCAAATGACTTAAATGTGAGTATTGAAAAAAATTAGTTAACAAAATTCAATAGTTGATATAAAATATTTTATTTTATTATTTATACAGTGTAAGAGAAGTAGCCAATGCTGTTCAAATTTCTGTAACAATTCTCTATATTTGAACACCGGAGTATGCGCTGAATTTCCTCGATCTGATGTTAAATTTACACACATTTCGGAAGTAACTGAAAGGGGGCCTTACGTTGAATGTTCTGCGCTAGGTTATAGAGTAAGTATATTTTATAATTAAGTAATAAAAAATGGGACCTCGATTGTTGTTCTAAAAATTGTAGAATAAAGTCATTTTCCAAAGGAGGAAGTTGTATTAATTAATTTATGAAGAGCCAGAATAGAAGGCGAAGATAAAATTAAAACTTCTTTTCTTATAAAAATCAAGCTAAAATTTTTAGACGGTAATTTTTTAATTACCATATGCCATAAACCATATGGTCCGTAGATAAGTTACTGAAAAAAATTACCATGACGAATTTATATTACTTTGTTATGAACTGAAGAACAAAGAGGTTGCTACTGCATTGACTGCTAGTTCATATAATTTAAACTTTCCCTGATAGCCAGCGCTTTCTCAGTAAGTGTTGACTTCCAGCAGTTACGGTTAATTTATACATCAAGTGGGCGGTAATTCTTCTTTCAACAACACTTGTAAGCAAATTGACGGAAATCTACGGCCGCAACTTGAATACAAGTTAACAATCAAACTTGTAGTTAAATTTCCTTTCAACTTTACTACAATTTGAAGGAAATACTTGTATAGCAAGTTTTGACGTCTATTTGCAGAGTAAGTTATAGGTAACTAATAGGTAATCGCTCGCTTTGCCAACTCTTTCCGTCAAGTTTGCTTCAAATTGCGGACGTAGATTGACAGTAAGTTATAGGTAAGGTGGCTATCAGGGTTAATGATACTTAACTTCAGAAAATTCCCGGCAATAGATTCGCAGTTTGTTCATCTGGGTAATAGTTGAGCAAAATCATTCCAGATGTCTCTTCTTTAAAATTCTCCACGGTCAAGAGCGGAATAAATAATAATTATATGCTAATCACATAATTAAACAGGAAAAAAGTTAATAAATATGATTTTTTATCGAGAATTTTTTATTCACGCTGTCGTAAATAATAAATGACTAAATTAATTGATGATCATTGTATCTAATTGCCGTGTATTATTTATCAATTATCATGCCCGTTTTTAAGCAGATTAATTCTTAATGACAAGTAATTTTAAAAATCAGGAAAACCCAGAGGTTAATAATAAGTAACGTCATTAGTTTTACAAGTCATTAGGTCACACACAAGCGTGTCAGATTATAAAATTACGCCATAATTTGTTATCAATATCAGACAAGAAATATAAAAATCTTTGAATAATTTATTATTAATTTCCGTCTGATAAAATATAATGAAATACATATTTGCGCAGAGAATTTTCTATTTTTTTACAGACTTTCCGGCGCCAATAAGTAAAATTTATATTGTAAAATATAATAATTGTTATATTAAGTGTTATTACAAGATTCCATGATCGTCAAGGTTAAAAACAGTAAATTAACATTCTTGATTCGTTCGCACAAAGACGAGAAAGCCGTGGCTTCAATCGGGCACCATAATAGTACAGAAAACAATCCATTGCGTTCTGCGTTAGCTTTGAACAAAGACACGCCAATAAAACTTGTCGGTTTTTTTTTTTATCAAGTAGATGAATCAATTTACGGTAATTATAATTCTCAAGTACATTTATACTCAGATCAATAAAATTTTTATATTAAATTGTTCATTTATTTCTCAGCTAATAACTGCGTTTTTTTTTTTTTTTAAATCTAGAAGATACATACATCTTTAAGGAACTTTCATTTTAAAAATGTTTTTTTAAAGACACTTCCGTTTATGCTAATAACTCTCGGAAAAATAAAAATAAATATTAATTTTTTAAAATTTATTACTCGACTATTTAAAATAAATATAATATACGGACATATGTATATGATTGCCGTATAATGATCAAAGATATTAGTTCCGAAGTGTTTTTTTCATCGACTCATCATTCTTTCAATGCCACTGTAAATAACTACAATCTTGAACGAGCACATTAACCAAGGCCGTCATTTGTATTTTCATGTTAAAAATATTTTTAATTTTTTTAAATATATTCCAGTTTTCGGTATTGAATAATCGTTAACGCGTAATTAATTTTCATCGTTCCCGCGGTTTAAGTTTGTCGGTGGTTTTTTTATTATTATTATTATTAAAAAAAAAAAAAAACAATAGCTTGGAAAATTCAGAGATTCGCGAATTTTGCGAATCCTAATCGTGGAAATCCCCCGAAAAAATCAAGAGTATCAACATAAACACCGAAGCAAAAATAGCGACACCATGCAGCATTACTCACTGCTTTTCTTATGCAATCATCACAGGATCATCTTTGAGTGGTATTGGTGTTATAACAAGCTATAAAAGAAGGAAGATCCAAGAGCTCTCATGCAGTTTATTCCGGATATTTGATATTCGGAAGCTGTATTACTATACTGCCTTCATCTTACTGTTTATTATTAACTATCTTATTATATTGGTTATTTAGTTTTTAAAATGTGGAAGTCCGTGTCGTTATTTTTGTTTGTTTTACTATCAACATCAAGTTCGTTGCCGCTTGAACCAAATTATGGTATTATTTATTTTTAATAATAATTCATAATTTAATATTGATAATTATTTTTTTATGGAAAGTTTATTAAAAAATTTTTATCAATTAAATAGAGTCTATTTTTATTTTAAATATTGCTTAAATATTAAATAAAAATTAAAATTTTATATAGAATTAAAACACACACAGAAAAAAAAATTTACTTGAATCAAGTAAACAATTTTGAAGCATTTTATCTACTTGGTTTGAGTTGAAAAATTCTTAAACTAAGAAGTTTTTCTTGGTTTAAGTAAATTTTACTTGATTCAAGAATTTTTTGTCTTGATTCAAGACAATGAATTTCTTCAAAATTATTTTATTGGTTCAAGAATTTTTCTCTTGATTTAAGTTAATTTTTTTTTCTGTGCAGATAAAATATTAAATAGTATTATGAAGTAAATTTTTGTATGAATTAAAAATTTTACAATTTACACTGATAAAAAAATTGACTAAAAAAAAAAAATTAATTAGTAAAAATTTTTCAGCCAAGAAAAATTTATTTAAACAAAAAAAAATTTTAACAACTTTTTTTTCCAATTTTTACTTAATATTTTTATGAATTACACAATTCATATCTAAATTTGTAATTAAAAATAAATTTGACTGAAAAAATAATGGGATAGCAAATTAATTAAAAAAATCTAAAAAGTTTATAAAAAAACCAGTCTTTAGTTTAAAAATAAAAATCAAAATAATTTTTAATCTTCAATTAAATCCAACCTAATTATTTATTTAAACTTAAAGTAAGGTCAGCACCACGAACCCCACGAACTGATGACACATTACCAACTCTAGCCACAGAATTGCAACCCCCACGAATTGATGCCGAAACAGCAAGTTTTTCTGAAAAAATCATTGACGAGAGCAACCCGACACTTTCAACGGAGCTCGAAGCCCCGAATGAAGATGCGGAAATCGGGAATTTTGGGGTTGACACCATCGAACCCACGATCTCTACAGAATTGGAACCACCTACCGAAGACGCGGAGCCCTTTCACTCGGGATCCGTGTTTATCATAAACCTCTTCGCCATAAAAAACGCGAGCACCAGCGAGGAAACTAACGAAATTTTGACTGACGAATTCGCAACACAGAATCCCACTGTTTTAGGTAAGTAATAATAATAAAAAAAAATGGACCAGGCGACTGATTAATTTTGTCAATCTAGAACCAATAGCGACAGTGTTGCTGGTTGTTGGAGAGGATGACGAGGATAAGCCAGTCAGCTTAGATGAACTGGCCAAAGACTTAGAGGAAGAAGGGTTCAAAGTTGAGAAGATCGGTGACGGAGAAACTCAGTTGATAAAGATTGATATGGATGAGATAGATCATAAAGACGTGGAGTTAATCAAGCCCGGAAAGCTTAGCAAAGTCCGAAGGCGCCGCACTTTGGGTCACGGGGGTGGACTTCTTAGTAAGTTGTTGGACAAACACTCGGGTGGTGGTAGTTGCCAAGTTTGCAATGGTGGATACCAACCTCTGCAGACAGGTACTTTTATTTATTATTATTTTTTTTTTATTTATTTATAAATAAAAAATTATTTTTTAATTTATTTTTAGGAGTCGGTTATATACCGCTCGTTGTTGTTCAACAACCGCAACAACACTATCAACCACAGCCGCATTATCAACCGGCGCCACAGCCGCATTATCAACCGGCGCCACAGCCGCATTATCAACCGCAGCCTCAGCCGTATTACCAACCACAGCCACATTATCAACCTCAGCCTCAGCCGCATTACCAACCACAGCCACATTACCAACAGCCAAGGGGCGGATGCAACACATGCGGTGGCGGGTAAGCTTACATTTTTGCTCAGATGATAAGAAAATTTTTTTTTTGTATTAATGTAAAATTATAAATTAAAATTTGGATTACTATTTAATTGAAATAATTTTTTTTTTTCCTTTTTTTAGAAACCATGGATCTTACAGTCAATCGTCGGCTCAATCTTCATCCCAAAGTTGGTGAACAAATCATTGAAAATAAATAAAATTAATTAAGTTTATTAATTACGCAGTAAATAAAATGAACTGTAAATTTATATCTTTGAATAAAAAATTTAAAAGCAAATAAAAGTTTAGTCAGATCTCTTGATAAAAAATCAAAAAAAAAAAATAGTTATAACTTTGTGTGAATTTGAAATTATAGAGTAAATAAATAGTAACCGAGTGAATCAAGGAGCAAATTTACCTTGCTCTTGAAATGCAATATTAGTCATGTAATTAAGCGACAAACAGCCCAGTCCGAGTTGCATAAACTCGTAGATGGCACGAAACAACAAAGAGGAAGAAACGAAAGGGAAAGAACGCGAACATTAAAACTAAACAGAGTACTGTGTAATTATTTAAATAGATATTTTTGTACGGCAACAAAACGTACATTGTCTAGTACGGAGTACAACTGCTAGTAAAATGACTCAGTGTTTGCGTGTGCTTCACAGATATTTCCGGCATTTAGACTAATCATATTGGAATAATAGTAATCGGAATCATCGTAGGCGTTTAATAAAATTTGCTAGCAGACCGCGGAGCTTAGATCGTCTACACTGTAAGTAAGAGTAAATCGAAAAATATCGAGACGTGTATTTATTAAATAAGAGTGAGTTGTTTTGTACACATAATGTCTATGTATCGCTGGAAACAATTGTTAAATTATTACAACGGATATTATATAATAGCACTGCAGGATCACGTTGTCAGGACAAATTATTACTGAGTCAAGCGAGTCTACTGATGATCACGATGCTATAAAAGTCGAAACACAATACCTCTCGTGTACAGTATCTATTTCAAAGTTTCTTTATTAAAACTCGTTTATTCGTTTTTTATTCGGTCGACCATTATGTTTCAGTCGAATTATTTATTAGGATTGCTCTTTGTTATTTCCGTCGTACGGGCAACCCCAGTGACTATTAATTCTGGTAAATTATTTTATCAATTAAGGATATTTTTAGACGGTACCTTTTATTACTTCCTTGATAAATTCAATGGCAAAAAAATGATAAAGATCATTTGTTAAATTAAAAATGATTATCCAGAATTTCACGAAAATTATTAATTTTTTTGTTTCGTTAAAGTTAAAAATTACTTGTAAATTTTAATTGAAAATAAAGTGTACTGTCTAAAAAAAATTTTAAGTGGTATTAATAGAAATATTTTTTGATAGATGACAATCAAAATGGAGAAGTGGTGTATGTATTCAATATTTATTCTGTTAGAAATATGAAGACCAAAGAAATTGCTAAAATGATTGATCAAAAACCACTGGAGAAAGTATCTGCCAAATTTGGTATGGAAAATTTTTTTTTAAATTCATACAAATTTTTTTTTCATCTAAAAAAAAATTTTTTTAAATTGATCAATAAAAAATTAATTTTTTTTTTTTCTAAAAAAAAATTTGTATCAAAAACTTTTTAAAATTGATCAATAAAAAATTAATTTTTTTTTATCTAAAAAAAAAAATTTTTGTGGAAATTTTTTAAAATTGACCAATATAAAAATGTATTTTTTTTTAAATCTAAAAAATAATTTATACGAAAATTTTTTTTGTAGATCCGATAGGAACATTTATGGTAGCCGATCCGGAAGGTGATGAGCCATTCACTCTAGAAGATTTCAGTGAATTTATAGAACAGTGGGGAGCGACGGTAGAAAAATTGAACGAGGGAAAAGAATTAACAGTGATAGAACTTAAGTTCCCAAACTGGGAAGAGTACGACGAAATATTCGACATCGAGGAAATGATGACTGCTCTCCGAGCCGAAGGAATTATTATGACAGTAACCCAAGATAAAGATAATATTATTTTTGAAATAGAGCTCGACGCGACGATAAAGGATCCAGAGGATCAGCTGTTTACGCTCAAGGAGCTCGCCGAGTACTTCAGAGACGAAGGACTGAATGTCGAGACTGTCGGTTACGACGGTGTTATCAAGACTGTGAGAATAACTTTCGACCTTCCTGAGCAGTCGACAGAGCAGGAGGATTATCAAGTCACGGAAAAACACGATCGGCAACTGGTCACTCCGAAAACCGCCGACGCTCCGCAGAAAAAAGATGAGCGGCCTTATAAAATAGATAACTCTATGGACAATGCGATCGATCGCAGCTTTGATAAGAAAATGGAGAGGAAGGACGAGCACTTTGATGATAAATTCAATATGGTTAACTTTATTACACGAGCTAGGAAACGGCGGTCAGCTGATGCCTGTGGCACCGCTGAATGCCGGATTGGTAATTTAATTAAAGAAATCGTCAACAAACACGAGCTCGCTAATTAATTAATGTATTCATTAAATTAAATTTATTCACGGAATTATGATGATGATAAAATCCATTATTTGACCGAGCAAATAATTAATTAATTAATTCGATTGTTTGTCTTCGATGTTTGATTAAATTTTTTTATTTGTATATGGACATTTGTATAAAAAATATTACGACTTAATAATTATCTAATTACACTTTTTTTTTTTTTTAATTTTTCGTCTTTAATTATTTATATGATAGCGTATAATAAAATCGTCGAAATGTTTGAAGAAAAAAAAATAAAAATGAATTTAATTGACCTGTAATTATTTTTAAATTCATATAATACTTGGATGAAATTATAATTAATTGCAGTGACTAATAAATAATGACCAATTGTTTTTTGAGGTAATTTTTTTTAACTTCCTGCTTAAAAAATCGGGAAGTTAATGATTTTACTCCGTTTTTTGAAACTCGAGTTTTCATTAGATCTCGACGTTTTGAGGTCTTAGAAAGCTTATTGATTCCCGACAAAATGTCCCTGGACAACATATCCTCAAAAAAAAAAAAATATCTTCGAAAAATCACCCTTCAAATTCATAAAAAATTCAAGCTTGATAATGTAGAATTTTAAATAAACTTTTCATTTTAAATAGGTGTATGACCTATGAATGATTGGTATATAAAATGAATTACTTACTAACAAGAGGTAAAATTGAAACTGTATTCGAAGTAGTGAGTACTTAAAATTGAGCTCTTGGTTAAATATTTCAATAGTTAGTTACTATAATTGACTATTAGGAGATAGTTGGCAGGTAATTGGTTTAAAGCCAGATTTGGTGTAAGTAGATACTGCAAATTATTGAAAGTTCACGGTAAATATATTTAAGTAAAATCAGAACTGTAAGCCTTAAAGCGTTTAATTCAAAGTGTTTAATTAATGTTCAATAATAATAATTCAGTAAAAACGTAGTATAAAGTTAAAAGTCAGTATCAATGTCAGTAATTTTTAATTAAAAATTAACTAGAAAAAAGAGTTGTTTAATTCTGTACGATTATATTTAATCTGAAAAAAAAAGTACTAATTTTTAACGTTTAAATGAAATGAGGAAATTGTCGCGCTTTGTGAGTGACATATCGTTCTTTTAAAAGGACACGTGTCATATTTTTTAACAGGACATTTATCTGATTATAGATAAATTTTTCTACTGACATTTAATTATATTTCCATTTTCATGTCACTTCAACGAGCTATAATTACTATATCAATTATCAATTTATAAATACTATCGGTAAAATTAATTATAACTATAATTATAAAGATAAATAGAATGGAACTAATCTAATCATCATCATCATCATCACTGAAAATTTTCCGAGATTGTTTGGACTCACTTGGTTGATTTATTTCATCAGCATCACTCTCATCATCGCTGATGATTTTACGGCTTTGTTTTGATTCACTCGACTTTAAAAGTTTATCAAAATCACTTTCTTCCTCTTCTTTATCTTCATCATCTTCACTGTCAATAACTCGCCTCTTTTTTAATATCGGAGTTTCCGTATCTGAGTTTTCCGATCTAATTCTTTTGGCTTCTTCTGGAAAAAAAAAAAAAAAAAAAAATAATAATAATAATAATAATAATAATAATAATAATTCATAATTTAATTAAAATTTATAATTACCACTATCTGTAGTAATTTTAGTAGTTTCAATTTCCATTTTCGAGTCTGATGAATTTACGATGGATTTAATTCGACTTGAATTTAATTTTCCTTGCCGTACTTTTGATGTATTTGTACGTTCTCTTCCTTCCTTTCCACCATTATCTATTTTTTTATCTTCATCTACCAGTACAGATTTTTCTTTCATCAAAGATGAAGATTCCCCAGAATCTTCATCACTGCTAGAGTTGAAAACTTTACTCTTGACAACCTGTTTCTTATTTTGTAATTTCGATTTTTGCTTAAACATATTTTTTATTTTATCGATGTCACGCTGAGTATCTTCATCGTCTGATTCGCTGAGACTATCTACGAGATCTTTTTCAGTTGTAATTAGTTCTGAGTAAAAAAAAATTTTAAAAACTTTTATTACTAATCACATAAAATTAAAATTTTGCTTTCAACAAAAAAAAAAAAAAATTGAAACCTTGGATAAAATCTCCAGCGAGGGCTTTAGCGATTAAATCGCAACGTTTACGTATTGTGGATGAAAGCATTGTGGCTGGTATTCGCCAATAAGCTTCCTGTTCATTCGAGGGTGGTTCAATACCGCAAGCACGAAGAAATCGCATAAAAGTTGGTAAATCCATTGCAGCTGATGAATAATCCGTTATCGGTACTAGTGGGATGCCATCGGCACTTTCTTCATCTCGGTCTTCCAAAGCCTCCTCCAGCGATTCCTTAATCCACTCGAGAGACTCTCTCATATCTGATCGCAAACATTCCCCAGTAAATTAAATGTGCATTTAAATTAACTCTGGGTATAGTTCTGCCACCGTCATTAAAAAATACTTATCACAACTATTTTCACGTTATTGCATTAATTAACTCACCATTATCGATAACGTCTTTCAGAAGTCCCGATAGCTGCGCATCGGTGTAAATTATTACAGGCGGCCGTTTTTAATTTTTTTTCTTAACTATTTTTTTGTTGGCTCTCTTCGCTGGGCCCGGAAGACGCCCAGTGTCTTCCGTATCTGACGAATTTTCTTCATTGCTACTTGACGCAGATCGTTCGCTCTCTGACCGCGTTTCCCACGAGGCTTTAGGTACTGTCATAAAACCAATATATTGATCAGATATTATTTTATATTTTATATTAAATATTAAATGTTTTGTTTCATTTTATCGCTAAATTATTAGGTCGGAAATTACGAGCGATACTCAACATTTAATAATTTATTTATTTATAATTTTTTATTAGGCGAATAATTTAATGAATGCAAATTATTGGGTTGTGAAGAGCCGATAAATTTTAAATTAAATTCAACATTTTAATTAACTTTATTTTAAGAGTTATCGGAAGTTCAGAAACTTTCTTTTGAATATTTAATGCTCAATAAAATTTATTTTATTCAAATTACTTATATTGTATCGTATTTTTTTTAACCTTTATTTTATTTTTGTACTTCAATATTAAAGAGATAAAAACAAAATTTATGTACTTTATTGTGACTCCAGTTTTTTAGAAAACTAAAAATAATTTTTTAAAAATATTTTTTATCATTAACCATTGTATAAAAGCTCCCTCTCAAATTGAGATCCTTTTTTATGGGACCATTCTATTAAGTCTGCCTGTTAAATCTTAATTGGTTCATGTAAAATCACCAAGAACCAGCCGACCGATCATGACAAAGAAAATTTAAAGTAAGATATTAGGCGACTCGCGATTTGCGCTCCCCTAAAGCTTCAGCTTAAATTTAAAGATACTCTAACTCATAAAAGTAAAAGTTTGTGAAATAAATACAAGTTATGATTTTGTAATTTAAAATTAGTATTAAATTAAATTTTAAATAAAAAATTCTTCTTGAAGTATATTTACGAGTAAATAAGTAAACTTTTAATCAATAATTCTAGCGAAGAATTAAAATTCCGTAAAACTATTTTGTTTCGGTTCTTTCTTTAAAACTTCGTTAAGTCAATCTATTGAAATGCATCGAATACGAATAAGATTTTCCAAGTAAAACAATATTTTTCATGAATCTTAAATTTCTCGTAGCTTGAACCAGCACAAGAAAGTTGTGGTGAAAAAAAATCTAAATAAAAATAAAAGCAAAACTTTATAAAGAACAAATAAAAAATTGAAGTCAGAGTTTAAAAAAAGTTAAAAGTATAGATAAGGAAGATATAATAAATGAGAATTTAGCGGACAACGCGGTAGTAGTTAATAAGGTGATTTTATCAAAGTGAAGGTAAAATAAATATCAGTTGAATAAATGTGAATTGAGTTTGGAAGTCTTATTAA
Source organism: Cotesia typhae (assembly GCF_013202065.1). NCBI lineage: Eukaryota > Metazoa > Arthropoda > Insecta > Hymenoptera > Braconidae > Cotesia > Cotesia typhae. Next base: position 11,664,729 of record NW_027423756.1, on the reverse strand, counting down.
ATCCGACAAACTGACAAAGTTTAAAACGATCCGACGGAATAGTATAGTAAGCATCATCATCCGAGTCGAATTGAGTAGAATAGTTGATGCATAAATATGCCCGAATGGTTCTTTATATTGAAGCATTCAAGGTTCTCATAGATATCCTGATATTGCTGATACACCAGGAATTCTGTTCATAATCTATCGATTTAATTCTACTGTGCCCTGAGCCATTCATCCCGTGCATACTGCTATACTCTTCTCTTCTGTGCTACTATATACTTAGCATTAATTCGCGATCCGCTGACAGAATGCCGGTTGACGCAAATTAACCAATTACTGCGAAGGTTGTTTGTGATAATGATAATTATCTGGTGTTTTGAACCGTTGGAATACATTAAATTGCTCAGATAAAATTCCTATGTGATGCTAATACAGTCTAATGGTTAAGCGCGCTGGTAAAGATACCGGAGATAATTTATAATATATGTCACCGCGTGACACGAAAGTATGAAGAGTAGGTGTGTGTAGTGGTAGGTGTTGCTGTTAACTGTCACGCGGTACAGTCTAAGCACGAGTGTTTAGACACTTGACAAAACCCGAGAAAGCATGAGATTTCGAGGATTTTCTTGTTAAGTGTCCGAGTGATGCAAGGTGGTTGGAAAATTAAAAAAAAATTCTTTCATCCACCGCGCAGTGATTGAATTGATCTCAGTATTTGTTTAATTAGTTTTCCAGCTAAGTATTCAGATAGAAAAGAGAGAAAATAAGGTTAAATAAAACAATAAGTACTTACAGCCGTCGCTCTTACTCTTACTCTTCTTGGTACGTTTTTTCCGTAATTCTTTAGGATCTTTCGCCAGCCCTAATTCCAGCAGCTTTTCCTTTATTTTCGGCTTCGGGCGTTTTATCCTCAATCCAGCATAAATAAGATCAATTGGATCTGTTTAATTAAATACTGTTGTAAGTTATTTTTTTATTTTGAAATCAGGAGTGTCGTCGTAAGTGCCGTTAATTAAATTTCTCAAACTAATTTTAACGCTCAGTAAAGATGAATTCATTGTTTTAAAATATTCTGCTGATAACAATTAAACAGAAAATAAAATAAAACTTTTTACCGTCATCATTTTTAATGTTTTCCCACATTTCTGTTAATTGTGCTACTTCTTCTTCGCCCCATTCTTTCGGTAAGCGTTTTTGTACTTCATTTCTGACTTCCTGTTAGAAAAAAAAAAATAATTTTTTTTTTCAGATTCTTTTAATAATGATAATAATAGTATTAAAACTTATAGAAGGTCATAAACTGTAAGTAACATTAAAATTCGGCCCAGTTACTGCTAGTATTTCATAAACTTTTTAATTTTAATTTTTTTTTGGTTATTATTCAAACAATCTTATTTTCACTCGGTATTATTTTGAGCTGTAGCAACGAATTTAAAAGTAGGACACTAAAGTTTGATGAAAAAAAAAATTATCAAGTGTTAAAGTTGAGATGAATTATTTTCTTCTATGCATTTCAATAGTCGTATAAAGAGTATACATATTATTACTTGATATAAAAAAAAAAAAAATAATAATAAAAGTAAAATGCACAACATGACTCTCTATACATAGAAATAAAAAGTAATCTAGAAGAAGAAGGAAATTCCACGTGGAATTGTCTTCTACGGAATTTTCAATTTCTTTAAATCAGTCTAAATATTTTGTTTTTTATTTTTTAAAACTTATTTATTTATTATTTTTTTATTTTATTTTAGGTGAAAAATATATTTTAGCGCTTGACGTTTGCGTATGTTTCAGCGTAAGTACCAGTAGCTTCTCACTCTAAACTCTGGTGTCATAAATCATTGATCTTGTTTCTCATCGAGAAATGGCTGCTGTATACAAGATAGTACAGAAGAGAATTAAAGAGGGCGTTTACCACAAGTACGTACAGTGGTTACGCGTATACTCGATCACTGCTAAAAAAAAGTACACAAATGAATAGTAAAGGGGGGCGAGAAAGCAAACAAAAGACAAAAAATAAATAATAAAACAATAGAGTGTAAGGGTTGGAAAATATAGTTTACCGATGGACTGTATACGAGGACACGTTTTAAACTCTAGGATAAAAAACGCGAAATATTTTTCCGTATTCTGCGTTGATAGTACTCGTTATTGTCCACAGAGAATGATAATTCATAGTTGTTTGCTGAAAGATTAAAACAAAGCGCGCTTTTTAATTTTTTTTCGCCCGTGCTAGCACTGTAGAGAAGAATAAGTTCAAATTGCTTTCCCAAGGGAACGTTACTTTTTGCTCCATTTTTTTTTAGCTTCTCGCTGTTGCTTGCGGGAAAAAAAAGTTTTAATTACTTCAAACAACTGTATGAACTAATTAGTCTAAACTCTTTAATTGACAAATGGATAATTACCTTAGAGTTTATAATCAAATGCATCTCCTTGAGTTTTTTAATTACACCGCGGCGAGTTCGATCATCGCTGATAATATTTTCCAAGATCCAATCGATGACATCTGTACAAATTTAATTATTTAACATTGTAATTTAATTATTGGACAGTAATTAGAGGCTTGAAAATTAATCAAAACTCTCATTTAATAATTTTTTAAAACTATAAATATTTAATTGAATTATCTGATCGCAAATTATTCACTACAACGTCAGAGCAAGCTTATTTAAGCTCGCAAATTTTTTGTATCTAAAAAAGTGAGGCAGCTAATCTAATCTTTTTCCTCTGTCTAATTATACGAAAGTTGAAGGAAGAAAAAAAAAGTGAATGAATTAATCTGTTACCTTGAGGATACTTCTTAGTTTGATGCTCCATAAATAAAGTACGCAGTTCATCCTCTTCAGCTTCGTTCCACACGCCGCGTCCTGTCTTTTTATTTTCATGCTGTACATCGTATCCTTCAACTACTTCTGTAGCCTCGCGAGCATTCTTCCAGAAAAGTAGCTCCATGTACGCTTTCGGGTTTTTTTGAGCCACTTCCGCGAACTGACAAATTATAAAACTGGCAAACTTTTGCAACTCCTGTAACATTTCATGAGTAATACGACAAATATTCGTGACGAGTTGTACACATTTCGATTTAAAACTTTTTCATGTTCGTAAAAATGAACAAATTTTGGAAAAAAGCAAGTTCTGGTTTTTTAAAAATTTATCTGACCTTGTGCTCGCGGCGTTTAGACTCCAGGACACGTTGAAACACACGAAATATTGAGGCTTGGAACAACATCGCCGGCATTTTACAGTCCCACGAAATTCGATGAAACATTTTGAGAATGTAATGATTTACTTCGACGGTATTTTTTTCAAAAGTTTTCAGAAGTTCTGTCAATGCTTTGACAACTTTTACATTTGCAAATCTATAATTATAAATAATATGTAGTTTATTTATATTTAACAACTATACAAATTCGATAAATCAATATTGTGAATAATTTATAAGATTAATTTAAAGTTATCCCGACAGTTTGTAAAGTTTGCCAAGAAATATTGGAAAATTGTTGAAATATTTAAAGACTATCGACTTCAATTAAATAAACAAAAACTACAAATTTAATTATATGATTGTTATTTATAAAAAATTTGTAACTCTGTAATAAAAATGATGTTAATTAAGTAAACAAAATAATTACCTGTAAATAAATTCTTTGAAATCAAAGTTAGTTTCCTCCCACTCGACAACATTGTCTTCTTCTTCATTCTCTTCGTCATCCTCATCTTCAATTTCTCCTGTAACATTAAACCATCAATTTACTCATCTACAACTACCAATACTATCTTCTTAGCAAAATAATGCATCCAAGCAATGTCTGCTTTAGAAAACAACATCGCAAACAAACTAACCGCCCTCATTGTTCAGAAAACTCTCGACATCTTCATTCCGTTTTTCAGCTTCCTCCTCAACTGTAACAACAACAAAAAATCTCTTGTAAATAAATAAATAAAATTTTTTTATTATATTATTTTCGAATACAAAAATTTAAATGTACTGAAAATTACGATCAAATAACATAGCAATGATATTAAATTTCTTGCTTGGATTACTGGAAATTAACTTGATATTTAATTGGTTACATGAAATTTAGCAAAATCTGTAAAGCGTTATATTACAAACTAATATATAATTTTATATGAGTGCGTGTGTATGTGTGTGGAGTAGATGGATAGAATCTATTGGAGTATTAAAGAGCGAAGCTTTTGGCACGAACAATGGCTCTTTTAAAGCAAGTTTGAAACCTATCAGACGATGAATACGTTACAAATACGGGAATGGATAAAGCCAGTAGATGGTAGAGTTTCAGTGTGTGAAGTTGGATAGAGAAGATGAAAAGGTTGTTGGATAGGTACAGAGTACGCGGGAGTACCGTGGGAGAGTGAATGAAGACCACGATTGAAGAGTTTGGCGTGTAGTAAAAGGATGACTAAAAAATAAAAGTGATGCTTTGCAGACGTGTTGTCTATGCCCGGCGCAATAATGAAAAGCCTTGTGCAATGTGAAAAGCGTCGCATTGCCCAGGGTATTCATGGGCTTTAAAAAGACACCAGATATATTTGAATGCTCAAAAAAAGTGACACGTACGTTTACTACTCTATACTCTGCACTATTTCGCTCTATACTCTATATGTATTGCTTCGGATACAAAATAAATACATATATCTGTACCAGCAGTTGTGCTGTTATGTTCCGGGTGAGTGTAGGGTGTCTAGTTTAGTTGTGTAGCCTGTAATGGATTGACCCCAAGCTGAGAGGCGGAAACCAATTGACGATGACACGATTACACTACGCATTGCGAAAAAAATTAACTTTTGCACGCCTCATAGCGCGAAGCGCGTGAGGTTGTGCTTTACACTCGACTCGTCAATGTCAAGCAATTTTGCGATCTTTAAATGCCTCTATCTCAACCATATTACACTTATACAATAATTTAAGTAGATGTACACCGAGAAAACACTTAAGTTAAGCCATCTTTTACTTTCTAAAATCATTTCTTGTTGTTATTTTGAAAAAAAAAAAACCGTTTCAAAAAAATTTTACGTGGACGTCCGGATGTCACCCCATTTAGGATGTACCAACGATTACTCCCGAACGAATTGATATTTCGAGACCGGGTTTTTTTTATTAGTTCAAGATTGCGATGAACTGGGTCCGTATTTCATTTCAGTACTCTAGCTCACGTATTTTTTTTTCTTTAAATTGACTTTTTAAAAAATTCACTATCTCATACACGTACAGAAAACGAACTTTTTTTTCTTTTCTTTTTCTTTTTTTTATTTTCCTCACGTGAAAACGATGGCGCCACTTAATCCGATTAAAATGAAATAAAGCAGTTCATTTTTTTTTTTTTTTTTTTTTTTTTTTTTGGTACTTCTGTGTATAACGAGTATATACGAAATTTAATAATAATAATAAAATATAAAAAAAAAAAAAAAAATAAAAAAAGTTTTTTTTTTGCTAACTGTGACATACTAGACTTCCATGCTTTTTTGTATTTACAGAAACATATAGAATTCAGGAACTAAATAACGAAAAATAAATACTTATTGTTTATTTTTTTATTATTGTTGAATTATATACAGACGCTAAGCAGTACTGGCTAAACATTTAAAATACCTAGATACCGATTAGTTATAATCTGCAACATCACCAGATTTTTTTTTCTCTCTAGATGGAGCCACAAGAGGATTAAGTGTCTTTATATTTAAAAAAAATAATATTTTTTTTTTAAACTGCACACGCAAATGGCGTGAAGAATTTTTTATATTTTACTTTAATCAATTTTATTGTGAAATATAAGATTATGAGGCGTGCACTTTTGGATTTTCAAACTTTTTTCCACTACAGTTACCTAAATTGAATGTATCGCATTGATTTCCATCAATCCGATTGTAAAATTTAGTCTCTTGTCTCTTTCAAAGCAATATTTATTACTGTAGAAGTAAGTGTTTTGTTTTAATTGTCTGTTAGAGGTATTACACTATGGTTTGTTACTGTCACTTGGTGTTAAGCCGGGAAATTAATTTTATGAGTGATTTTATTATCATTAACATTTATTACCCCGTAAAAATGCACCTCAGTGTCGAGAGCTTTTATGCATACAACTAATACTCCTGTTTAATTGATTGAACATTATTTATGTGACAAGATAATCAAATTTTTATGTTTAAAATAATTAAATAAATAAAATTTATTTTTGGTTTTATTTATGGTAAATATTTGATCGTTTGAGTTTGTGGATATTGATTTCAATTGCATATTAATTGACTTTATATTAAGGCAGTATACATTTTAAGCCAGTTCATTTTAATTGTTTTTTTATAAAATCATATAAATAATTGATGAATATTACCGTGGAAGTTATTACCGTCTATTTTGAGTAATTTATTTAAAATCGGTTCGCTTCCGGAATTATGAACTCGTGAATAATTACGTAGATTTTAAATAAAATAATAATTTAGTTGAAAATTTAATTTAAATTCGAGTATTTTAGTTCATTGTTTTTTTTTTTTTTTTTTTTCGGACACATTGTCCGAAATTTTATTATCACACATTGTGATAATATATTCCAAGAATTAATTATTCTAAGAGCAAAAGGAAGTTAAATATTTTTTTAAATCGGTTCGCTTCCGGAATTATAAGCTTGTGAATAATTACGTAGATTTTAAATAAGATACTTTAGTTGAAAATTTTATTTAAAATTCGAGTATTTTTGTTCGGACACATCAATAATATATTTTTCAATGAAATAAATTTATTTTCAATTGGAAAACAATTCGAAGGAACATACCGTGATTTAATGATAAGTAAATTGGACTGGGATTTGAGATAAACGAATACCAACGTATAAGATAATGACAAAGGGGAACAGAAAGCAAACAGTTACAATTATTAGACTATAAATATAATAATTATAGGATGTATGTAATATAGTTAAAGATAGGTAGGGATATATAAGACGGTGTGTACAGACCTCGAGTCGGAAACCAGAATTGTGTGTATGAAGCTAAGGAGAAACGTGTATAATAGTACAGTGGGAGAAATGAAAGCTACTCGAGTAACATCTCGTAATTATGATTATTCCCCTCGAGCAAGCCCCAAGCTCTCGTTTACTTCAGATTAAATTACAGTCGGGCAAGTATCGAGAATTTAGTTGTACCAGAGATTGGCAGCACAAGTCAACGGTGATATTACTGCCATAATAAGCGTCGCCATCTAACCAGGTGCCACCCCTGATTTTACTGAATTCGCTGTGAGCTTATATACGTGATTAATATTATATATATCCGCATCTATGTACAAGAGAGAGACAGAGAAGAATACATAAAATATATTCTCGAGGTTTGAGATACACGAGTCTCAACCCAAGTATAGTTTCTCCTCCAAAGGTATCCTTTAATATCCTTGGCAAAAGCTCCACCTAGTATCGGGTGTAGTATCTAATTCACCTTGAGTTAATTATCCATAAGTCGTCTATAAAATTAGCTAGTTTCTCAGCGTCCTTTATTGCTCGTTAATCATAAGCCATAAACTCGCGGCGTGGGAGGTAAATATTAAATATTGAAAAAAAAAAAAAAAATTAATTGTACGGTTTATTTTTTAATTTCATAATTATAAAGCTGCGTTCAAGTATCAGGTGTAGTTATTACGACTCACGGCAATGTGATTTATTATATATAATATTTGTATTAATATTGTAAAAAGTATAGAGAAAAAAAAATGTAAATAATGTGAAGTATAAATTAACCGATAAAAAATTACAGGTAAAGTGTGTGCCACGCACAGAAAATATAAATGAAAATGAAATAATAATAATAGTATATAGTAGGAGTTTGCTTGACGTGACACGCGAATGAAATATTCTTCAAGCGGATAGGGATCTCTCGCTATTTAAATATTTTTTTTTTGCTTATAACTCTCCTTTATTTTAACGAGTGAATTACCACTGTGTGGCAAGTATTTTACTGTAATAAAACAATAATAATGATAAAAGTAACAGCAGCATCAAAAGTAGAAGCGACGACAAGAGTAACAAACTCTGTTGATGGAAATGAGAACAAGAATAAGAGTAAAGGTGAAATTAAAAACAGTAATAAGCCAACATGTGTTCCATTTGAGAGGGTGAAGTTAGACGTGTTGATGTCCAGAGCTATCATTATCGTGTTGTCTTGTATGTAGTGTATTATATATGGTGTATATAGTGTTTAGTTGCACGAAACAAGCCTCATAGTCGTGTTGTGTGTGAACTTTTGTGTGGAATCGTAGTTGTAGTTGTAATAATGAAACATTGCCGTCTTGTCTAGTATGCTATTAGTATTATAGTTAAAATACAATGAGGCTATGCATCGTGCAGCAAAGTAGCTGGTAGTTAACGCCGCAGACGAGAAAACACGAGTATATTAGTGAGTAGTTGTTGTAGTTGTAGTTGTAGTAGTTGATAATAGTGTACAGCACTAGATAGACCAGACTAGACTAAACTAGACTCTAGAGAAGTTTGATAAAGTGAAGACTCGTGAGTTAGGGAGTAAGTGAAGCTTTTGAAGCGGAAAAGCTCCGATGAGCCAGTGTATTAACCTTTGGCGATCGAAATTCGAGGTTAGAGCTTATTCGAACATGTAAAGGTGCAGAAGTGGTTAATCGCCGGCCACCTAAAATAGCTGAATCACCGTGTAATTTACCAAAATCGGTAATTACTGACGCACACTTAATATATATCCGCGTATGTGTGTCTTATTATATGTTGATGGATTCGGGTAACTTCAGGACGTTGATTACTCAGGGCACGCATATCATGTAGTCCTGTAATCTCTCGATGCGTACCGAAAGTAATTTTGTGCTTTACTTACCAAGTTTATAATGAGACTTTAGTTATGAAATTGAACATTGGGGAGAAAGTTGGTTGTTAGAAAGGGGATTGAGTAAATTATGAGGAACAATTTTTATGGTTAAATTTATTTAATAATGTTGCAGGGTCGGTTTATTAAATATTTGTAATTACGAGGTTGTACGCACGAGTAAGGGTTTAAAGGTAAAATATTGAGGTTTAATCGCGGTACGAAGGTTTAGGGAAAGAAAAACAAATTTTATTTTTTTGTGAGGACTAGGCGGATTGAGTTACGTTGTAGTTGGTTAAATAATAGAGATTATACACGCTTTTTCAGGCCCGTTTTATTTTTCAGCTCACTTGAGTGTATGAAAGATTTTTCGAGAGAAAAATGGATAGACGGTTTCAATATTTACACGGTTGTTGTGTGGGAAAAAAATCATCGTTATATTTTAGATTGTTTACACATCGGCTGTGTTGTTTATTTTTGTAATAAAAACCATTTTTTTTCCCAATTTTTTATTGCTTTTTTTTTTTTTTTTTTTTCAGCATTGTTATTTTTATAAAAGAGAGCATAAAGTATTAAAACTGAGGTATGGATTCGATAAATGATAATTTGCGGTGCGAAATGACGTCCGAGAATTATCGCGGATTTATTCAATCGATTTTTTTTTTTATTTATTTTTTTTCGTTTGTATGTTCTCTCAATATCGCGCTCGGAATTTATGCATTGAAACCTTTAAAATAAAAACAAAGTAAACAGATATAAAAAATCCGGAAAATAAGTAAATATAAATAAGCGGGGTTTGGAGCAAACACAAAAAAGATTAAAGAGAATTTTGATACTGCAGAAAAAGAGCTCCAGGCTATTCATCTTCATTGGAAACAAGTGGGCGGGGACGCTGCGTTCTGTGAAAATTTCTATCAAACATCGTTCTCGGGCGTTTTCTGCTCTCTGATAAAAGTTAGGACCACCGTGAAAAGTTTGCTTATCGATTAGTAATAAATTATTTGATAGGATGTACATCCCGTAGTTTTGCGAGTCGAAAAGTAGATAATAAAAAAAAAACGAAAAAAAAAACAATCTGAAATTAACTCAACTACAACAGACCTGAACCTCTGTACGTACGTAGAGTGTAGAGGGGTCAGCGCGCGAGCGGGAAATTGGTATGGGAAAAAGCGTTGTTTCGTGAAATCATTTTATCTGAGCGGTCTGATGGTGTGGTGAAAATTCCGGTAGCATTAAAGGTGTTTATGGTTGCCTAATTTTAGGGGTATTTTTTCTGCTACGGTAGCTTTTCTCCTCTTTAGTCGAGATGTTTAAATAAAATTGTGTATTTAGTTCCCGTCAGAGTCCGGTGCGGCTATTAGGCTGGTAACTACTTATTCAAACTGGATCGTTCGTGTCTGCCCCTTAACCCTGCACTTCTTTTCGTCCATCTCTCTCATTTAACTTTATTTTTTTCCTCCAAGGAATTGTTGACAACACAAGCACGTCCGGAGCAGATACTCCGACCTAACCTTTTTGCCTCCTGTCCGGACCCGCGACTTTTCTTCAACCGTAACGACGTCGTGCTGCCTGACTACTCCGCGTTATTTAAGATTTTTATTTTCTTTATTTTTTCTTCCCCCGACCAGCCATGTCTTATTTGGACTCGTGGTGCTGTCGACAAGAGATGAAAGTCGTCGAAAGTTTGCCGTCGCCTTTTCCCGTTTTTTCGTGACAAACAGTGAATAATAATAATCAAAATAATAATAAAAAAAAAAAAAAAAAACAATGATAAGCTAAACGATAGAGTAATTATATTTAAAGAATTATTTTATAATTTTCTTCTAAAAAATTAAACGTAAACTACTTTTTAATTAAAAGGAAACAATTTAAATTTTTGTTTTTTTATTATTATTGAGAACGGATATTTATTAATTAAATCCGAAAAAAGTAAATCATGTTTGAAAGTGCAGGAGTTAAAAAACAAAAAGGCTGGAGATTAAAATTTAAGTCTCTCTGCAGAATCTCGGGGTGTAGAGTGTATAACCGGGGAGGTGAATCGATTATAGTCTACAGCCAACACTCGTGGTTCTATCTTTCCAATTTAACGGGAATACCATTCGCTGCTAAGAGGATTTAGCAAATATCTTTGAGCCTTAGAGGCATAATTTTTAACGAGATTTTACTTTTTTATTTTATTTTATCATTGTTATACATAAATACTAAAAATAAATACACTTAAATTTTTATTCTACCGCTCCGTACCTTGTATTATTAAATTTTTTTACCGTTAAAGCTCTTGTAAATAAAATAGCCGTTTACCGGTTAGATAATACAGGAATATTTGTTTAGCATAAAACTAGTGATTATCATTGTCCCCGTGTCTCCGGGTCCTCTTTGTAGCATAGCAAGCGATTCATAAACCAGAGCGACAGAAAATGGACCCTTCCGGGTATCGTAAGCGAAGCTGCCCTCTAGTGCTTCGGTAATTGGTATGCGTTGAAAGTTACCGAGAAATCGTACAGTATAGCGCTTCGCAGGGATCTGAGGTACAGCCAAGTGGGATGGGTCCAGACTAGACGCTCGCGACCAGAGTTCGAGAGCAGTAAAGGGAAAGTGAGTAAAGTTAAGTACAGGTATATTTATAAAATAAAGTTAAGTAAAGGTGTGTGTGTGCAAGTTGGTAAAAAATGTATGCACAGTATAAGTGTAAGTGTCTAGACTCACTTGCGCGCCACAGGAGAAAATCCTTTCAAGCTTTGGCCCTTACTACCACCACATTAAGCCACCCCATTGCGTATACACAGTCTATGTCTAATTATTCGTTAAATACGCAATTCTCTTTGTTAACTTTATTCTTACTCAGCATTATTCTCACTCATTATTGTTTAATACGCTTGCTTACGCTCTCTACACTCTTAGAATTTTTTTTTTTTAATTCATTATTTATTATTCATTTCTACTTTATTCACCCACACTAGTTTCATCAACTAATTGCGCCATAATATTTGTACCAATGATTTAAAAATTTTTTTCCGGGGCAAAATAAACAAATAAATAAAAAACAAAATTGAAAGAAATAATAAATATTTTCCTTTGTATGCGAGTAGTCTTTGTACTGCCACCGAAATATAAAGCTCGAGGAAATGAAAACTTTATTGAACTTTATTCTCAAGTTCATTATTAAAAAATTTTTATGATAAAATACCTACAAAAAAATGTTCATTATCGTTGTCGCGATTGAAGCTTGCAATAAAAATAAATTGTGTTAAATTTTCAATAATAAAATACATTAATTAAACTTTATTGAGTTGCTGAATAAAATGAAGAAGTAAATTTTTTTTTTTTACTGGTTGATTTTTCGGGGGAATATTTGATAACAATTATTTTAAGTGAATCTCTATCTTTGTTGGTATCGCATCAAGTTAATTGATGACAGGCCAGACACCCTTTTATTTTTTCTATACTCTTTTACGACGCACTCAATACTAGTGTTTTATTTTTTATTATATATTTACGGGATCATCGATCGAAGCAACGAGGTGTGTAATAAAAACACGCTACAGACTGAAATAAAAATAAAAGGGGGAAGTTCAAAGCCGCGTGGCACTTCCGGAAACGCGTTAGATCCATACACAGGTGGCCATTAATTATTTATCGCAATGTGTTATCGATCCGTCTGGTGGGTGGCCTCTGGCGTTTTGACTAACCGTATATAAGTCGAGACTCCATTATCTCGATCCTCCCGCCTAGAGCCAGGGGTACGGCTCTCTGCTTGCACAATGAGCTTCTGGTAATATAGCGTTATAAAGGGCGAGTCTGGTACGCCAATGACAATATTAGCATGAAAGATTATTAAGTGCTTTTGTCGATAATTACGTTTCTGGTGGATATAAAACAAAATCCCACTTCCCTTTTTTTTTACATCATTTATCATTTATCAGCTAACTGCTTAATTGCAGTATCGATCCTTGTTAACAAATATACCTTTAAAACACACGATAAAAATGACAAGATAAATCACTGAATAATGTTTCCATTGTCGGAATTAATTCGATGACTGGAAATTAATTATTTTATCAACAGTCAGCTTTTATACATTAGCCGAGTCACCTTAATCCGTCATCGTCTTGAAAAATTGATGGACTGAAATAAATAAACAGAGAAAAAAAAACGAGGAAAAAAATAAAAATTTCCCTGCGTGATTTCTTGTATAATACAAAGTTGATTGCTTAAGAATATAACCAAGTTGTCCATCGATCACTAAATAAGAGGGTAAGAGAGTAAGAGTTTCTGCAAAAAAATGTTGAAGATGGAAAAAAAAAAATATAAAAACGAAAATAGAAAATTTACACGAAGTGGGTAAGGAATACTTAAGTAAGCTTTTGACGTTTATATATATATATATATATATATATATATATATATATATATATATATATATATATATATATATATATATATATATATATATATATATAAACATAACATATATAGATTGATATGAAAAAAAATAAAATAAAATTCCCCTTATCATTTTCACTTTAATATCACCGCGTTCCCTTGACATCGATTTGAGATTACAGCTATTCTTCTATCAGTATACTTTTTACTTTTTTTTCTTTTTCTTGTTCATTTTATTCACCTCATGACATTCAACTGAGATTTGATCACGAATATCCAGCGGCATAGGCATATATTAAGGGAGAGCTTTTATTTGAATTCGTCTTGAATTTAACAGTGATTAAATAAGAAATAAAGCTTGAGCTTGAGTTTAAGCTGAAGATCATGAACGGCGAACTTAGGGTGCAGATTTACTCTGTCTCTTTTTCTCTCGATTGAAATTATCTGTCGAAATGACAATTTTGGGGTGCAGAGGATCTAGATCTAGATGAACAAGTTGAATGAGAAAGAGAAGAAGCAGAAGTAGAAATAGAAGACGAAGGGCAAATAGAGATGGTTGTGCAATGAGTAGTAAAGAGGGTATATAGTTTTCCTTGTAAATATCCTTAAGGAATGAAATCACAGAATACGAGTTATAATTGCTTTCTCGTAGAGTCATAATGACAGAGTAAGTTGATTTTATTAAAACTCTTAATTAATTTACTATTTTAATTCTCGTAACCTTTTAAAGTACAAGTAAACAATAAATTTCATTATAGTTTGGTAATTTTATTTATTTTTATAAAGTTTAAGTTGTTAGGAGCTTTCATTAATTGACAGGAGATTGAAATAATATTTAATAAAGTTCTTTTAATTAAAAGGGATTGATAAAATAAAAAATCGATTCAAAAATTAATTATTTGCGTTAAATACGAATTAATAATTTGATGATTATATTAATAAACAAGTTTAATTATATTTAAACTTTAAAGCAGTTGCTCGAGAGGTAGAACAGTAGTTCGAACTACAGAATTAAAATTTCAGGGTAGTTTTTTTACGAATAACAAAGGACTATTATAAAGTTTATAAATTTAATATCCAGACAAACACAAAGAGGACAAAGTGAGTTTAGAGGCTCGAACTCGAGAGTTTTGGCTAAAATTTGAATGACCCACGTCGGACAGTAGAGTAGACTCGAGAACTCAGTTGTAAATTATTTGTGAGCCCTATTAACGGGGTTTTCGACATGGTAACGAGGCGACCGGTAACGAATCAAGTTTCTCGCTCGAATTCAACCCTCACCGACCGCACTTTGTCTACTTGTTTCTTTACCGCTTCTACTCAATACTCCACAACGCTATTCTGATTATTATCAATAAATAAATATCTCGAGTTTTTTCTACTTATTCGAAATCCTATTTTTATATTAAAGATCATTACGTGTGTGATTTATTTTACAGAAAAAATAAAAATATTTTATTGATCATTTTCAAGATTTTAGGGCACGAGTTTGAAATATAAAACAAGCAGCCCAGTTTTCAGCACGTTTTTATGTTTACACAATTTTCGGTCAGCAAAACGACGATTCGGGAATTTTGATTCTCCAGCGACGACGCAGCCAGAATATTATCAAGACAAACAAATAAAAAAACTATTAAACAATTTTAAGAATAATTTACCGATTCGATGACAGAAAATGAACAAAAAAAATAAATATACTGCAGTACATTTATTTTAAATAAATATTCCGACGTTGGGTATTTAAATTTTAACTATACACGAGTAGACGTAATACAAGTTGATTTCGCGTGATAATCTTAGCTATTTGACATCCGCGAGGCGGTATTATCTGCGTGTTGTATTTTTGGCTGAATTCCAAGGTATATCTGAGTAGTATAGTGTCATCGTACAGACTAAATTGCTTTTGTAACATAAACTGTCGTATACCTATGTGTATACAGTTTACACATAAGAAAGCATTTCGCCTTCATATTATAGTAGTACAGTATATTATATATATATATATATATATATATATATATATATATATATATATATATATATATATATGAAATGTTTCCTCACTAAATTTTTATCTCATTTTATTCTCCATTTACCTCCACTTCGTTTTATCTGTTATTTATATTTTTCTTTTACTTTTTAAAACTCCTACCACTGAAACGGAATCAAGCTCAACCCCGGGACTTGTGCGTTTATTTTATTTTTTTTTTTGCTCAGCATAATAATACCCGATAGACTGAATATCTGTTCGAGTTGTCGTATATTTTTCTACTGAAGATAAATATTGTACATAAACATTACGCAGCATCCCACACACGCAGCTTAACGATGTGATACTGATATCTACCTGCCTTTATTTTATTACATTTTTTTAAGCCCATTTGCTTACGAATGCTGCCGTTTATAATAAAAAAAAAGCACTGTATGCACTTGCTTTTTTTTTTTAGAGTTTCTCTTTTTCCTCTTTTTTTTTTTTTTTTTTTTTTGTGACTTTAACTCGGCGGACAAGAGTAAAAAATGACGTTAGCAGAGAATAACACGAAAGTCCAAACAGCGAATCAAGAGAAAGAACTGAACTTAAAAAGTCGTCTGTCTAAAAAAAGAAATACATTTTTCTTTTTCAAGTTATATAAAATTTTTTTCTTCAATTAGAATATTTAAATAAAAATCCTCGAGCTAAAATTTAACCAGCTGCTGGTACAAGCTGTTGATTTTATTTTTTTATTTATACTACGATCATATGTAACTTTGTGAAATAATAAAATTGAATTGATAATAAATTAAGTTTAGGAAATCCATAAAATTGATAAATAACAAATGGCATGATGATAAGTTAATAAGCTTTTCTCCTTCCTTACTTGGAGGTAATAAGCAAAGGCTTTGATGTCAAAAGCAGAGGAGCAAATCATTCCTAATTGGGTTGTATGCGTGTCAGTGTGGGCATGTATTCGAAGGGAAACTCCAGTCAATTTAACCCTAAGAGTATCTCTAGGGTAGACGCAAAGCTTTGTCTATTTTCCCTTGGGCCCTTGTGTGTCGGACTTTGACGCCACAATCCATCTTCCGAGTCCTTGCGAGATTTTTTGACCGATTGTGTTTACATGTCTAAATCTGTGTACTCGTAAACGCTGGGTATATACGTGTGGCCGCGTCGGCTGGTAGTGTGTGTGATACCATTTTAAAGGGGTTTATTTCATTAACGCGTGGGTTTTGAATTTATCGGCCCAGAGATATACAATGTTGAGCCCAAGCGAAATAGGAAATCCTGGCTTTTAAAAGGCACATTGTCATACTGTAATATAGTTATTAATAAAATATAAAATTATTGCCGTATTTGTTGTGGTCTATGCACAGCATAAATTCATTATAAATGTATAATGTATAATGTATACTGTTATCATTATTACAATTATTGTTAACATAATTAATATGCATTTTAATAGTTCATTGTTATTTGCATTAATTTCGCTTCAAAAGGAGATTATATATTTTATTTGTAAATTTAAGTATATTTTAACTGAAAAAATTAATTATGAAAATAAAGTTAATTCTGATATTCAACGGCGTGGTTGTTATAATTATGAATAACAGAATTATTTATTACAGGATTGCTGAAAATAGTTTCGGTATAAAGTTTATTGCAGAGATTACATCAGTTATTTATTAACAACTAAATTATCTGTGATTAACTATCATGTTTTAGTTCAGTGAATTTTCATCTCTAAAGCGGATTAAATACTTTAGTTAAAAGCACGGCATAAAAGTTTGTTTGTTAAAGTATTAATTTAAAAAAAATAGATCATCTTTTTATTGAAAAAAAATTCCTTTGAAATGTGTGTCAATATCACTGAGAGAATTTACTGCAAACAAATCGGTTTAGTAGTTTTTTTTTTTTTTTTTTTTTTTTTTTTTTTTTAATGAAAAAAGATTTTTATGAACTCTGATATAGAAAATATACATCCAATTAAATAAAAATTTTTAAATTAATATTTATAATTTATATGTAAAAATTTATAAATTTTTTGCGTAAAGAACTGATCTAGTCAATAAAATTTTTAATATGAAAAATTTTAAATAAATTTAGTTTGAAATATTTAATTTTATTTCAAGAAAAATTGAACAATTTGAGAATTAAGTCGAGCTATAAATCATTGTTTAGTTCCAAAAACTATAATTTGATCGATTTTATAACCGAAGTGAACTTTCAAGTCGATGGAAGTAAGAGTAAATAAATTGGAGTATTAACAACCCAAGTAAAGCTGAAAGATTTACGATGTGAAGTAAAGTGAAGCAATTAGGTGGAAGTAGAAGTGATAATTGGCCAAAGGGTCTTCGACTGCAACCAACAGTCAATTTCCTGTTGGAACCCTTGACACCGATCGGAGAACCCTCGACCACTTAAAGGTCGCTGCGCACAACACACGAATTAGGGATCGGACAGAGGATTCTGTCTGAAACAGAGACTCGTGTGTCGCGACAAACTACTATCTGGCAGACCGTACGGTACATCAACCCTTACATTACCCCTCGCACTGCATTACATAACATTACACCAAGTGAAAGTCCTGCACGGTGGTGCGCTCTGTTACGAGGTGGTTGTTTTCGCTATCCGTGTCTTGATCGTGTCTCGTACACTACAGTAATACAACATCAGCGGTTACTAGCCAAGTCTTGTACATTCTACACGTTTCGCGAAAATCCCTCGGTGCATAAAATTATTGGAAACGTGCAGGTGCACTAAATCCTCCAATTTCGCTTCGTAGGTGTAATTCCCCGATAATACATCGACGTATAAATTTAATATTTACTCAAGCTGATACTGATGTAATTACATATTGTAATTAAAATTTTCTAAATAATAAATTACTTCGTCACATATAACACCGGATATTTATTTTTAATTAAAATTTTTTTCTACCGACTGAATTTTCCGCAGATTGTCAAATATTGGTAAAAAAAATTAAAAAAATTTTTTTTTTCACTGCAACTTAATAATTTATAATTAAAAAAGTTAAATCAATTAAAATAAAGTTTTTCAGTGTAAAAAAAAATTTTCTGGAATTCTCCGTGCTTGTGGTATTTAAACGGCAGATTAATGTGGGTTGTATTAAAATGCATCGGAGTACTGGTGATACGTGACGCTGCCTTATGAGATACGCTCGCGGATAATAAGCGCGATCTGTAGAAAATAAAGAAAGAAAGAGAATATTGGAAGCGCAATCGATCCAAGCGATTAACTTTCTCGAGTAATTCGAATACACTCTGTACGGTATGGCCTTATGGTAGTTATCTAATAGTTTAGTTCTGAATAGTAGTATAGAGGACAATCAAAGCTACACGTATTGAGGGAGTATTGGATTACCGTATACGTTCGAATATTGCGCGAGACGATGTTTCGTGAACCATTAAATCACACATACCGAAAGTTGAATTGGGTTTCTGTTCTGCAGATTTGCTTTTTCAAATTGTTCGCTAACTTTTTTCATTCAGTGATATTGTGTTATGTCTAGGAGTAGAAAAATGTCTGTTGAGATAGACAATTACAGTTCAAATGTTCTTTGATTGATATGATTGATAAAAAAAATTAACTCGTTGTATGAAAAAAATTTCTGAGCTCAAAAAAAATTATTTTCAAAAGTTTTATCACTTATAAAATTAATTTTTTACCTTAAAAGTTCTTTAGAATTAAAATAATTTTTTTTAGTATATTTAAAATATTTCTTTCAATTTATCAAATATTTATTTTGGTCATAAATGGATGAGTTCATTTTCGTGTAATCAGAGAATGTCATGCACATTCTTAATGTAAACATTAATTACATGGATTCCAGCGGTGTAATTGATATTCGCATATCACTAATTAGATCAATAAGGAATATACGACTGCTATTTATAATAATGCAGTGTATTAACTAAAATGGATTGATAAATGGAATATTTAATTGCAATGGTATCGATGGAAGTCAACAGAATATTCTAAATGTCTGATAAATTTTTATGAGCTCAAACACGTTATAATCTCGGAATATAATCCTTTTATTTAGAGTCTCGACACCTTGGAGGTCCTGAGTGGAGTCCCGGGGGCACAATAACCCGAAGCGCTCAGAAATCTCTTGGCTGTTATATTATATATAAAATAAGAATAAAAGCGAGCAAGAGTAGGAAGAACCAAACACACGCCTTGTCTATTTGTCTCCTCGTAGCCGGCTTGTGTTGTTTGTTCCCACTGGCGTTCTCAAGATCCTTCACAGGCGCTCGAAAAGTTTGTTGCTGTGTCACACTACCACTCTTACCAGATAGAAGTCAAGTGGATATCTCGAAACACTGGCTACGTCTCGAGCGAGTCCTTTTCTTTCTGTCAGGAATCCCGTTTTAACATTTAACAAACAAAAGTTGTATCATAACATACTCGGAACTTTTAGTTTTATTTTTTCATAAAAACAAAATTGTTTGTTTGTTTTTATTTTTACTTTTCCTTGCAAGATTTTTTTTATGAATTTTAATGTTTAAAAAAAAATTAAATTTTTATTATTATCTGAGTCGGTGTTTTAAAATCCTCTTTTCAATATTTATACTCTAAGATCTTGAATTTTTTTGATATCGAAATCGTAATCTTTTTGTTTACACAAAGGCAAGTAAAGTGAATATTTTCACACTGAGAAAATGTCTCGTTTCACTGAAATAGATCTATAAAAAAAAAAATAGAAAAAAAAAATACTCGAGTTTCCATTTTGGAAAAAATAGAAATGAGAAATAGCCTGAAGGACTTTTTCACATCTACGAATATTTTATCTTAGATTTGATATTAGATGACACTGAAAAGCAGAATATTGGACCCAGAAATTGAAAGAATAAATTTTTTTTACTTTTATTATTTAAAATATGTAAGAATATCTAAAGAGAAAATTATTCTCAGATAAAAGTCAATAGAAAGCAAATATAAGTGTGCATAAAAATCCGAGTTTCGTGAATTTCTTCTTCTCCTTGAATAGTAAATCCCGTATAAAATTTTTCGCTTCAAAAATCGACAGCTGAATAAAGATAAGACGCTTTTTTTTATATACTTTCCAAAAGTTACTTTGCGAGTACTCACAGCAGGAGTAAACGTCGTTCATCCAATGATGTAATATACAAAGTGGGTCGATTTTATTTTTTAACGCTTCTATCCCTCTAAAAAAAATTAAAAAAAAAAAAAAAAAAAAAAAACGCGTTCTCGAGGTCAAGAGATTTATTTCCATCTCCTATAAAAATATAATCTCTCATAAAAAGTAAATTTTAATAATTTTTAATAACATTTCAAGCAGCTCTCGTCCTTCATAACTTTTTTATTGTTAAAAAATTCATTAATCTAAATTTTTTTTTATTTAAATTTCAATTTAATTTAAATGAAGTTTTTCTATTAAATGAAAAGAAAAAGACTATTTTTTTACGATTTAAAAATAAAAAAAAAATTCACTGACAAAATGGAGCACTATTAGCATTTACAAACATCCAGGAGAGTTTCGATAGCTGGAGAATAAGAAAGAGGAGGCTGAAAATGAGTTTGGGAATGGCTGGCGCGTAGTGATTACACTACTATGACTCGTTGTGACTAAAGTAGTTGAGCCGTAAGTTCAGTCAGCCGGGTAAGGTCTGATACCTTTGGCTGCACGCGCGGACAATGTATTTCGTCCCAGTGAACACGAATGATAATCACGCGCATTGTACACGGGCCACAGACTCGTACAAACGACTGTTGAGTCGAGTGCTGGAATCTACTACCGGCACAGGCATTGCAACCTCTGCCTCTGCCATTACTGCCACCACTGCTGCTTGAATAACTTCTCTTAGCCATTATACCATGTGTGATAATGTTACTTTGTGCGACATTAATAACGTCCTTGGATTATTTAAACTTTAATAGATTTAATTGCATTGAAACAAATCATTTGACCATTTCATACCAAACTCCTGTATTTAAATATAAATTCTGAAAAGCTTTGGGTAATTTAACTTCGCCCTCTGAATAAACTATTACATTAACTTGATTAAATATTAAACGGCGGCATTTCCGTCAGTTTATTTCAACTTTTTCGAACCGATACATTTTATGGCTAGAGGTCTTACAATTATAAAAATAAAGAGTCTTACTTTTATTGATTTAAGAATAAAAGTTTACAGATGAAAATTAAAAAAAAAGGTCACTAGTTTATTGACGCGGGAAGAAAATCCTGGCAAGGATCCTCGTTAGTATCAACGGAACCCGAGTAATTCTCGAGTGACGGATAGCATATAAAAGCTTACTCCCGGGTCAGAGTAAACCGTGCTGATGGATCGAGCCATTCGGGATTTTCAGCGTGGATCAAATACCCGTTTGTCAGACTACGGGTCGGTTGACCTGTAGAGATCTCGTCGGAATTATAACCGTATTTTCACTCCCTATATTTATTTATTTATTCGTTTCATTAAAAAAATAAATAAAAAAAAAAAAAACCAACACATCGGAATAATATTAAATGTGTTCAGAGGATTTGAAAAAAGCTTTTTGACACACATAAATTTTTTTTAGCCGTTTGCTTTATTTATCTTATATCTGGGGGCTAAATTATTATTTGAAGAAATGCATGCAGGAAATTTTGAAATGGATGCGAGTGAGCTTAAATAACGGAGCGAGAGCGTATAGTATCGGTAGGGACCACATCACAGCTGATGGATAGAACTGGCTGGCCCGTCATCGTACATCAACAAAACGCTCGACAGGAGCTGACGAAAAAGAGGGAGAGAGAGAGAAAATTTACGTTATATACGTAAACGTCAGGGGACGAAGGATTTAGGGATAAAAGGGTCGCAAGCGTTGGATGCGCGGAATCCTACGTCAACCAGTTTTCCCCGTGGTGTTGGGTGGTTGGATGCCTGGATGCCAGGACGGGTGAATGGTGCTGAGTAGAATGAAAGAGGATACACGGTGATGGTAGTGCCACTTTACTGATGGCTTCAGGGAAGGCTACATCAACTACACTGCCGGATTCAGTTTGAGCTTAAGCTCGTGTACGCATCGTAGAACATGGATAACCTTCGACTCTGCTCTGCTACATTCTACTCTACTGAAACTCTGGTGTACTCTCTTCCGTGTGATATGTAGTTTAGTGTGAGATCGTGAATATCAGAGGAGTATCCAGGTTTAGCCCTTGCGACAATCGAAATTCGAGCCTGGTATACGAGAATAGCAGTGCGATGATGCCAGTGGCTCCTACAGCCCTCTTGATGGTCATTATACAGAGGGCCCTAGAACGCGGGAATAGATGGCAAGCCGAGGGATGGAGCCCACTAAATTCTCCTGAGGCGTTACTACCAGGCTTTTGCTTCGCAAATTGATTCACCCTATATTGTCTCGGCTTTCAAGGAGCTCTGGGAATTTGATTGGAACTAAAAACCTGTATTGTTGTCTACTGGACGGATTCGATAAAATATATTGTCATGTAAGACTTTATAGGACTTTCGGCTAAAGTAGTTTCTTGAGGAAATACTTTAGAGCTTTTTGAGCCAACGATTTATTCAGATTTTAAATTTAAATCGAATAATGAGTAATGGTGTAATTTATAAAATTTGATTTTAGATTATTTAATATCGATAGCTATAGATAAGTAGTCAATTGAGCAGAGTTAAGACACTTACTTGATTGCCTGGATTTCCTCTCGACTTTTATATTTATAGACTCGGTAAATTATTTAGGAAGGAAATTCTCGAAAGTGAGACATCTTATTATTGATTCAAAAGTAGTATTAAATTATATAATCCCACTTGTATTAGTGTAAGTGAGCTTGAAAAAACTTGGAAAAATATTATTTATTTTTGAAAATAAAATTTGTTTTTAAAAAATGCCAATAAAAATGAAGTTTATAGTTGAAGAGAGCCGGCTGGATCGAGAAGAGGTTATCATCTATATATATTTAGAAGAGAAATAAAATAAAGGGTATTTTGCGTAATAGCTGGGGAGTCTGTAGTACTTGTTAAAAGTTTGTTGTACGAGTATAACGAGTATAGTTGAGATGAGAGTGATTATTGCCTTATTTCGTCGAGTTGAAACTATGGGGCTCAATTTTTCTTTAAAAATAGTTTAAGTTATTTATTTATTTATTTATTTTTTTTTTTCAATTGCTATTTTTATTTTTTTATTTGGCTGCTATTGTGGGAAACGGCATTTATATAAAAACTAACGTTTCCGAAGAGGATGGGGTAAGAATAAAAGTAGCATAAAAATAAAGAGTACTTTAAGTGAAAGTAATCTCAAAGTCAAAGTGCACCAGGAATTATAGAGGTTTTAATGTTAATCTTCGTCTTCCCGGTTTTTCATGAGCGCAACCTTGATGGACTATCATACGGTAATGGCGCAGATCGCGCGCCATACTGAAACGTGCCAATAAATTTTTATTGCTACTTTATGATAATAACGACGCGGGTATACCGATCAACGAATCCATTTTTATCGTAATAGGATCTTAAATCATATTTCTCGACACCCGGTTGTATAGAACGTATGCAGTTACTCAAAATATACCCAAGCTTTTTATTTTTATTTTTTTATTATCGCCTCTACTCGCGCTTGTGGTCCGTTGGTGATTGAAGATCACACCGAACACAAGCGCAAAAAATTTTAAAGGAAAAAAAAAATAAGCAAGAACCGTAAACTTTTGTTATAGCCTGAACTTTTAGCAGTTTCACGTTTGACAATGGCTAATAAATACCCAGTGGCCTAAAAAATTTTTCCCTTTTCTTTATGACGATCCAATGTCATCTTACATTTTTCAATTTATGAAAAACTCGATCGATAAGCAATAATGCCCACATGCTTGTGAACTAAAAAAAAAAAAACTCTTTTTAGTTTATGGTCTACAGATTTTTTCGCTCTAAAAATATTTGTTAGTATATCGGATCACTCAAAATTTTTTAGATTATTTTATAAATTGTCAAATAAAACATTTTATTTGCCAGAAAGTCAAAATTGAATTTTTTGAGGATCATTCTTAATTTTCTTTGAGCTGTTATATTAATTAAAAATTTTTGAATAGTATTTTTATGATTATATTGATCTTCATCCTTGAAAAATTAATAAATTTTTCCTTTAATCCATTGATTGTTCTTAATAACATTGCTTATCTACATTCAATATATTCAATTTTGAATGATTAACTATAGACCAATCAGCAGAGTGAGGATTTAGAAACGATATAAGCAGACTACGACCCTTCAATGGTTAAGTCGGCTTCGAAACAATTGGGAAAGGTTATAATTTCCGAGGGTTGCAAGTCTAATTGTTGATAACTGAATTTATAAATTGAGGATTCTAATTACAAGGACGCTAAAAATTTGGAAAATCAATAAAAAATTTTGTGATAGGATCAATCAAAGTTTTAACAAATATCAATTAGCAACATATTAAAAATTTAGCTCTTAATTTTGTAAATTGCAATTTAAATTGAAAATTGATCATCAAAATTAATAAAGACGCCAATAAATATTTAGTTTAGAGAAACAGTGACGAGATTAGAAACAAATAAAAAGACACTAAGTTTGATGTTACTTGATAGAGAGTATAAAGTGTCAAAGCCGACGAAAAGCAGATATGGGGAGATATAGAAGCAATTAATATGCATGAGAGTCAAATCCCGTGCTTAGTATGCGGGACATCATCATCACGATGATAGTCTGATCGTCGGGGCAGATTGTTCGACAATAGAGTGGTTGCGTAGCTTTGAATTGCAACTATCGCTGACATTTAATATCCGAGCAGTACTTTCTCATGTAGAAGTAGAGAGGTTAATCCCAACTATTTATGACTCGATAGATTTTCTCTTACTGCTACCACTGGTGGCCATCAAATAAATTAAATTTTGAATATTTTATAATCAGATTAACGTGCTTTACTGATTTCAATTCAACCTTAAAAAAATTTTACCGTCAAAGTTCATACGCTAGGTACATTCGATAACGCATACATTCGGTGCCCTTGGTAAAACGCTGACTGTTGCGAGTGAGTATGTTTCTTTTTTTTTTTTTTTTATTTTATATTTTATTTAAAATTTTCGGACGAGTCGCCGGTGGAATAATGCATACGACCGTACGCTGAGTTTAATTCATTTAAATGCTCCATTGAGCTGGAGAGAGTCAGGCTGACCAGTCAGTCTGCTGGTCTAGACCATACCTACCAGCAAAACGAATCGCACCATTTATTTCACAATTCACCCTTTAACTTTCTCACCCTACGGATATTCTGTTTTACGGCTACAATGCCGTTCCTCACCGACATTCCAAGCAAACCCTAGGTCTGTCTGAATAACAAAATCAACTCTCTAGTTTTTTTATTTATTCTGTTTCGTAAAATAAATTTAAAACTAAATTCTGTTCTATTTTTATTTTTTTTAAGCTGTGCGTTATGATTTTATAAAAATCATATTGACAAAAGAATTTAAAATATTTACGTTGATTTCTGGCCCTTCATTATTAATTAATAATTCGATTAAATATTTAAACTGCTTTACAAGGTAAAATATAAGCTGATTCAATAGGGGTGAATATTTAACGAACAACTGGAATACAAAATCTTCCGATAATTATACTGTTGATTGCTCGAACACGCTTATTGGAATTGATTATCTATATTGAAAGAAATAGAGTTGGTTAAACTATTTTATAGTTGAATGTAATGTAAACAGCAAAGCTGATTATAAAACAAAACTTATTTGATGATACAGGTGAAAATTGAGAAGCTTGAAACAATAATAAGACTGCGATGGGAGAGAATCAATGGGTTTGTGAAATTTACAGTGGCGAAGGTATATATTTGTATAAGCCAAACAACCAATCGATAGTGGTTGGGGTTTCAGGCACACTTGTAACGTATCATAAATGAACGTGAATGAGATACGATTTCAACGTCAAGGTGTAACCACTATTTTCACCGTCAATGTCAGGCGATTTGAGATTGCTGAAACCTCTCTATCTTTGTACACCAAGAGAGCAAACCCAATTTTTCATCAATAACTAACTATTTCCAGCTAGTAGCGTTTTTAAATTTCGACAACTTGATGGTTTAATTACAGATTTAAATTATTCGGTTTAAAAGAATAAAGGAAAAAGTTTTTTTTGGAACAAACGGGTTGAAAATGAAAATAAAATAGATTTAATTCTATTAAAACTGGTAATAGATGGATATTTTGTTATCGAGATTGAAGTTTGTTTTATTCGGAAGCGTACGTCGAGTTGTGTCTCTACAGTACTGGGGAAATGAAAAATTAACAGACGCGACGACGCAGAGTTGCAGAAAACACAGTCGGGAATGAGAAATGTCACTTGTGAAACACCGACAGTCTGAAGAGGGACACACAGCACTGGAGGGATGGCACGCCCATTAGAGTTGCGATTCATCACGACCCTGTCATCGTGACTAGTGCGATCAGGCTTGATATGCTCCATTACCTTGTTTCCGATTCGGATTATCTTCGCACTTTTGATATTGTGACGTGTTGATCAATCTCGAAAATTCAACGTTGCAATTTTTATTTTGTTATCTATTTTTTTTTTTTTTTTTTTTAAATGAGAAAATAAATGTAAAAAAAATTAATCAAGTAGATTTAAGAGAAAATCTGTTTAGGCTCAAGAAAATAATCATAAAAATGATTTTGTTGACGTAAAATTTTTTATTCTGAGATAGACGAGTATTCAACGAGCGTGACTGACATTAAAATTGATTGATAGTATCGTATGATTGATTGATTACTCTCAAACTTTTATCTGGTGTCTTTTTTTTTTTTTTTTTTTTTTTTTTATAGAATACAGTTTTCTCTCAATCTTTTGTAAATTATCGTCTAAGCATTCTTTATTAATATAAAAACTTTAAAAGTTTTACCTCTGCATGGAGATTTGTTAAGAATTGATGGCTTAAAAAAAGATTTGACATTTTTTATCTAGAATTTATTTAATTATTTTTCATGATTGCGATGAGTCGCAGAGTAGGGTGGTTTTATTGTATGGAAAATCTCAAGGCTTAAAACATTATAGAGGCAAAAGTGAGAAGGATATTGTGTCTATTCGTCCGTGTCTACGGGAGTTAAATTATTCGTTGAAAATCTGGACTATTTTCCAGATGAGAAATCCTCGAAGTATCTCTTGACTTGACGGGGACAAAAACATACGGGTAAAGAGTGCAGTGAGGGAGAGAAAAGATGTTGGGCAAAGGAAAGTCGGGAAAGAAGTAGAGAGACAGTAACAGTAGCGGTAACAGAAGAAGAGACAACTCAAGAGAGAAACCTTTTCTAGTTCTTCACAATATTCTTATACCGGGGCTCTTACTTCCGGAGCTACTCTATTTTTTGCGCTCTTATTTTCCGTCATGGCCCTTTACAAAGACGCCATCGCCACATAAAATATAAGAAAAAAATGTTTTTTTATCAACCATCTTCTTATATATTTAGATATATGGATAAGTATATAGGTATACTAAATAGAGTGCCGTGTATTGCGTTGTGGGATTGAAAAATTCTAATAAAAACGGGTTATTCTTGTGCGGCAACGCCTTAAGGGGGAGCGAAATCAATTTCTTTTACGACGTAGAGGTTGCAAGAAAAATACGCGGGACGTCTTATACATAGCTTTCTTCTGGTGACTTTTTTAGATTTTTTCCCTTTTTCCATACCGAGAGAAGGGGAATATGGAGAATTGTCCGGGTAGAGTCAACCTAGTTGACTTTACCCCGAAACCGAGCGTGAAAAAGAGCAAAAGAAGTTCATTTCAACTTTTCGATCCTATTTACTTACGCGGGTATCTATAAACGAAGACTTGAGTCGATTTACTTGATTGCTTATCTACAAATACGACTTTTATTTTTATTTCATGAATCTGAACTTTGTTTTTCTCTCATTGTTAAATAAATGATGTAAAGCAATAAAATTAAAATTTCTCTTCAATTTATTTATTTATTTATTTATTTTTTTTTTTTTTTTTTACTATTGTCCCACAATGCAAAGAATCACAGATAGAAATAAATATTTATATTTGAAAGCTGAATATTTACCGTAAAAAGTAAATGGCTAAAAATATAACCAGCAGCAGCAGAAATAGTAAAAGTATGGGATGCATTATTTCTCGTGTCTTTTATACATACTCCATATACGGAAAATATTCTTAGAATTGCTAGAGTTTCATTGGCCCGTGAGCCAATTCACAAAGCCGGAAAGGCCGTTTGGCTAGTCTAACTGGATATAAATTCTCGTGCAGTCGAGGGTAAAACCTTAACCGCGCCCGTATTACTTCCTTGGGTTTCTGGCTTGCGTTTGCGATATTCTCAAGTAATCGAACCCTTGCTTTGCTTTATTAAACTTTAAGCTCACAGTTATTTCCACTGGTATTCAAGTCGCCGTCAACTAACGGCCCTTCTTTTCATCTTTCATCGAATTCCATCAGTTATCCTCAGCGATTTGATATTAAAGCAGTAAATAAACGTATTAATATCAATATCAATATAAATATTAATATAAATAGGGGACAAAAAAAAAAACGTTAGCGAATGAAAGTACGTATGGAATGTATATTAGTACATAGAGATAATCGATGCACTGGAATTCCCGTATTGCAAGGTATTCAACGTATTATAAAGAGAATTTAACGTGACTTCCACTCCTATAGGAGGAGTATTTTCTATCTACATCTATGATCTCGACTCTGGCCCGCCCTTTTATTCTCTTACTCATCCCTGGGCAATTTGACTCTGTTTTATCTCAATAACCCCCAGAGTACTTCTTCCCTGGTCGGTCTCAAGAGTTAACAGATACGCTCTCACACTTACACACACGGAAAATTTTGTAGAAGGCACGGAGTGAAGCGACGTACATGCAAGTGTACACACATACATATAACAGTGAAAAAGTAAAGGAGTAGAGATAGCAAAAGCGAGATCGCGAAAAGTATTTGGAAAAGCTCTCTTATGGTCATTCGCCCTTTCTCCGAGGATCAACCAAGGCAGTTTCCCAAGACTTTTATTTTCCGACGGAATATGACGGGATTCCGCGGAGAAGGCATGCTCGGTATTCTCACGTCGTGAAAGCCCGCATGTCGTCAGGACTTCATATAATCCGATGGCTTCCCATTAACCCCCCCCCCCCATCCCTATCCCCATCCCCTTCTGCTACGACTCCAGTATTTCTGAGCCTCATCCCCTTATCTGACTACTTCTTTTTCTCCATTTCTCTTCTCACTCGCCGTAAACGACTATCGACCTCTTATAAGCCCGCCGTTACTACCGATATACCCTCAAATATATACCTATATATATTTTTTTGGTCCTCGTCTCTTTGCCAGCCGTCGTTCTCATCGTCATTGGAATTTTTCTGGCAGCCATAGGATACGAGCGAAAAATAAAAATAAAAAGATTTATTATAACATCTGAATTCTCAGTAAGTAATAAAAGGAATTTCTATGAATTAATATTTCAGCACTCATGCACGTCGTTTATTGATTATGTCACTGTATGCAATTCTAAATTCAATCTCTATTGTATACCCTCATTCGCACTCTCTTTTGTTATCGTTGCTTCCGAATAAGCACGAGGTTATTACGAGTAAACGACCACACAGTACTACCTCGATAAAACTATTTTCGCATATCAATACGATCAATTTAGATATCTAATATGATTTCAAAGTGTGGATGTATGGATAGCATAGTATCTCGATAAATTAAATTAGGGATAATTTTACGGAACCGACAGTCAAACATAAACTTATTCAACTTATGTTAAGATTTTTCTGGGACTTATTTGTAAAAAAAATGACGAAAGAATAAATTTAATATAAAATTATGAAAATTATTCAATTCAACTCCAGTTACATAGAATATCCATTGGCTATTAGTCCAACGCTATTTCAACTTGTTATTTCCGACCTAAATTCCGATCAATTCCAATCATCGTGTCAAATATACGTCAATTCACTTTGCGCGACACTATTGCTATGGTTACTATCTGTCGTAATATAAATTTATATCTATATATCAGTAGATATATTTGTAGACCACCCTCGTGAAATAGAAATGGCCCCTTAGTAGCTGGAACAGCGGATATATGTAACAAGTCGGGCACTAGCAACTAAAGTTCAATGATAGAGAATGCGCACAAGGGATGAAGAGAGAGATGGATAGTTAGAAAAAGAGAGATGGAAAGAGAAATAACTGGATTTATATGAGAATTTATATCGAACCTGTCAATTATTAGAATGTCACATAGAAATACATTGGCTATAACCGTAAATTTTATATACCTACGCTTTTGGGCAACCACTGCATTACTACGCCAGAAAACCGGATAGGAGCACAATCTTCTAGCGGACATCCCGGTGATTTCCTCCTGCCATTTGCATCTCTTTATTTTTTTTTCTTCCACCACTGAATTTAAAGACGAAAAAAGTTTTTCGAATTTTTACAAACTTTTCATTTAATTTTTTTTTTTTTTTTTTCGTATTTTTAAAGAAAGTGAACGAAAAAACATGAAAAGAACATAAAAAATGAAGGGAAGAAAATGAAAAAGGTAAAGTTTACTGCCATATGTCTGCCATACATAATCCTAATGTTAGTGAAGGGAAAAAGTACACAAAGAAATGCCCGTGGGTTTTTTAGTAGTAGCTGTTAGTATACACTCCCTCGAGAACAGTTTCACTTTAAATGGAATGTTAAGCCACCCCCTTCGCTATTTCGCTCCCTTCTAAAGTAATAGCCAAGTGCAAGGTTAAATGCCGCCAATGCTTCGCCATACGCCAGCAGACTTTCGGTTTTCTTGGATAAATGTACCCATACACAAGCCCGGGGGTAGAAAGACGTATGGCTTGCCAGTAAGTATACATTGAAAGTAAGACCGATAGTGCTCGTATTCGGAGTATAGAGAGCAGAGAGCAACCAGTAGAAATGGCTCCGGAAACAAACGGGATGGGTTAGAAAGAAGTGAGCTAGAGAAAGCCAGATGCGATAGAAACAACCAGAGAAATTTCGTACTGGTGTTCGGACGCCGGATTGATGCTTTTCATTGTTCACTTGGAAAAGCGAATTCTGGTTCACCGCAAGCTCTCCGATATCCAGAGAAACCTGGGAGTTTCAGACTCGGTCACGCTCCTGAAGTTAAAGGAGGATCAAGAGATTGAGAGAAATGTTCCCGAAATTCAGGGTACATTCGTTTGGGTAGTGCTCGCTCGTTACCAAGATTACTGCCGAGTTTTGTTAAACTCCCAGTTTGTTTATGTTTTTCCTCAAAGGCTCTAACAATCGTTAAAGTTTTACGGTTTATTTGCCGCGGAAATTTTTCATAAGTAGTCCGAGTCTGGACTTGTAATGCAGTCTTTGTGACGGAGATGAATCGTTGGAAGTGGGCTGGAGCTTTATTTTTGCTGTCTCAGTGGCCAGTTCTCATTTTTAAGACGATAAAAGATACCAAAGGGTTTAAAACGCCTTCGCTTCAAAGGGAATTTAATGACAAATACTTTGTTGTCTGACGACTGGGGATAAATTATGCGAAAGTATTTAACAACCAAAAGATAGTGATATTATATTGTGAGATAAAATTTGTAAATCGGAGGAGAAAAATATAAAGCCGAAGATATCCATAAACATGGACATAAAAGTGGTTGTGGTGAAAGAAAACAAGCGGACCCTTATACTTTATCGAGTTTCTTTTAGGTACATCTCAGAATGGCTGAACATTTCCAGTTCGAGGAAACTAACAGAAGTGAAATGTGCAAACTTGTATATGTCCTAATATATGTTAAAGTATATACACCGTATCAATTTTTTCCGGTTCATTCAGTGGAGCAAAACAAGAACATCTATCAGGATCCAAACGATAAAATAGATAGAAAGCTGTCAAGCTGAAGGTTTAATTATAAGGGTGGTTGATATATGTATGTCTCGGAAATGCTTACACGACTAAGCGAACCTCTAAAGATTTTATATGTTTGTATATATGTATGCTTGTATACTTAGAGTGTGTCAAAGCTGTGAGGAAATATCGATTTATAAGTCTGATCAGTCGCGTTGAATCATCTCACCCTACGACTTGTCCCCGCGGGAGAAAACGATTTTGCACATTACACAATATTTTACAACGATACTGCCTTATTCGAAGGCGTGACACTCATTTTAAATATAAGAAACTCCAGTGAGACTGATTCAGTGTAATGTAAACCACGAGAGGCAGTTTGTAGATTTATATATGTATACATATATATATTTTTTTTTCATTTTTCTTCTTTTATACTTTCCTTCTTCCTCCTTTTTTTCATTTACTCGCGTCACACACGTCGGGGGTTCTAACGACGATTTGTCGCTTTATTTATCGTTCTACTATATAATACCCCAGGGCGGTCTGTTATGCTCATATTCGTGGAAAAGACAAATGTCTCTGACACATTTGATATGTGTGACATATCATAAAGGTTATCATAAATGACAAAAAACAAATAAGAAAATATCTTTGTCGATCAATAGTGAAACTACTCTTACTACCATTGGATTAGGGTTGAATTTCCCGTACCGTATGAATGTATGTAGGTCTTCTTGAGGATGCAAACAGCAATCACTTTTTAGTAGAGCGCATAGAAATTCTCTACTTGTGAACTCGAGATTTCAGGAAAATTGCATTATTTTTTGCTGTCTAGATTTTCTATGTTTTCGGACTGACAAAAAACAGCTGACAGTGAGGAATACGTTTTAACGTTGGATTTAGTAACTTACCAAGTCAATATAGCCAAAGAGAAAGTTATAAAAAGAAAATAAAAAAAAAATACGGCTTTCTTGTACGGCAAACTCAATTTTCCGGCCCCTTGTACGCCCTCTGTGATTTTAAATGTAGTTAGGGCAGATTTCTCAAGTGGAGAAACGACAATTTGATTTAACTTATATATTTTATTTTATTTTTTTTCTCAATATAAACCCAAAATCAGTTTCTGATTCCGGCATACTTTTCTTGTTATTATTTTTGTGCTCGAACGCACGTACTGAAAGTATATTTCCTTTGATCTAGATATAATCCATTGTCGGTATTGACAACACAAGGGAGAAACGGTATTATAAAGTGGCTAACTTAATAACTTTTCCCAAGATTACGAGCCTACACTTTGTGGTTGTATAAATGGCAATATAAGATAATTCGATGGTAACTTTGATGTCTTTTTCGTTCCCCTTTGGTTTACCTTTGATGTAGATAATGTAATTCTAGGGGAGCTGATTGAGATTGCTATTTCTTTTAAATTATTTCTTACATTAGCCACTCCAAAATTCAGAAGTAGACTTTAAATTAACTAAAAAAAAATGTCTCTTTCTCTTGAGTTACCTCCACTCCCATTATTTAAATTCATCAATTTTTTTTTTTTTTTTTTTTTTTTTTTACTTTTACTCGTTCTTCATCCAAGTTTTGTTGTTTTTCTGTCGCTAAGAAAGCCACTTTTAAACTTTAAAATAGCACAACACCGTAAAAAACTTCGAATTTTCTATATTCTTAAACGCGTGTAGGTTGAATTGAGAATTCACCTGGCTAACAAAAAAGCACTAGCGAAGAAACGCCTTTCCAGACTCTGGAGATTTCATACTGTCGCTGTAGACATGCTGCTACTTCTATTTATACATACATCTATAGATCTATACATGTAAACATATATAAACCAGTCCCATCAACTTTTCTACTTTTTCACTTTATCCTAACGGCCGATGAAAGCTGGCAAGCTTATGCAGCAAATCGATCCCGAGTTAAAAACCTTCTTCACCCTTATATCCACTCTCATTTCCGTTACTTCAAGGTTTCATCTACTTTCTTATATTCTCGACTGGGTATTTATGACGAAAGTAAAATACCCTACCTTACTACACCTTAGATTCTGACCGTACCGGGTCTGTCATTTCGCTCAAGCTGATTTTTTTTTAAAAGGGATAGTTGAGCTTTCATATGCAAATTTTTTAGTCGTAAAAGTCCTCGTTTCCTGAAAACAACTTTACTTTCGGTCAAAATCTTACTACTCTTTATTTAATGTTTTATTTTTTTTTTAAATAGCAATAATTAAAGTAATTTTATTTCACGGTAATTTATTCAATTTTAATTAAGTTACTAACTTGCGCTGTTAATCTTTTAATTCAATCCTGTCGGGAAGATTGTAGCTAGAATGAAACTTTATTTCGTTTTAATTTTATTTTTTCAAACGTTAAACTCAGTGTAGAGTATAAAATGAAGATGACGACGTGGCTGCCGTGAAAAGTGGTCGCAGAATGACGGGAGTAAAATTGGCGCGGATGTCAGCGAGCGCCGACGACACGAGAAATCCTCAGGGTTTTTAAAAGTCACTGTCGCTGAATCCTACCGCAGACTCAGACGGTATAAATTGAATTATGGCGTTTGCCGTTCCACAACGTTTCTCCTATCCCTTGAGTTTCTGACGCACAGTTCCTACGCTGTAATGTGCTGTGCTGTGTATTATATACGGGTATTTATTTATAAACAAAATATATACATCTCCAATTACCTGATGTGAGAGTAACACTGCGTAAATATATTTAGTAAAGCTATAAAATACGTGGGTAGCATTTATTTTATGGATAATTATTTCGTTTTGTATGCCTCGATAACCATGAATAAATTTTTTGTACCCCAACTCGTCGCCTGTAAAAATAACAGCGGCGGTCAGTGACGAGCGCACACAATGTACATGTACGTGACGTATTTTATTTTAAAATAAAATATTTCGAAAAAAGGACTTCCAAATAGAGAGAATGAAAAATTATCGTCCAGTAAATAAATATTTAAATATATATATACACTAGTCACAAAAATTAAGGGATATAAAAAAAATTCCAAATTTTTTGGTGATTTTCAGCGAGCTGTAACTCCGAGGAAAATGATCGCACAGAAAAAAAAAAAAAAGCAAATTGTAGCTCCAAGTGTCTAGTTTTTAGATATGACCATGAAAATTTTTTGTCATCGTCAGGTCTGGAGAAATCCTAAGAAAACTACTGAAAAAAATTTTTCGAAATTTTTTTCGTCTTAAAAAGGTCTACGGGCTTCAAAAAATTTTTTTCGATTGTTTCGTTTAAAAGCTCTTTTAGTAAATTTAATACCCTTTAATTTGACGTAATCAAAAGCCTGTACGATAATTTGCCGCGGAGTTATCGTCAATCAAAGCAAAAAGTTTTTTTGACTTTGGAAATCAATAACTCTGGAAATAATGACCGTATAGGAAATCGAAGGAGGGTTTTGAAAACTACACAATATTCTCTATAAGAAAACGTAAACCGCTTTTGAAGAAAAAATTTTTTTGAATTGAAAACTCGGACCGAAAAAAAGACAAAAATTCGCATAATTAAGGATATTTGGATAACTTGGTATAACTTTGGATAAAATGGATGAACGAAGGATATCGTTGGTAATTTTTAACTTCAAAGTGTCCCCTAAAATCCCTAAGAAATTCAAAGCGCTGCGATTTTTTGTTCATAGTGCCCAGAAGCTTCAAATTCTGTGTTTTCGCAAA
Source organism: Cotesia typhae (assembly GCF_013202065.1). Taxonomy (NCBI): domain Eukaryota; kingdom Metazoa; phylum Arthropoda; class Insecta; order Hymenoptera; family Braconidae; genus Cotesia; species Cotesia typhae. The sequence goes on along the minus strand of NW_027423756.1, from coordinate 11,629,003 downwards.
AATCACCATTATGAGCAATTTTGTGATTTTTATTCATTTTTCCATTGAAAAAAATTTTTTTTTCAAAATTCTTTATTTTTCGATCAAAGAGATTGATTTTTCAAGAAATTTGAAAAAAAAAAAAAAAAATTTCAATTTTTTCGAAATTTTTTTATCAAAAATTTTTTTTTAATTTTTTTTTATCTTCTTCAGAATGCTTCACTATTGTCAAAAAAATTAACTCAATTTTTTCTGTCCGCTACAACTGCCTTAGTTTTAAATCTCATTTTAAAAATTCAATAAAAACAAATTGATATACCCCCGCGGAGTTCGGCTTTTCCTCACACAAAACTTGAATTTTACGTTTTCTTTTTAGCCTAAATTCCTTACGTGAATTTTATGTAAGCTTTTCTTTGATAAGCACCTTTTGATATGCCTCGTCGACATTTAGCTGCCACAGATGTGGCTCGCATTGTTACCCTCCTTCAAGAGGGCTACAGTCAGGTGGAAGTAGCAGCTTCTATGGGAGTGAGCCAGTCCGTTATCAGTCGGGCCTATGCCCGATTTAACGCGACTCAAAGTTACGATCGTCGTCCGGGTCAAGGTAGACTACGAATCACTACCGAGCGTGATGATCGAGCTATCATTCGAGAAGCTCGTCGAAACCCTACTGCGCATGCCCACACGATCGCTCATCAATTTCGCAATCGTCGACAACGTCCTCCCCAACAACACATATCGGCATCGACGGTTCGAAATCGCTTTCGAGAGCAAGGACTACGCGCTAGACTCGCAAATCGCGTGCCTATGCTCACTCCACGACATCGCCGAGCCCGATTGGCCTATGCTCATGATCATCACCATTGGGGTCGTAGACAGTGGACCAGTGTATTATGGACTGACGAATCTCGATTTTGTCTTCATGGCAGCGATAGACGATCTCTCGTTTGGCGCCGTCGTGGAGAACGAGATCGGGATGGTTTTACGAGACCAGTTACAGCTTTCAATGGTGGATCAGTCATGGTGTGGGCAGGCGTGTCCTTCAATACCAGAACCCCGTTGGTCATCGTTCGTGGGACGTTGACTGCCGATAGGTACGTCGACGAAATTCTGGAGCAACACGTCCTGCCTATGCGCACACGCATGGGGGCAAGACGGTTCATTTTGATGCAGGATAATGCTCGTCCTCACACTGCAGTTCGTACGCGAACTTTTCTCCGCGCCAACAACGTAACAACGCTTAATCATCCAGCGATGAGTCCTGATTTGAACCCAATTGAGCATGTTTGGGACATGCTTGGGCGTCGATTGCGGCGAGACTATCCGCAACTGCACAATCTTCATCAGTTGACTCAAGCGTTGTTACGTTGTTGGCAAGGAATTTCGCAACGTGATATTCGACGATGCATCAACATGCAAGAGCGTTTACGAGCTGTGATTCGGAACAGAGGTGGCAATACACGGTACTGAGCAGTTACTGCCGTGCGTACAGAGGTCATTCGGCAGCTGCAAACAGACAAACACGCAGACAAAGACACACACACACACACACACACACACACACACACACACACACGTGTGTGTGTGAGAAGCGTAAATCCGACCGAGCAACCTCCACGTGGTACGCTTTGGGTAACGCTAATGCCGGCGGTAAAACAACAGTCGAAAAAATTGAGAAAATTTCGAAAAAATTTTCGAAAAAATTGAAATTTTTTTTTTTTTCAAATTTCTTGAAAAATCAATCTCTTTAATCGAAAAAATAAAGAATTTTGAAAAAAAAATTTTTCAATGGAAAAATGAATAAAAATCACAAAATTGCTCATAATGGTGATTTTTGCGAAAACACAGAATTTGAAGCTTCTGGGCACTATGAACAAAAAATCGCAGCGCTTTGAATTTCTTAGGGATTTTAGGGGACACTTTGAAGTTAAAAATTACCAACGATATCCTTCGTTCATCCATTTTATCCAAAGTTATACCAAGTTATCCAAATATCCTTAATTATGCGAATTTTTGTCTTTTTTCAGTCCGAGTTTTCAATTCAAAAAAATTTTTTCTTCAAAAGCGGTTTACGTTTTCTTATAGAGAATATTGTGTAGTTTTCAAAACCCTCCTTCGATTTCCTATACGGTCATTATTTCCAGAGTTATTGATTTCCAAAGTCAAAAAAACTTTTTTGCTTTGATTGACGATAACTCCGCGGCAAATTATCGTACAGGCTTTTTGATTACGTCAAATTAAAGGGTATTAAATTTACTAAAAGAGCTTTTAAACGAAACAATCGAAAAAAATTTTTGAAGCCCGTAGACCTTTTTAAGACGAAAAAAATTTCGAAAAATTTTTTTCAGTAGTTTTCTTAGGATTTCTCCAGACCTGACGATGACAAAAATTTTCATGGTCATATCTAAAAACTAGACACTTGGAGCTACAATTTGCTTTTTTTTTTTTTTTTCTGTGCGATCATTTTCCTCGGAGTTACAGCTCGCTGAAAATCACCAAAAAATTTGGAATTTTTTTTATATCCCTTAATTTTTGTGACTAGTGTATATATATATATATATATATATATATATATATATATATATATATATATATATATATATATATATATATATTTATACTGAACATGTCAAATTATGGGAATTTTGTTTATTACCCTAGAGAAATAGAAATGAACGTACAATAATGGATGACGAGCTTTGGCTTTTTCTCTATATCGAGTTTTGTCGATTCATCGCGGATTGTGAGGTTTTGTAAAATATATGAAACAAAATACCAGACAAAAAATAATGAAATCAAATCAAATAGGCCATACGCACCAATTGATCTTTGTTATTTGGTTTGCTATTTATTTTACATTCAAATATTGCATTCATGATTAAAATTTTTTACGATATTTGTTATCTCTCTCAATAGTTTATATTTTGAACATCCATTTTTTTTTATCTCATGTAACTCTCGGTAAAAGGTCGTCAATAAAAACAGATTAACAATATTGTCAGATCCAAAAAGGCAGTTGGAGATATTTTTAAAAATTTATATTTTTAGAGGCCAATCGAGAGTAGCGAGCTACTATCCAATGATCGCGAATACCTTCCAGCGTTTTTCTGCATATTGGAAATATGTAAAAAGCTTCGAATATTTGTAACAGCAATATATTGTTTCATTTATTATTTTGAATTTGGAATCGAGTTTGGATAATTTGGAATTTATTGATACCCGGGAGGACGGTAAATATGACACGTTAATACTGTGTTGGATTTACATAAATTTTCAGCCGCTTTGAAGAATGAGTTAGGACGGTAGTTAAATTGTCAAGGCACCGGCTGTTGTTGAGTCCAGTTGGATAAGAAAACAGGGTTCTACAATCCTACTCGGCTTTTCACTCTCGAATAAACTTTGTTAAAGCTCACAAGTTACGATATTTCATAATCCGATTTCCCGGATCCCCCGGGGTGTTTTCTTCCTTCACACTAACGTGCTCGAGGTACAAAACACCTCGCAGAATCCGAAATCTCATCCCTCTTGTTAAAAATAAAAATATGCAAAAAAAAAAAAAAGGAAGAAATAGATATTGCGTCGATAATCGGTAGTTTTTAAAAACTTTACATATTTTTTAGTGGTCACACAAAAACAGATTTTTTCAAAATCAAATTTTTCTATGAATTTCCGGCGTATTTCAAGATACGTACAGTGATATGACTTAACTTAAAGAACAATTTACCAAACGGAGTTTTTCAGATTCTACAAAAGAGGATTGAGAAGCGTTTGAGTGGTACAAAAGAGAGAAATCTTACAATTTTGCAGTAATGCTTTATTCCATTTGAAAAGTGAAATCCTTCAGCAGTTCACATTTTTTCTTTTATATGATTTATCCATTTATTTATATACGTATATATAATGGCCAACTCTTCCAACGGCAGAAACAGCAACAACAATAACACCAATCGAATATATGTATACACGTGTGTAAAGAGAAACAGTTCCTGGTTAGCATACATAAATAATTCAAAACAATACAACCAACAGTACTGGATAAACCATACGTATCCTAGAATTACCATTTAAGAGAGAGAACAATATCAGCTATTCAAGGCTAAGTGTTATTTGAAACAATGGATGAGATTTGATGATTTATAGAAAAATTATTTAAATTCAAGTTTCATTCTTTTCAATTGAGATGTATCGTCAAAAATTTTGCTTTCTTTTTTAAAGTTTTTTATTTTAAAGTTACTTGACGACTGAATAAATTTTTTTACAATCTTACAATCCACTCTTATTTTAAACAGAGCTTTCGAAAACTTAACGAAATTCTAATTTTCCCTGAAAACTAATTATACAAAAAAATTATTTTTTTTTGTAGAAAGTTGTTAACAGTTCAAACTTACTCGATGAATAAAAAAAAATTAAAATAATTTTACCGTAAAATTTTTTTCGATAATAAGTATCACGAGAATTAATACAAAACTTAAAATTATACGCATCTACTTAAAAATAGCTTAAAGTAATCGGTTTAAAAAAATATAGCAGTAAGCTGATTTATATAATACGTACTCATTTAAAGAAGTGGGCGTTTTATAATCTCAATGTAAAGTGATACGAGTACGTAAAGACGATAAAACCCGATTGAATCGTTTCTGATATGCAGCGGCAGTCTGAAATTCACAAATAGTGAACTCATCGCCAAGGTCTGAGCGGCCAAATCTGGCAAATCCGCAATTTTCTCAGTGGGAAATTCAATTGCTGGTTCTTTGCTTTCAGCTTCAGCTCTCATCCCCAGATTTCTTGTTTTTTTTTTTTTTTCTCGAGCTTGGTTCCCAGCGCTGAGCTAAGTGGAGATGGAGAAAAACAGAGACAGCCCGGACAAGGAAGAAAAAATGAAAGAACGAAAGGGCAAGGGTGAAACTAGCCTGAGGAGTCTCAAGAACTGGCTTTACTTTAAACAGAAGGATTTAGCTTTCCGGTGGCATCGGCCTACCATGCCTGGAGATCCTCATCAATTTTCTCTTGGCTGCGCTTCGTTTGCTTCCACCTTCAAGTGCTGCCTGGATTGTTCTTCCTTTCTCCCGGAGCGCACTCACCCATAATACGTTGACCTTCAGCCTTGAGCTTTTGCACTACATAGAAAGATACTCCTAGATGCAGAGCGAGAAAGAATAATGATAACAACAATTAAAAGTAAGAGATGCGAACTTTTTTCTGACAGCTTTAAATAAATTTAAAATCATATTCTACGTAGTATATCATTGGAGTAAATATGAAACGTTTAAATTCACATTTTATCAATTTATTATTATATTTATTAAAATGATTCTGATTTTTGCATGAAAAAATTTTTTAATGGCAATTTATTACGTAACAAGTGGAAGCTTTTAAATAATTATTTTACGAATTGTCTGGTGAGTATTAATTTTTTTCTCAATAATAATAATAATAATGATAAAAATTGTTATCATATTGTATTTTTTCCCGGTGCTCAAGTAAATTGAAATAATTCCTACTCAGACACAACTTCAAATATTTGCAAGTACTTTTATCTTTGATTTATAAAGTCAACAAATGGTTATATTAGCATGAAATCTAAGTATCGTCAAATATTATTTTATCAGGATCCGAAGCAGATGGAGAATGAGAAAGGAAGAGATAAAGTAAGCGTGTCTGATATTTTAATATAAAATAAAAAAAAAAAAAAAAAATATATATATATATATATATATATATATATATATATATATATATATATATATATATATATATATATAGATAGAAAAAAGAGTAAATATAATACAGAAACGAAGCAAATAGAGCGATAGCGGGATAAAATCATTTTAATTTATGGAGTTTGTTTTATTAAAGTAAATTAACGACGGCAGCTGAATATATCACCGATAGAATTATCAAAGATCAAACAGTAGGGAGGTGATTGGTAAGCTCTAGCCGTAAACATTCGCCCAGTGTCGGATGGTTTATGGTGAGATTCAATGCAATCAGATTAGTGAATCTAACGAGGAAACACCTTGCATAATATGCCAGGTCAAGTACAATGAAGCCATAGACTTGACTGCATATGGATGTAGGTACATATGTGAGTGAGTGAGCGTGTTGTGTGTATGTTGTGTACAAACATAAGCATAAGCTTTTGGGATACGATTGTTTGTCATTTAGCTCCGTTCATGATGTAAGCCCCTTTCAATTATCACCCCGAATCTGTTGCTCAGTCCCCGCGATACCACTAAGTGCCAGTAGGAAGCAGCCAACCGATCAATCGAATCTGGCAGGCCTGGCCAACTTAACGCGCATCCCTTACTCAATTGCTTTGATGATTGATAACTTTTTAAGGGCAGTAAAATAATTATCGGTAACACACTCTAACCCGCCAGAATTGTGTTCAAATCAGAAATAAAATTACCGGGTTGCATGTGACGTGTGTAAAGGGAAAGGGATAAAAGGCAGAAGGGTGAAAAAGAGTTGAAAAGAATAAAGAAGTGGCTGGTATTTGGGGTGAGGGTTGGAATGAAGTGTTGGTGAAATTGCATTGAGGACCCTCATCTGCGCCTCTTTTCGAGTTGTACTTGCCAATTTCAGGAACGCGTTGCTTCACGAGAGCAGATAGCCTCCGGGGAATTTTTCATGCTGTCGTTTCGTTCTTATTTTTTATTTTTTTTTTTTCGCCTCATCCTTTTTCCACCCTCAGGTTTACTTTCTAGCAGAAAAATCGCGTCTTGGAGGCTGCCGATGGCACATGGAGCCGGGAAAACGCTATCTATAGATGAAAAAAACACCCAAGTTTCTTTTATATCTCACTTGCAGTTTCGCTGGAGTTGATTTTTTAAAGCAAACAGCAATAAGTCGGTCATCGTAATTGAATAATGATATTTAACCGGGATGATAATAATCAATTTATCGAGGAATTTGCGGTTATTAGATATTTATTAGTACTCGGAAATACGGAGTAAATTTCATGCTAACATAAATCATTTTTAAATCAACAAACTTTGATTCTCAGCGCGCAATCGAAAGAGTTCAATATTGATAATTATTATAAAATAGTTCTTGATAATCAATGCCTACATTCGACATATAAATTGTAAAAGCTACAATATGATGCTACCACAAAATCCGGATATTAAAAAAAAAATTCCAAAGAAAATGACAACCCCATAAACGTTAAATAAAAAAGAAAAATATTCCCGAGTGTAGTGAACACTTAATTACATAATGTCAAAGGTGAGCACTTTTTTCCTCGTATTTAAAGCCGGTTGTGCGCTCCTTGACAAGCCCCAGAAGGTACGGTACAAAATAGAAACTGAAGAATCCAGCAGAGTAGTGGATACAGCTAAGGGGCAATTTTGCGAGCGTAGAAAGAACGAGAGTGCAAATAAGAGAAACATATACTGTATAGTACTCCAGCAGCCCGCGTCGCTACTTATCTTTCGTTTATGACTAGGAATACTTTATCCGCGTGTACGACGCTACCCGAGCAAGTAAAAGCAGGGTCGAAGGGGACATGTTTTCCTCGTAAATTTCAAAACTTTCCCACGTAACGTCGCCCACGGAGGTCGGCCAGGTACTCGCAGCCACGTAGCGGCCTTTCCGCTGAGACTGGGGCATCCAGCCTCCCCAGCCGAGCTATACACGCTTCTCTCCTCTCTCTCTCTCTCTCTCTCTCTCTCTCTCTCTCTCTCTCTCTCTCTCTCTCTCTCTCTCTCTCTCTCTCTCTCTCTCTCTCTCTCTCTCTCTCTCTCTCTCTCTCTCTCTCTCTCTCTCTCTCTCTCTTTTGGTATAGTTTCATCCAGTAGAGCAACTCTTTATGTAACCCAGCTCGACATCCCACAACTACCTAGTGCACTTTTCACGGTAATCCTTCCGGGACTGCACGTGCGTTCATAAATTTAACGCGATGGGCTAGGACAAGTCACTGGGGACTTTTGCTGGGGTAACGAAAAGTGTCAATGCCAGTAACTCGGAAAATAACTAAAAAAAATTTACCGATGATCAATTTCTATTTTATGTAACTCGAGAGACCGCGAGTAGTAATTCAACTATTAGATATAACTTTAAAAATAAAATTGTCCTATCATGGATATTATTATCTACCTCCATTAATTTGATTAGCAAAAGCTTCAATCGCTTATACTTCGTGTTTCTGTTAATAGAAAAATAAAAAATAAAAAAAATTTTTTGTCGCAGGTTGACCTAAAAACTCACCATTAATATTTCACTGGAGATACACGATATCTACGATTAAAATAGATTAAACAACATGAGCTTCGCTTAAAAAATTCATCAAGAACATACTGAGAATACCACTAAATAAAATATTCGATTAAAATGGCCGCGACTGAAAATTAAATCACTGATGTTCGAGGGAGGCAGCGCAGGTCTGGGACCCGAAAGGCTCGAGAGAGAAGAGATGAAAGTAAAATAGCGAAGGGAGAGAGCGAGGACGGCTTTGTTCGCGGACATCGGATGACCGGGTATATGTGTAGTACTGCGTGATGTATGAAATGTCCAACAACAAACGTCGGCGAGCTTTTCGATCGGCAGTTCGCTTTAATTGTAGCTTGTCAAGAACGTGTTGCATGGCTGCACGTTAAATCAATTTTCTCGGATATATTTTGTATTGAAACAAGCTTTGTTAACTTTGATGTACGCGTATAAATTTAATTAAACTAATTATAGCTTTTTTAACCTCCCAGCTTGTTATTTTTTTTTTTTTTCACTTTCTATAGACCACTTATTTTTTTTTTTAACGCGAAAACAAAAAATGAGGGCACTTGAAGTAAAGTAGTACACAGCGGCCCCTTTTTAGTGGATGCAAATAAAATTTGTATCTAAATTTTTTATTTTTTTCTAACCCATTTTTATTTATACTCCTCTTTTTTGTTTTAAAACTATCACGAGAGTGCTTTTCATGCAAGTTTCTCAAGCTGGCATTTGACTAGTACGAGCAGTACGGATAAAATATCTATTTTTATCTCTTGCTTTGTTTTACAATATTTTATTTCATTATTTTTTGCTTTATTTATCTTTTCATTCTGACTCTGTTAAATGTATTAATCATTTATTTTTATTTTTTTATTTTTTTTTTTCAACTATACTGTCTTTCCTTTTGATAGGATGCTTAGTTCGTAGTAAGTATACGTGAGGAAGAGTGTGCAGACCCCCATATGATAATATACCGTAGATCGAGGTTCCGGAACATCAACGACGTACGAGAAGGCGATGGTGCATGCGCCTCGCGTCTCACTTTTCCACAGCTTCGTTTTTCACCCGTTGCACGGTAATAGGATCAACGTGAATGGCGAGAATATCCAAAGCTCCCTTACACTCTCTGTCCTGACTCTCCCTCCCCTTTCCACCACTCATAGTTTCATCCAGGCATCCAAGAGCCCGCACCATCACACCTCACACCTCCGTTTTGATATCGCCGACGAGCGCTATCCTTTGACGCTCGATTATCTCCACCAACGGGTTTTCGCTCCCGTAGATCAGTTATATTTAACGAGGATGATACACTTACAAGATTTATATAGATCTATCTTCCTCGTTATTTTATTTTCCTTAGCTTTATTTATAATTCTATTTACACTTACATTAACATATTTATCCACGCGTTAAATTGTTCTTTTTATTTTTCATTTTTTTTTTGTGTGTATAAGTATCAAATTAAAAACAGCAGGTAAATATTATTTCATTTTATACGCTTGTGTATTATTAATGGTTCTCTCGGATGAGAATAAACGTGCAGAATTTATAACATATGAGTAAGCAATATACGTTAGGTATTATATGTAGCGTATATAAGATGCACACATGTGCTTTAGGGAGATGATTCCTGGGGTTTGAGGATTACGGATTCTCTACGGTCGAATGGATCTATACACACCCATACAATCCTCTAAATTATTCATAGTGCAGTCTACAACGTTCTATCAAAATGAAAAATTCAGGTGAGTCAGTGAAGAAAAAGCTGCCGGTCGGGAAGAAGAACTAGGTATAAGATAGGTACAAGGTTTATATGTAGGGTGTGTTATCCTGAGGAAGAAAGATCTCGATCCCGTACTGCACCCGACGAACGACGACTTGTAGCTCTTGAGTAGGGTTCAAAAGCTTCTAATAAAATTGCCAAGGTCTGCGTCATAAAAATAAAGTAACCAAAGAAGGCAGATAGAAAGTTACCGAACGAAAGGGGAAGGAACCGAAAGGAAACGTTTATTTGTGGTGTTTCGCTTTACTTGCTCTGTATCTCACCGTGTTATTGTCAACTACGTGCCGACAAAATGATTCTGCATATTTCATGATATTTGCTCTGTTCTTTGTGTCAAAGGAAAATTTATTCTTACCGGAGAACTCGCAAGGATCAGAGTTATAAACAGATTTTTAACGAGGAACAAAGTACCCAGGCAAATAAAAGATTTAAATTATGATTCACTGAAAAAGTTTAGTGGATTGTTGTAGAGGCGTTCGAACGTGGAGAGTTGTAAAAATGCTAGGTTATAAAAAAAGGGTTGCTTTTTTACGGTATGGACATACAGAAAAAGCAATCGGTGTTTTGTCGGACACTGGATTACGTACTCTATTGTAGTACTTTTTTTACAAGGAGAAGAGTCAAAAGCGATGACGGCAAAATAAGCTGGATATAAAATATCAATTTATAGTTTTTAAAACACATTTTTTTTTTCTGTTGTATTGATATTTTACGTAACGTGTTGATGTTTAAATTGAATGAAATATTTATTTGGTGATAGAATTTTATAAGAATAACGTAACGACGGATTAGGGATAAATAAAAGAAAATAAGTTGCTACTGGCAAGGCTCCTTGCCTCAATAATAAATTAAAGTTAAGTACAAAAGAGAGTTTGGCAGAAAGACGCTGCGGCCAAGACAAGTAGTATAATTAATTAGTACATTTGCCGGTAAGATCCATATAAAATGAAATATGTGTGGCACAGTAAGAAAGTGAGGGGTGTATTTGTGTAAGTAAGTGTATATGGTGGATAGTTGGTGTTGGCACGACGCCTCGGTGGTACGTGTGCGCGTCGAGACGCTTTAAGTAGAGCAATATGTTCTCTTAGGATGGGTAAGGTCGGCGAAAAGATAGCGTACGGACGAGTGTGCAGTAATGGATGTTCACCGACTCGATATGATACGGCACGATGCTTCTCTTAGAAGTACTAAATTAACGTCTTGGCTTGGTTGCGCGACACTACTGAACATGCTGTAAAATTGTTTCGACGGCCACCCACACCCTTCCTTTATACCTAGCCATCCTCGCTATCTTTCACACTTGACACACTTTATGTATCTTTCATGTTTTTATGACTCAAGGCTTCAAAGCCAATTTTTAGTTCACATTTCCAACTAAATTAATGACTCTATCATCATGCCAATACCCTAAGTTTATTCAGTACTCTGTCGAGTCACCGCATTAATTTTAAATGTAAACAACTACTTTATTATCCTTTGAAGTAAAGGCTGAATTTTCTTTTTACCATGATAAGACGCAACCAAGCAAAGACAAATTTATCTGTTGCACTGAGCTAGCTTTTCTTATTGTTAATTACGACATAAGCATAAGTAAGCTTTAACGAAAATTTATTTACCTAAAAATAATTATGTATAAACACTACCGTATATATTCTAATAATTAATTGCTGTATGCCTCGGCTTTGGTTCAGAGTATTTATCTAAGCTAAATAATTTATTAGGCTGCTGAATAATTAATATTATTGGTGAAAAACAATTTACTAAAATAATTGAAAGCTAAAGGTCAGTTGCATTATGCACACAGCCCGAGGGAAGGTATCCACTTGTGTATTTAAATACGAAATCTGTATTGAGTTGAGCATTACGTCTGACGGTGGCCGATGGTTTCGTATGTGGGGGCTCACGTGTGTATGTGTGTACAGAGATTATCGATGATTAATACTTTACACAGGATACCATTCACGTTATCACGTTGAATTAGTATTGGCAAGCGAGTCTATGCAAATTGCTGATATCGATTGCCTAAGCCGAGTAGTGAGCGTGAGGGTGTCGTTATGTAAACACTAAATCGACCATGCGTTCCCCTCTGTTAAGGGCACATTAGCGCACAAAATAGGCTGCCGGGGAATTGTTGTACTGGAGAATGTGTGTATGTATATACCAACACACAGCATGTATGAATGTATATAATGGGAGAAGAGAGTATCATCATAAACGCGCATTCAGTCTCGACGCCCAGCTTGTCATACCTGCTCGATCGTATAGTAATAATCAAGTGAAGAATGGAGGATTATAATGATAATGGTGGTTGTAATTATAATTATAATTCACAAAGATATATATTTTAGTACATAGTGTGTGGTTAATCTCTGGCTGCTCCTATTTATATACTTTGGTAATGGCAAAAGTAACTTTATTTTAGTTTATGCTAAAATTATCATCCGATTAAATTTATTTGCTACAAGAGAGTTCATTGTTAACTAATTCCACGTGAGATTTAATCTTAATCCGGGATGTTAAAAGCAACATTCGATCATTAGTATTTTTTTTTTTTTAATGTAAAAAGTATATGTTTTATTGAAAAAAAAATTTATAAGTAATCTCTTATTATTCTGTTGAGTTGTTTTTTTATAAATGAATGAATAGACTGGTAAAAAAAGTTTCCAGTTATCAATCGATTAAAAAAGGAGATTTAATTCACTAATGCAATCCTTATATAAAATTGAGATGAAATGTATGTGGCATCCACCTATTCGTAACGTGATTGGTCGAATATATCATGAGCATGAAAATATATGTAAACGCTTTAGTAAGGCGCGCGCTTGCGCGCTCAAATTTGAATTCTAGTTCAATTAAATTTGTGAATGCTTGATGGTTTATTGAGTCGATGAAGAGATTTTAAGTTGAAAAAAAAGTAAATGTGTGTAAAGAAAAAAGTAAACTAATTTGTTTAATGGAATACCAATAATTACAACTATACAACAGATCATGTAGTCTGGTTGCGGTGAGCAGACTCGTCGCTTTGATGAAACAGACACAGTACACATATTTTGAGCTCCAGAACTGTCGCAGAGTAGAATTATCGTTCCTGTGTTCATACAATTCGGTAAGCGATAGCAAAAAATGTCCTGAGAGATTTGTTAACGGCAGTTTTCAATATTTATTTTTTTCAACACAGCTTTTTTTTTTTTTTTTTTTTTTCAGAACTCGGCTCGCCGTCAAAGAAATAAAAGTCTCGCCGTCGATTATCGATTTGTCTGTCTCGTTGCTTCCGCGAGCTTCTGCTTTGATGCCCCGATCTTATTACCAAAGAAAATCTCCGAAAGGTCAGCAGTCGTGCGTTGAAAAGTGTGTTTTCCTGTGGCATTGCTCCAATATGTAGGGTCCTTGTTCTGTGGTGGCGGTCTTGATGCTCAATTTTCGGAATAAGATATCGATGAGAAAGAGAACGTGAAAAGACCAAATGCGAAAAAAGGAAAATCGAAAATAAGATAAAAACAAAATAAGTTGGGGGAAATTGTAAAGGACAAGTTCAAGAAATTCTATAAAAGATTTATTCTCCTGGGCAATGGACTTTTGTGCTCTTTAATAAGAATCTTCTTAAAGGATATATACAATTGTTTAATTTTTATTGCACAACTCCAGTTTTTAATCTGGAGATAAAGAAAAGAACAAAAAAGAACGAAAAAAAAACTTTAACAGGCTAAAAAGAAAAATCATAGAAAGTTAAATGGAAAAATTTTAAATGGTTTTCTGATAAATCTCGAAAAAATCTGTGCAATGTTTGTGGATAGAGATGAGTGAAGATAAATTGAAAACACGGCAGAATAAGGAAACGCAGAATAGCTGACGAATGAAGGCACAAATCTCAAATGGTACTTGTCCATTTCTCTATGATGTAGTTGTAGTACTTACTCGTACTTCTGTGCTTTTATTCGCTTCCATCCATCCATTTTTTATACTGTTATCATTATTATTCTTTTTCGCTCATGTCCTTCTGGTATTCTCTCTATACATCCTGGGCTGGATATGGAAACGATAAATCTTGGATGTGCACTCTGCTCACTTCGGCGTTTCCGCAATAGAAAACGAAAAAGAATCAGATTTGAGATCACCAGTTGTGCTATTGCCAAAGATGAAAAATTCATAGAATCATCGAAAGTTATTTTTTCCAAATCACAACAATTTTTCTCAATATTTCTTTTTATAAATTTTTGTTTACTAAATGACAAATCTATTTTGGAGTAAAACTTGAAAGATACGCTTTCTTATTCTCAGTATTTGTATCGTATCATTTTTTACATTGTTTTTTATTCGTTCACGAGATTACATTTTGTAGGTGCATCTTTTCTCATTTTTAAGATGCCATACACGGCAAATGATGGAAAAAAAAAATAAATAGATCTGTTGTTGGTTTTGATGATGATGTCAGTCGTAAAGGAAATGATATTTCAGTACGTTACTTATCTCAATGTCATTACTTTCACCAAGTATGGTACGACTGTCTAGATACTGTGTGGAATCCTATCCTATTTTATCCTCGAGATATCAAATGATCCCCAAGACACCTTTGTTTCTGTTCCCTTTATTCATTCGTATCTTCCTTATGTTCAGATATCTTGTGAATCGCTATCCTCCCTCACAAGACATAAGCTTAGGCACATGTTATATGTATAATATAACTGTATGAACTAACTCACACGCACCTACACACACATATACCCACACAAATGCTTACACACTACGGTACTATACTGTACAGTAGTTTCCCCAGAGTTATGGCTGTAGACTTCCTGTGTTATATTTTATTCATTAACTTCGCCATTGGCAAAATTTTGAATCTCACGGAAATGCCTCGCCGATTAAAACTTTCATAAATAATCTGTACTCAGGTAGCCGGTACCAAGTAATTTTCCGGCATGCGAAAATTTTACACGAACAACGAGTTCATGGTTTGATATTTCTCTTCTCCTAAGCTCACGACTAAAATTAGTTAGTATGTTAAATAATAATATACAGATAAAATAATTCATAAATTAATCATCAGCTAAAATATAAACTTGAGTGAGTTAAAATTAACTATACAGGTTGTAAAATTATAAATACGTCAACTTTTTTTTTTTTTTTATATAAATTATTCCAAACTCACGCTAGATTATTCAAGATTAAGATTATAACTTTATTACAGCAGAAAAAGTTTTATTCTGGGTAATAATCGTTAAAACTATGCATAAAATAATTTGAGAGTTTAACATGGATAAAAAATTATTTTTTTTTTTTCAACGGAAATGTTTTTAACTGAAAGCTTAAAGCTTCATCTTACCGTGTAAACCGATACCAATCTTCCCAGCTTTCACCTTCATTTGGCTTGAGTTACTCCTTATTTTTTACTTAATACTTTTTTATCTTTCCCGCTATTACAAACTGCACAAAGTATCTCGTCGGGTTTGTACATGGAGTTAACCGTAATGTGATACCGGAACATAGAGATAAAAGAAAAGCTGACATGGTGAAAGCTAGACAGACCACTCTGGGAAAAGCTTCTAGGATACATAAGCTAATACCTTGATAATGAAACAAAAAAGTGATGATCATAATAAAGTTGTTGTTCGCTAACTTGGTTACTTACTTACTTACAAGTAAATAAACCCAGTAAACAACAAGCATAAAAGTGCAAATACCTATCAGATTTCTAGGCGCATACTCACGAGCAGCGAGTACCCGTCTAAAACTTTATAAAAATAAATACCGTCAATTATTCAGAACAGAAATAGTTGAACTAAAGCTTTGAATTAGTAATGACGTCACATACATAAAGTGAAGAAATTTTATGAAAAATTTTTAAGTATTTTTGGAGTTTTTCCATGGATGTTTTTTAAAAGAAACATCAAATTTTAATCAAAGCGATATTGCTTAACGTTAAAAGACAAAATAAAAGAAAAAATAAGCTGTAATATCAGTAAAAAGGTCGATAAAGAATGCATGTGTTTTTAAATTTCCATTGCCTGTGTACACGCCTTTGATAACAGCTGACGTCTGTGTATTGTTAGAGCAATTTAAATATTAGCAAGCTCGGGACTTAACACGCGAGTGTGTCACACCTGTCGCTTGCTGCACTTGACTCTCGCTCTCGCGAGTTGATTACTTAATTGGCGCAAACGAATGGGACCCTTTCCGAACACGTCAGCATTACTGAAGATATAAATATCCGTGTATATTTATATTTGTGTAGTCATGGAAGAAAAAAATATAAATAAAAACATAAAGGCATTAATGAATAAAAGATTAGAGGGATTTTTGCGAACGTATTTGTTCATTTATCTTTTTTTTTTTTCGATTTACACTTTAATAAGTTTATTATCTTTGTACTTCTCTTCCCTTTTATCCTGGTTTATGTATTTATATATATCGCACCCGTGACACCCGAGAAAACCTATTTTTCGCGATGTATAACAAGAGAAAATAAAAAATTCATGGTAGCTCGCTGTGAGAAAAAATGAACGCTCAAAAAAGGTGAATAGTTAATTTTATAATTTACTTTTTGACTAAATATTAGCTTACAGGACGAGTACACTCTATTTTTACAAGAAAGGAAAAAAATTTAATAGAAAGGCTGAGTAGAAAGGTAATGAATTCCAAGTGTAAATAGCTTAAAGGAAAAGTTGCTCCAAGTGCCAAAGATAAAGTTACCCTTTTCTGGTTCTTTAGTTCTAATTCGTATTCGTTATTTGAAGACGTTTAAAGGGACCCTCTTCTCTGTTCTTATTTTCACCCCGCTTCATCTAAAGATAATAGTAGTAGTGAAAAAGGAGGACGTGATAGTGGTGAAGGTGAAGGTGGTTTCCACAAGAAAAGACATTCAGTACAAGCCATTAACCCAGTCTCAACTGCCATCGACCATCAGCGGCGACACTTTAAAGCCTCGGCAATTACAAACTCTAGCTTCAGCACAGTAGTTACCCTTTAGCTAGTAAAATCGTTTCTCCCTCCCTCCCTGAGTTTTCATTTGTAACTTTCATTTTCTCCTTTTCTGTTTCTGTTGAAGCTCTTTCATTCCGCGTAAAGTATGGACGCAGACCTAAGTCGTAGTAATATTTATAATATCTCCCTATTATTACTGAGCTATACTGGGTAAAGTAGAAGCTATTACTTCTTGGAGTTTCTGGCCTAGTAACCTGCCGTACAGTCGGTGTTTCTGTCGCAATACCAGAATCTACCTACATTACTTGGTAATTTTAAATTCAATGAAAGTTCTTAAATTCTCTCTACTAGATCACCGTGATATTTCTGGGGCAGAATCTTATAAATTAATCTGGTAAAAAGGACGAAAGCGTATTATCATAAATTACTTTTTTATTGTAAAATGAAAAAAGTTATTTAATTGAATATATTACTTAAATATAAAAATTTTGATATCTCAATAAGAATTTTATTGTTAAAGATGTGCTCGAATTATAACTTGGATACGGAAATCGGTAGATGAAAGAAAGAGAGATCAAATCAAATAAATGTCTTGAAGAATTTAAGTCTCTGATTTTGTTGAATTGAGATCAGCGACGTCATTTCTACGTCTAATGGCTTACGATTGGCTCCAAGAGCCAAGGACTTTCTTTATCCGTTTCTCTTTCTGAGCGCTAATTGAGAAAGCTCCCCGCGGTGAACAACGGGAGATTGGATTTTTGTATGGGGGAAAAGTGAATTGGTACTTAGGGGTTCTAGAAAATCCACAAAAATTGTCTCTATTCACTGTAAGACCAATGAAAAGCACTTCTATTATCCCCCGGTAAGTTATTATTACTTTTATTATTGTTATACGTATTTCTAGTCATATTTACCCCTACAATATAGGAGCTGGCATAGTAAAATAGACTCAATTTGTAAGGGATAAAAGAATTTAGTTTATAAATAACTTTGAAGTAGAAGAGGATCTACAGCTGCTGAGATACAAAACCTCATCTCTTTCGTCAGCAAAAATGTTACTTATTTTACGTTTGCTATTTTTTTCCGCTCGCTATCATGATAAAAAATTATGAAAAATTATGCCGCTATCCTATTCACGATATAAAGAATAAATTCCTCTAGCGGAATTCCAAGTGCTCGACGTGGTTAAACAAAAAAAAAATATATAATAAAATAAACTAAAATAAAATAAAATAAAATGAAATAAAATAAAATAAACTCCGACCTTTTACACTTGACAGTAAGTAATTTCTCTATATTCTCATTTTCCCATCCAAGCAAAGTCATTCTTTTCTATTTCTCTTGTCGGCTTAGTGATCCACCTTTTTAACCCACTTTACATCTCTCCTCTCTTTTTTTGTCGCACTAATACTTCTTCTTCCACTACTACTGCTACTACTACAACAGCCACTGCTACTTTACCCTCTAGGCCATTGCGATCGTTCCCGGACACGGTACTAAACGAAACTAAATTTAAATTTCTCGTAAAGACAAGGGACTAGTGAATTGCTTCTCGAACAAACGAGTCGTGAGCCCTGGGACACGAGCAAGTGCGAAATAAAAATAACAAAAAACAGAAAAGGATGAAATAAAAAAAAAAAAAAAAAAAAAAAAAGACTATAAAAATAAAATAAAATAAAACGAGAAAATTTGTACATAGACAACGGACGGAAGTCTCCTCTGCCCTGGCAATATAACGCTTTGCAATGACCGAAAGCAAAAAAAAATGGGGACTGTAAAAACGTCGCGGACATCACGATAAATGGTATTTTTCTGGCCATTCACTTGGTTTTGCCAACAGCAAAGAATATCCTACCAAATAGTGTTATGATATACTTATAAAATGTTTATAGTGTTTTTCTTTCTGTGTTTTGGTTTTATATCAATGTAAATTTATGTATTACATATTTATGTACACGTATGCATACACATATATATCTATGGAGAGTTGGTTACAAGAGAAACAGGTAATAAAACAAGCATAAGGGGTGAAATGTTTTGGCTAAACGTTCGACGAACAGTTTCCTTTTACGATCAAGTCCCTCGAAACTCCCGGACGATACAACCACTCCAATACAAGCGATACAAGAAAAGACGACCTTTTGTTCATTCCCATACCCTATATGTATTCAGACACGTTTGTGTCCACGCAAATCGTGAGATGCATTTCGTACTACTGCTACATCTATTTGAATATTATGCAAATTATTTCGTGCGTCGTTGCAATGTGCATGTATTGGCGAACCTCGACGACAACTGCAATGACTACAAGACGTAACGATACCGATGACACAGTCAAATGTTTAATAATAATAGAGATTATTTATTTTTTAAATTTGAATATTTTCTGATACTATCGTTAGCAATAAATGTTATGGTAATTTTTGTACGAATGTAACTTGTTGTTTGAAAAGCATAAAATTAAATTTATTGTTGAGACTGCAATCCATAATTACCAAAGTTTGAATGTAAAGTTTTATGCAATTTTATTCACGTGATTGTTAAGGAGGTTGTGAAAATAAGAAGCTCGATGATAAGTTTGCATACGGATTCGTTTAAACGGAAGTGAAAGAATAAAATAAATAAAATTTAAGAGCTATAAATACGATATTTCAGGATCAGGCGGTAGGATAGTTTCCGATAGCGTTGCAATAAGGCGAGCAAACAAAATACCGGGAAACACAATGGAAATAGAAGATATAATGTGTGTTCATAGTAACTTCTATTGTCTTGCAATTTTCCGAGAATTTCCGTTTTCAGTAGCGAGCAGTCGAGCAAGTAGAAAGAGAATACAAGTATCGTTATCCGGTTCACTATAAGAATTTCTTCAAAGACTACCCAAGATTATTTTACGGAATAACCTAAATGAACGTTTCACTTGAGTAATGGCTTCATTTTCTTTAATTTCAAGTACCTAGGCTGCTACTACCACCGCAGCCATCACTAGTATCTAGGGGAGTCTTAATAATTCTTGCCAATTAACTTGGTTGATTGCACAACCACCAAAATGAATTCTCATCTCCCCCTGAAGTTAGTTTCTTACTTACACACACGAACACTCGTACTTTACTTCTTCTACTCAGACCTATATAACGTGTATATACCCTAACTAGTAGCAATAGTATACTAGAGTTGAAGTAAAAGATTCAGAAAGCGTGAGAGAGAAATCATGCCACGGCTACAATTCCCAGTCATACATTTTAGAACACACCGTGTCCAGATTTTCTACCCAGGCAATTACTATCAGATGAAAAACGACTTTGAGAAAATTCTGGTGGTAGCAGTTTTGTGTAAAATCGGCATTTTCTCTTCTTGGGTTTTCTACTGGGATTTATCCACCGGCAGTTGGTTTACATTAAGCTATTGCTCGGTGGAATATTACTTGGTAGAGCAAAAACGAATGGGCATTAATAACAGCTAAGAGAAATATAAGATACACAAAATATAAAAGCTCCAAGTTAATATAAACTCTATATATAAAATATATAAGCAAGGACAAAGCTAAAAACAAGCTGTAACTCAGTTTAGTTTTTGTATGATATTATGATATAGGTGTATACGCTTGCGCACACTCCCTTATCGAGTTCGAGAGTAAAAGCGACGGCTGGTGGCCGTTGCTGCTGGTACTGAGGCTGATGCGAACGGCGGTATTGGCGGTGGCGGTGAGGGAGGCTAAAGGATAGGGGAAGAAGACACCCCACCGTGATAGTAGGGGTGTAGCTGGCAGCACACAGTCTAATTCAGTCAGTTGGGAGAGCGACTCCTTCGCCGCAGTAACTACCAAAGTTAATCTACTAGTTTTGTCGGGATTTTATCACGTACGAGTGTTAACCGGTTCGAAATACTTAATATATCCCGTACTAGCGGGGGTGTGTACGTTTGTAAGCCCGTGGTGTTCGCCGATGACAATGTCGAGCCCGAGGGTACTATGGATCAAGGTTGATACCAGAAGACTTCATACACGCGGTAACAGTGGTACGTGAAGGATCGCAAGGGCATGCTGGTGTCCATAACTATGTGGCTATTAACACTTGTGTTTGCCATCACGGCGAGCATCTCAGCTTGTGCTGGACCCGGCGAGTGTCCTCTTTTTATCAATAATACTGCTACAACAACTACAACAACAGCAACATCAACAACACCGTCAATATCAACAACAACATCGACTGAATGGCGAAACACCTCCGGGGTATTCGATCAGATCGAGTGTTTGGACAGGCTAATTGTACTAAGTTTGCCTAGCTGTGAGTGTCAGGGTGTGATGAAAAACACTTCAAGTGGTGGTATTGGTTCAACAACTCCTGCTGGCGCGATAATAGAGGTCAAATGTTATGAAGGTGTCCCGTTAATTGAAACGTTACCACGTGATATACAGAAACTAGTGATTTCTGGTGCGGACGAGTACCAAGTAACTAGTTTGCTTGATGAATTAGAGAATTCATCGTTAACGTGTTTATACGAAGTAACCATTACGAATAGTTCATTTCCTGTAAACATAACATGGGAATTGAATACGAGACTTACGACATTAAACATTTCCGGCAATAATATTGTCGATCTGAGTGATGTGATTATTGGGAATAAAAGTGAGTTGAGAGTGCTAGACTTATCGAGTAATCGATTGAGTGAATTGCCGAGTGAAGCTTTTAGGACGCTTACTGGTCTAGTGCGTTTAAGTTTACGGGACAATGAAATAGAGAGAGTGGATGAACGTGCTTTTGTCGGTCTCACAGCACTTGAGTATCTCGATATATCGGACAACAGATTGGTATTACTGCCAGACGACACGCTAACGCATTTAGCTTCTTCTCTTCAGACACTAAATTTGAGTGGTAATCAATTGAAGATTTTGGGCGGTAGATGGTTCGAAACGCTTGGACGGCTTCGTGAGCTTGATGTTTCGCGAAATGGTCTTACGAAAGCAGCATCCGGGGTCCTTGAACCGCTCCCGGGTTTGTCGGTTCTGAGATTGGCAGAAAATCCATTAATGGAACGTGATGTCTCACTGCTGCTGGGGACCGGACGTTTGGAGACTGTTGATGCATCACGCACTGGGTTAGTACGTGTACCAGCAGCACTAACTAGATCAGTAAGAGCATTACGTTTAGCCGGTAATAAACTTACGTGTATACGGGATGGTGATTTTGATGGATATCCATTGCTTAAAATGTTGGACTTGTCCGACAATTTATTGTACGACATTGAAGAAGACTCATTGGGACGTTTAGAGACGCTCGAGAGGTTGGATTTATCGGGAAATAAATTGGAAATAGTACCACGAAGTTTGCCAACAAGTTTGACGGTACTAAATCTACGTGGTAATGCTATCAAAACATTGACCAGCGAGGACCTCCAGGGTATTGACAATCTACAGTGTCTTTTTATAAATGACAACGAGATTGTGATAATAGATGAGGGTGCACTCAGCCAGCTGTTATTTCTCACCAAACTTGACATATCTAACAATCCCATCAGACAACTTCCGGCGAACACACTTGCTGGTCCAGCACGTTTGAGCGAGCTACGCATGTCAGGTTTGACTTTTCTCGAAAAGGAGCATGAGGAGCGCGGTGACATGGCATTTCCGGTTCCTACACCCGAGATGCTTGTTACCCTCGACGTGTCCCATAGCCCGGTTCTCGCGGCTCAGCTTTTAACAGACAATGCTGCATTGTCCGCATGCAAAAGTTTAATGCTCCTGAATCTCATCAACACAAACATCACCACACTCAGATCAGATCTTATTTATCTACTTCCACAATTAAATGTTCTCGGATTAGCAGACAACGATTGGAATTGTACGGTGAACTTGCTTTGGCTTGGCGAGTGGATACGACAACATCGAGAGATAACAATCCCCGCAATATGTAGTAACTATTCAGACGGTAATTTTGCAAATTTGCTCCTCGCTGAATTGCCATCTCCACCTACTATTACAACAATAGCATTGCCCATAACCACAACTCCGGACACGACCAGTGATACCTCATATCAAAGCTTCAGGATTGAGAAATACCCGGAACTACTACCGCTACTAACAGTGCCAACAAATGCGTCTTCCATCGAGAATAATATCAGTCATACCAAATCGGCTATGGAAAATACCACCATACTTGATGAAATTCCGTCTACCAAACTTTACGAGGATGCTAACACGTTGACGGTTAAATTAAACGACACTAAGTTGAATGAAATTTATACAACTTATTCTCCAACCACTGGACTTTATATTAATAATAGTAAATCCATTAGTGGTATTAATATTAATGATTACAATAAGACCCACTCTAGTTATATTAATAATATTAATCACGGTAACAATAGTAATAAGAATACTCTTACTACTACTACTACTACTACTACTACTACTACTACTACTACTACTACTACTACTATTTATAATAATAATAACGATACTAATACTAATAATAATTATTATTATATTAACAAAAATAGTAATGATAAATTTAAAGCTAATGATAGCAAAAATATTATTACAAATAATAGTAAGCAAATTTCAAAACCAAAGAAAAAAATTCAGTCGATTTTTGTTAATGAAAAATTTCGTCTGGAGGACAAAGCAAAGAAAGTTAACCGAGCGAGTAATCGAAAAGCAAGTGAACAAGAATTTATTGATAATGAACGCGAAAGACCCAAAAAAATTCTGGACAATCGAGTGAATTCTGTGGAACGAGAGGATGAAAAAATTTCAAATCCAAAGAGTTACGATAAAAGTATAAATAAAGATGTGACTGATGGAATTTTCAGTACCGAACAAACGATAACAAATACACTGGGAAAAAACTCAGTGAAGGATGCTCAAAACTACGGATTCTCTCACGATATTGCAAACACTATTGCTGAAGAGCTGAATAGTCGGACGGTGGATCCTGATGAAAAACCAAAAACTAAGTTGGTAACACATCCTGGAATGCTGGTGTTGATTGGTGCAGTAATTGGAGCAGCCGGCATACTGACAGTTGTCCTGTCAAGACGAGCGACCATACGACGAAGAGACAGGTATCACAGACACGAAAACATTGAAGTACATACTCTTACGCCCACCATGGAACTCTGGTGAATAATGACAACATCCTCTTTTATCTTATTCGCTCACTCACTACTCGGACGAGGACAAGAAACTATAAGACCAGTGCTGTACACTATTACTTGGACAGTGAAACTTTGAATTAGATGCAGAGTCTAAAGAACAGGACCAAGGTCCACGACGCCGACGACAACTACAAGAATAACAAGTACAAGGACAACACAACTGTACGAAAGTTTATGACGAGAGAGAAATGAAGAGGAAAGTTTGCGCATTAATTTTATATGAAAGACTTCAGATAAGATAGTGTGTCTTGTGAATTTTTTATTTTTATTTATATATTTAGCGGTTGTAATTGACTGTTTTTTTATGTTGAACGATAAATAGAATAACGAGTTTTAGAATAGTGTTTATACCTTTAGAATTATCGTACGATAATCACGTGAACAAGTGATGAAATGTAGGCTAATGATAATGAGGACGATTAAATAATTGCGAGTATTTGCGTACCGACATTCTGGATAATTTCTATCCAATTAAAGAACAATAGTGACAATAAGCAAAAGTAATTAAACAAACCAAAACAAAAAAAAAAAAAAAAGATGAGATGAAATGTTTCTTGTGACGAAAATTAATTTGTCGTGCTTGAAGCGATACATTATAAAATTAATATGAAGAAATAAACTAAAACAAATCCAGATAAAAAGATAAGTAGAACGTGATACAAGTAACGATAATAATAATAATAATAATAGTAATAACAATAATAATAATAATAATAATAATAATAATAATAATAATAATAATAATAATAACAAAGAAAAGAAGTGTGAAAGACGGTAAGATCCGACAATGTCGCTTTAGTACGCGACAGACAAATTAGCTGACGTGAAGCGTGAGATTCAAGGTGAGAGGAAAAAATAATAATAATGATGATGATGATGAAGAAGAAAATAAATATAAAAAAATTGCTAGTGTACAAAATCGAGGAACGAAAAAACTCATTACTCGGGTAAAAAAAAAAAATAAAATGAAAAAAAAAAAAAAGAGGAATGAAATTTTCGCAGTGCCTCGAACAAAACTCGGCCAATTTAAACGGTGCGCAAAATCCAAGGGTATATTATAGAAAATAGAGAAAAGAAGCTTCTTGTGTAATTTCAGAGACTCACGAGATTGATTAACAGAGATAAAACTAAATAAAATTATAAAATAAATGAATGAAAATAATAATTTAAGATAAATAAGTAAAATGATAATAAACAATAAAGAGGTTAGATATTATCTTTCGTAAAATAACCAGTGTCAAAATAAAAACTAAGATAATAAAAATGTTGTACAAAGATACATTAATAATTGTCTTTTATTTTTTTTTTTTTTTTCAAGTCCTTGTATTAATTAAGTTTATACGAGATTTAATTAAAGCAAAAAGATTTATATAAAATAATTAATAGAGGGCCATAATTTTTATTAGTGCTCAGAAGCTATTAAAGCTGACTAATAACTTGCGTTACTACTTGCTTTAATCTTTAAAAATTGCTTCGTGATTTTTATTTCACAGTGTCTATTTTTTTTTTTTTTGTTAATTTTTTAAATGGAAGATAATTTTCATAAATGATAGATTTATTCAATAGTTTTTAATTTTATTTCATTCGAACCGATATTCAATAATTAAACAAATTTTTTCGTGTCGGATTGAAATAATCGAGAGCAGCGTCAGAATTATTATGATCTTAGCCTGACAATGCTAATAAATCAAATATTTTTTTTTTTTTTTAAATAAATAATTAATAAAAACTTTAAATATTTATATTAGTTGGAGCTTGAGAATATCAACAGAATAACTCGTAGTAAATTTTTAATACGACTATTTTCTGGTTTTATAAACTCTTAAGAAGTCTTGTATTACAGGATTTGGCAGAAGTCACCAGATAAGACACAAAAAAAGAATAAAGAAAGGTAAGTTGTATAACTTAATAAAATAAAGGATAAGACGGCGATAAAAATACAGCATCAGAAGTATAAACGACTAATAAGGCAGAATTGTTAGCTCCTTAAGTTAAAGCTGTTTTTTTTCATTTGTAAAAATGTTTATCTGCGGTTTTAGAGATGATTTTTTTTATAAATTGCTCTTTATTGTAATAAATTAAAAATTTTAAATTGGCTTAACTTGCAAGAAATTTTAGTTAAAAAAAAAACTCATATTTAATTACAATTAAGTTAATTTAATCAGCCGGAACAAAAATAAGAGAACTATATTGATAAACTATCGATTTTATCTTTTGTTCATTAAAAGTACTGATGGAAAAAAATTTTAAAAAGATTCACGTAGTTCATTTTGTGAAACAAAAGCTCGAGCATCCATGAAAAGAAACATGTACTACTCTCCCTGGTTCCTTATTTACGTTTCAACTCAGTGCCATCAGCTCTAGAATAAACAATGATGTCAGAGTTAAAAATAACAACAATGCAGTAGTTAAAAAAAAAACTAAAATACGTAAACAAGATAAAATAAAAGAAGAAGAATCTGAGTAAGCAAGTCGATCAGGTAAGTCAAAAGACAACAGAGAAATAGGAAACACGATAACATATTTCCTCGCGGATAAAAATACGGCGGAAACAAGAACAAGTTCGTTCTTGCACTGCACAGAGTTTTACCCGGGGTAGAATGTAAAAAAAGTGGCAGCAGTCACGGTAATTCGGGATACGTACACGATAGGATCGATCCAAGAGTCGACTAAGGCTTCTTTGTCTTTCTGCGCGCAAGTATGAGGATGTCAAAGAAAGAGAATGAATGAGAGACCTTTGAACATTTGGGGAAAGCTCTACCAGCAGACACATACCCGCAGAGGCATCTAAAGCTTCCCCGGTGATGGTCCCACAGTCCACCAATGCAGTAGCTCTCGTGTAAGCCCGCTGTCGTGTCTCTGGCACACGGATATCGTTCCCGTCTTTTGCCAACGTCCAACGAGGGCTTAACTTCTTTCAGCGTCTCTTTTTGTGTTTCATTCAGTGCTTTTTTTTTCCTTTTTTTTTTTTTAAGATAAAGTAAAGTAGATTTTTAAGTTTAAATAAAGCAAGCACGAAAAATAATTAAAGAGAAAGTTAGAGGATTTGAGTGTTTCTATCCATTAAAATAAAATTTCATTAAGATTTGTTTGGTATTAAAAATAAAGAGATTTAATATTCAATTTAAGAATATTATTGACCCGAATGCGACGACGATTTGTATAGATTGTTATATAATATTTTAATTTTAATTACGTATTCATTGATTTTGGGATTATTTCATCAACATTTTAATGAAATGTATATTCAGTACGATAACTTTGAATAATGACCATATTAATTGACATTTCAGTCTATAAATTCATGTTTATTAAAACGAGCTGCAATTCTAGTGATGCAATTTATAATTTCACTTCGCTATTGTTTCATTTGTAACTTTTTTTTTTTCTGTGAGTCCGATGATATTCAAACAAGCAATTAAAATAGATAATATTACTATTTTTTATTGACGTAATTGTATGTTAACAGAATATTTTAAAGGTCAATAAACAAATATGCTATATGTATTTTAATTAAGAAAATATATATTCCTGTAATAGGATATATTCACCACAAATTTATTTTCTGCAATTATATAAGCCCGTGAATATTCGTTTATTAATTATTAACATATCATCAATAATGTTCATTATTTAGTCGACCGAATATATTAACGAATATTAATATGGATTCAGAAATTTTTTACAAACAATTTTCAATCAGATTGATGTTTTATATGAAAAGTAATTTAATGATTTATGGCAACCAAAATTGCTTTATAGTCAATTAAAAAATTTTAATGAGACGATGATGCTGATAAAATTAAGCTCACAATTTTAGTTAATAAATAATAATAGATGTATTCATTTTATGAGAATTTGAAATATTGAAGAAAAATTTATAGTGAAATAAAAAAAATTTTTATTGTTGATAAATTGAATATATTCATTGAATTCGGCATATAGTGCTGTAAAAAGAAGATAACTCGAGACTATTTTTCTAAAATATGTATTGCGTGAAATTTAAATTACACGTTGAGATTAAAAAGCATTCACTTTAGATCCTATTCATGAAAATAAATGCTAAAAAATTCAACGATGTGAAACATAATTAAAAAGTAAATTAAAAGCGATTTTTTATCTCGTTTAAATAATGTTCATGCAGAGTATAAAAATGAATAAATAATTTTAAAAATAAAGTATAACTTTAAATCGAGCTAAAATTAAAATTTAAAGACTAATATCAAAACACCGAGGGAGAAAGTACATAAGCGAGAAATGGAGCGTCTACTTTTCCGAGAGAATAATTACAGGGTAAATATTTTTTTTTACTTATAATGCAAGTTTTCGTCGTTATTACAATAATTTTAAGTTATAATCATCGCACCGCGTCAACAAAGAAACGAAAAAAGGCTATTTTATATAGAAAACTTGGTGACTTGTAATTAGTAGGGATCGGAAAAGCGAGCGGGCACTTAAAGTAGCATTAATACCTAGGGGAAGGACATCCTATATAGCGGGGGTTGAAAATAGACGTATAAGAGTGATATAACAGTAGCAGTAGCTGGAGTAATTTTACTCCCCAACTGACGAGGGACTGAGAAGGATACCCGTAGTATCAGCTTAATATAAATTTATGAGATTACTCCGCCCCGCGTTGATGGGGATGAAGGGGAAAATAGTCCGTACACGCGGCCGGCACTTGGCACTTATATGCTGTACCCTGCATAACTGAACAAGAGATTTACATTTAGTAGTCTGAATTTACATTTATTTATTTTGTCAGCGGTCAATCTCTGCAACTGAATCATATCTGCTATTGTCCTGAATTTCAAATCGACATTTTTATTTCAATCAATAAAATTTGTTATTTATAGATAATAAATTTAGACGCGTTGTACTCATAAAAAACTGTATGAAAAAATTTGTTTGTCTATATTTTTTCTTTTATCGATATAACATCGTATTAATCTAAAACATATCTGATAAATAGCCCGGTTAGGAAAAAATAAATAAATTCTATTTTAATAACCAATTAAAATTATTAATTAAAAAAAATTTTTTTTAATTATTCGAGTTGACTTTTTAATTAAATTAAAAAAAATTCTAATATTTTTTTTGCTAACAATATTTCAATTTACTTGGAACGAATGAATTGTTAGAAATATTACATTGTTATATTAATATAACAATATACCTAACAAATTATTTTGAAGCTTTTGATCAATAAATTTTATTCGGACAGAACTGAAATTAGAAGAAATAGAAAAATTCTGAAAAATCATCGACTGAAGGAAATAAAATACTTATAAAAATTTTTTAAGAGCTCGATGGATGTTAGTGAAAATTCAACAAGAAATTTATCTCGTTTAAATATCATATATTGTTTTATAGATAGAATATATATGCGGTGTTTTAGATTTATTAGAAATTTGAATAGTGTTCTGTTATTTACAGCTAGTTGACGTCTCCAAAGTTTAGTCCATAAAGTTGCATTAATTTACGTCATCAAATGTTAGATTCTTGACTAAGTGTTTGCCGTAGATAGTGTCTAGTTTGAAGGACTCTGGAATAACTATTAAGTGGAAACTGTATGATAGTTTGATCGACTATCGTAGTTTAGTTTATATGTATAATTGTTGTTGCTAGTCTCGAGTGGAAGTGAGCGGTTGAGTAAAAGGATCAAGAGGGCTGACGGTTCATGTGATCGAGTAGGAGTAAAAGTAGACGTGAATATAGACATAAATATAGATATAGGTGGAGAAATAGACGTACATACACAATGGTATGAGAAGTAAGAGGGCTGAAGGTGTAAGGGCAGGAGAAGTGTAACAAGACTACGCTATTGTTTTGCTCTGTGGGGAGATTTACATTTGGGAAGAGATTTGCATTAATTTATAGTGGCCCCGTTGGTACACTGTATCCAATATCCGCGAGGATATTGAGACAGGAACTGAGAACTAAGCCGGCTAAAACTCTATGTCGGTGGTCCCTTTATGGATTAACAGGAGATTTTAGAAATTTATTACTCAATTATTCAAGTATTATTTTAACACCCAGAAAAGTTTTACGATCAATAATTTCGATGGATAGGAAGGGGTAAAAAATTACACGATGATTTTAGTTCTCAACAGAACTGGAGATGAGCTTGACAAATAAAATCCATGAACAAGTCAATACGATTAATTGGGAAGCCAATTAACAATAATAAATCCTGTTTAAATATTTAGCCAATGATAAAATATCAATAAAAATTATTAGCTTGAAAAATACACCGGAAAGTGAATAAATATTTAATGAAGAACGTTTGACGAGGCAGCTACATATCACGTTACTCATAAGTACACACTGTTCCGAGAGTTTCATCTGTATAATTTAGTGGGCATATCAAACGTTACTAAGGTCCCCCAAGAGACACAGCAACCCTCAAATACGGTGTTCTGGTCTCTAAAAGCGAGTGACGTGTACTCTTACCCTGACTTTCATCTCAAGGCGCTCGAAATTCTATTTCCTTTTATTCCTCACACAATCTGTAGTATATACCGAACCGGGAATATTTCGTACAAAAGATCTGTGCTTGTTGTAGACTTATACTTTATTTCGTTTATATATACTTAATATTAAGTATAATAAGCGAGAGTCAGACTGTGATATGAAGGGTGCGTACAAAAGAAACGTTAAATTGAGAAAATCCCGACTCGCGTTGGGTAGAAAAATCGACAACGGTTGTGGGACAATGACTCTCAACGAGCCGGCAAAGCACTTCTGCTCGCGGAATACCAGGCTCTCGTCGTTTAAGAAGTGAACAAACATCAGCATAGCTTATTATTCCGAGTTAAAGAAACCACAGAGGAGAATAAGGCTAAGGCGAGAGGAGTGTGCTCGTCGTTCCCGAGCTGGCTTCGTTGGGTTTGGGCTAAAGTTTCGGCTTAGAGATGAGCTTTTGCATTTTCCCCCAGTGAATGTGGATATACGAGACAAAAGAGGGACAAGGATAGCTTAATTCCGGCGTTGCCGTCTGCGAATGCATGAAAATAAAAATTTTGTAAAATAAAGTAAAATGAAAACGACATCGTGAAAGATAAAAAGACCAACAGAGAAAATAAACGAGTATTATAATAATGATAAAGATAAAAATAAAAATGTGAGGAATGAAAAAAATAAAAAATATTTCAAGAGAGAATATTCAACTCGCTTTATAATTTTTTGTCTTTCTTTTTTTCGTATAGCAAGCTCATTAAAAAGGTAGCTTTTCTGAGAAGTTTTAGCTCACTTAAAAGCTTTTATGAAAAAAAGCAACACTTATCGTCATTAACGTCATTCATCTGACGTTTAAATTAAAAGTTTATTTTATTTTATTTCTTTTTTAGCTTCTTTCTATTTAAGAAAAGAAAATTACGTTCTTGAATTGTGCAGACTTCAGATACTGCGTTCTTAAACCACTGCGGAGTTTTTTATAATTCGAACTCGACTCGTTTCAACTTCGACTTGGTCAACGTAAAGACTTGCAAACAGAAATGTTCTAAAACTTATACTGCGGCGGTGGAAGAGATCGCCCGGTGGAATGAGAAGGGAAAAAAAGAACTCAAAGGTAAGCCAGAGAAAAGAAAAACCTAAAAGAGAGAAAGAAAGAACGAAAAAGATGAAGATGAAGGAAAAAAAAAACGACTTAAGTATCCAACGTCGGAAGCTATTGGGATCAATCGAGGCACCCTCAAAACCTAAGAGATCAAACACATCACCCGATTACGTTGCTGAGACTGAGGAAAAATTAACTCTGAACTTTATCCCAGTATTTCACTGCTTTGTTTTTATTTAGTTTATTGCCATTACTCACTTATTTTTTTTTTATTTACTCAGGATTATCGTTCTGCGTTACAAGAATCTACACTGTTTATTGACGTATTCTTAATCAAAAAGTTGGTATTTTTGCCTCACAGTTGAGTGTCAGGTATGCTTTATTGCTCGAGCTGACAGAAAAGATTTTTCATTAACGATTTCGCTGTCTACTCGTATTATGCGCTGATAAGTCAGATAAAATGTAACACAATAGTTTCGGTTGCTAAATAAAAATTGTTTGTTTTTTTTTTAAATTTGAATCAATAAAAAAATATTTCATCAAACAAAATAACGAAACAAAAAAAAAAGGTAATAAAAAAAAGGATATATTTATTGCATGAACAATTATACAATTGTGAGAGGGATGTAGAGTGTAGTGATATAATGGTTTTCGAATTAGAATGACGAGTATAAAAAAAGCAACGAAAGAGAGTGTACAGAAGAATGGGGGTCATAGAGTAGAAGAGAAATGAAACGATAAAAGCACACCCTCATATCCTGGCGAGGGGATGTACAAAAGCTGAAGTAGAAAGGGGTTATAGTACATCACCAACCAGAGGCGCGAGTTTAATCGACACAGTCACTCCCTCGCACCTGGAGCGCGTTATTAATAACTCTGGAGCATCATCTTCGGTGGAAAAATAATCCATTAGACGCCGCGGTACACAAAATGCCTCGGAAAAAGCACGGTGAAAGAAAAAAACGAAACAAAAAAAAACGACCGCAAATGGCCTAGATCGTGGTTGGGACCAGGGTGAAAAGAGAATTGAGCCTCGTTGCTGAAATGTATACGACCGTTTTCGCTTAAGCGTTGAGGTATTAATCATTTTCATCTAGCTTTATGCTATTTTTTCTCTTACTCTTTCCTATACTTTTTTGGTGTTACTGTTATTATTTTTATGATTTTTTTTACGTTATTTCCTTTGAGTGAGAAAAATAATCTGACGGTTACTGTTAATTACTAAGGAAATTCACAGCTAAAATTAAATAGGGAAAAAAATTTTTTATGAAGAAATAAAATGTGGATTTTCATTAAAACATGGGGTGAAGTTGTTTTTTAGAGAGAGAAAAAAATTAGATATGCGTTGTGAAATTAAACTGTAACGAAATATATTTAAAAAATTAAAAAAAAATTGAAAATTAAATGTCACAGGCATAAAAAGTCTTTTAATTGAAGAGAAATTTATTTTAATATTCATTTAAATGAATAAAAATTTTTTTTCTTTAATTGTGAATAAAATTTTTATAGCTACGTTGTATTATTATTGACTGAAATGAAAGTCAGACCAAATTATAGCGCGGATATCAGATATTCTACGTAATGACGGCGATATAATATGGAATACTACTCTAGTGTCTACTAACGTATGTAGTAGAGACAAAGTTTATCCAATACTTCGTGATTTTCTTAGGTTTACTTTTCAAATGCTTGACATTATTGTTCATACGTTTTTTATTTTATTTTATTTTTTATTTTTTTTTATTTTTAAGAGAGCAGAAAGAGATAAAGAACTCTAGTAGAGAAGAAGAATTTTTGGTAAAGTTGTACACAAAATAAACGACAATAAAAAAGTATTGAAAATTCAAAAGAGTTATGATTTTAGTTCTTTCTTCGATCGGTTTTCAGTTTATCAATTTTATTATTTAAAAAAGTCCGAAAGAATTTATCTGTAAAATTCTTGAGAAACTCTATATAACGGAGAAAAAGATTGCTGGAGAATTGCCCGTGCTACCGTGTGACTTTAAACATAAAAGTTATGACATTATGATGTTATGAGGAAAAGTTACTTTTTATGGAAAGAAAAAATTTGCATAGTCATACTATCAATAAGAACTATTATTAATAAAGTTACAATTGATAACACTAAAAATACGCTGGTTGTTCATACGCTCTATTTAAATAAAATAAAGTATAAAGAAAAGAACAATGGAGCGAGGATCAGTTTGAATCTTATTGAGGACATAAATCGGTGATAAAATAAAAGTTGGTCTTGAATTTAAAAAAAATTTTTTTTAAGCCAGGTTAATCCAGCGACACCGTCATCGACTTTAAGTTTGCCATTGGGGATTAAAAAACTTTTAGTTTGCATCAAGTCTACTACTCTGTTCTGGAGAGAATAATCCACGAGTGGATTTTAATGAACACATCGCTCAAGCAGTTTGTCTCATGATTTTTTTGGTCGCTAAATTTTTTACGCTTTAAAAGAGATTGAAAAAGTACTTTCGTGGGAATTATCGAATAAAGTAATGCTCAAATATATATTTTATAAAAAAAAAAAAAAAAAAAAATTGAAGAAAATTTAGGTCGAGATGAGAAAAACACCTTTATATCTTTTGTTGTCTTTATATTTTTATAAAAAAAATTTCACTGCTTCGCTCAAAATGATATAAAGATATTGGAAAAAAATATTTTAAATTTCAAAGGAAAGACGGTAAGTAAATAATTAAAAGAGCAATAGTGTATCTCAATCTTTAACTTGAGACTCGTAAAGCATGTTTTCATGATGCAAAGTACACTGCAGAGAATTACATTATCGTAGAGAGCACTGTAGCTCTTTATACTGGTGAACGGTATTTTTCAGTAAAAAAAATTATTCAAACGACTCCACAGGGAGATAGTCTTGTTCAAGATGTGGGTCAACGAGCTCGAGAGAGTATTCTATATAACAGAGAGAAAATCGCGAACAACCGAAAAATAAGAAAAATTGACAAATATATAAGGGCTGATGTAATGGTGTTGAGGTGGAGAAGCTGATGCACGAGTCTTCTTTACCAATTTTCTTCAAAACCCCTCGCTTACACTTACATTTTCACTACATATACACATATATTTATATATGCTATCGGGGATATCGTAGTCGTAAAAAATATAAAGAGAAAAATATTTTTATGATCGCGAGATTTAAAATTATAATCACGATGAACAAATTTTTCTGGGAATCGTATTTCAAAAGTTAATTTCTTAAATTGACTTTCTTTGTTCATTTTTATTGTTTTTTTTTTTTTACTTAAGTTTTGTTTGAATTTAATAACTCAACTTTTTATATTTAATTTAGTTAAATAATTATAAAATAGAAATTAATGTTGCAGAGAATAAAAATTAGAGGACAAAATGAAATTAAGTAATTAATTGTATGCCTTTTGACTGCATAACAAAAGTATCTAACTAACAAAGTCACAAAATTGGTTTAACCTCAAGGAAAAAGAAGAATAAAAGTATGAAATAAGAGAGCAGAAATCAACGAAGCAAAGCACGTCCCAAGTAATACTAACTGCGGATTAAGCTCTCGGAGAGCTTAAGATCCTAGGAGAAAATCGTCTATCTACCAAGCAAGAATACTAAAATGCAAAAAAACCTAAAGATTACGACTTGTCATCGTTAACGAAGTGATGTAAAAAACAACAGCTTCCCAATAATAGTATCTTCCTCTTATACGGATATCACGCGGTTGGCTGATGGGTAGGTTGGTTGTGAGTTTGCTTTCGCATCTGGTTCTCGCCGATATCGAATTTTCTTACCGAATTCCACTTGCGACGACATTACCGTGGCACTCCAATTTGCATAAAGAGCAGGCTAGCGGAGAAGACATCGTACACGATATACGCTTATCGTATAAGTTATACCTTTTACCCTATAGAGCATACTCTGTAGTCGGTACCTATTACACCCACACACATTTCCGTAACACCCTCTACTCGTTCTATGCTTTGCTTTACACTCCACTGTAACCCGAAACCACACATAGCTTTGTAAAAAACGATAATTGGTTGTATCGAGTCATTGACTTGCCATGCGTGCAAGCAGCACTTTTTCTAAAGCTTGATCATCTGTGTATAATTTCAAATAACGCTTCGAAGATAAAACATCTGCTGAGCAATTTATGACTACATTATTTTTATTTTTCGACAGATTTAAATTTATTTTATTTACTCAAAAAAATTTTTTTAAGTTAAAAATTATCAGTCAAAAAAATTGACAATTGTCCAATTTTTTAGACTCAAATTTAAAAAATATTAATGGGTAAATTATTAATAATGATAATTAAAACTTTCTCTGCATTAAAATAAATAGAAATGTGATTGTTTGTGAAAGAAGAAAAAAAATGAATCATAAGTAGTAAACATGAAAATTATACATGAAGATACAAATCTTTGAATTTTTATTGATACTAAAAATGAAAAAAAAAAAAAAAAAAAAAAAAAAGTAAATAGGAATAAAATATAAATGATCCTGACGACGTTAGTACACTTAGACTGTCTGATTCCCTCGGCTTTTACTCTCATTCACTCAACCCCCGACGCGTTCAATGTAGCTTTTCCTCCACCAGCACTAATATGAGTTCAGCAGCACCTCCACCACTCTAGCTTTGCCTACAATCTGCGTCTGCCATGTTTCCAAGCGGAGCGCACCGGGCGGCATTTACATATCTGTATTATTCAAGCACAACCGTTATTCAATTTATATGTAAGTTACGAATGCACTATTGTTTCAGCGTTGTTGTTGGTAGATCTGCTGCAAAACGTCAAGGATTTTATCCTCACAGGTTTTGCCTTCTCATTTCAACTATCTCTGCCTGCTACTACCACTAATATGCGAATTTAATATCATTTTCACCAGTGATTCACTACAACTTTATTAAAATGTGGTACATCTAGTATTATAATTGTCATTTGAATAATATTTGTCGGTAAATTTAAATACGTATGAAAACACGTTATTTAATTAGAATTATATAAGCTAACTTTGAAACATTATTAGATCAATAATTCATGATTTATTAACAATTTATTTATTTTAAAATATTTATTTATTCATAGTCTATTATCTTGTATTTATTAAAAAATTATCTTATTACTTGGGTATTTGCTTTTGTTCAAAAGTATGATGTATTTATTTAAATTTATGGCTGTGAATAATTCCCGTGGCTTTTTCCCGTAAGTCGTAATTTTATTAACAGACATCGAAGTGTTGGTTTTAGTTATACGGAGAGCTAAAAAATATAAAATAAATAACAAAGCACTAGCATCCATTTATAAACTTAATAACATTCGTTTGCCCGAGGAGACACTAGAGAAGAATTTGCCAGGGTGAGTGCACTCGAGTATGCACCCTCGTGTACTCTATGTCAGTGAAAATGCCACCTTTTATACGTCCACGATATTTTTTCGTACGTTTTTTTTTTATTTTTGTTTAATTTTTTGCCTCTATACTGTTCACTTTTGTGTGTTTCAAAAAAACACCCACAAACAAGATCAAACGTGAGACGTATGAGAGTAAAAATAAATAAAGCTACACACGAGACTTTTCTAATAATAACATGTTATAAAAAAAAGTATAAATAAATAAAGAAGTAATATAAAATATTGCATCAATTTTGACAAAAAAAAAAAAAAGTTAAAAAAAAAGAATGACATAATTTTTTTCTATCTAATAAATTTTTATAACGAATGTTTTCATTGAAACGTAATACATATTTTATAACAATTTTACATCTGCTCATACACGTCATATCCTCGATAGAGTGACAGAGAAATATTTGACAAAAGCTGGCTCGTACTGAATTGGTTTGTCAAGATAAAAAGTTAAGAAAAAGAATCACCGGATTGTGGGAATTGCAATTTGATCAGGAGGAACCAGACGTGCCATTTTATTTTACGTATAGGTAAATTGGAGAGGCGCTGTGAAGAGGTGCTTTCCTCGAACTGAGACATAGCACTACTACGAACGTCTGCCAAAAGTATCACGTATATACATCGAAAGGATCGGTGGTATCTAGTGAGCAGAAAGACTGTACTACTTCGCTACGCTGTCTTATTTTACGAAACTGTAAGTGTGGACAGTATAAAGTGGTGTGATGTGATGCATGTGAGGATTGAACGTCGGTGATAATGTGGGATGCAGATATATGGCTGCAATCGGTCCGAAAAACGTTCAATGAGAATTTCCGCGCTTCTGAGCTAAAGATCTCCTGCTATCTCGAAGATTGGTGGAAGAACTACTTGCGGTGAAGGATATTGGAAATACTTCTTAGTTAAAAATAGAATTCGAAATTACATTTAATTTTATCTTTTCTGATCGTTAATTTTATCCCAGAAAATTCTATTTAATTAAAGTTTAACTGCAATCAATTCCATGACTCAGAATTTTGTTGGACTAAAAAATAAAGAATTAACTCATAAGGTTATTTTATTTTATTGTAAACTATTAACAAAAGTAAGCTTTTACTGTTCTGCAGTAGTAGTATAACATAGAAGTTACTCAGCAAAAAGTTTTATTAGATTCATCGAGCCAAGTCATCAGCTGGAAAAAGAATATAAAAGCAGTATACGGGGTGGTTTATTTACAAAAAGTACGATAGCTACCGAGTAAGGTTTGTCTTCAAACGACCGATTTAAAAACGATATTACAGTTTAATGGGACGAGTTCCTTGGTCTCTTGGATCTTTTGTCAATCTAACGTCGTTACGTGTGGGACGGTTTAAACGACAAGAAAAGAAATAACAAAAATATTCCCTTCGTAACCATTTACGTGTCGTGATATGTTAACGGTTTAATAGTTGAAATAAAAAGTTCAGCCAGGGTGATAAAAATTCTGCGATAGTAAGTCAGTTTACAATATATATAAATATATATACAATATAAATAAATACATATACATATATACAGTGGTTTAAGATGTGTAGATGTATACGAGTAAATGTAAAACAGCTATTATATTCACGTAGACTCAAGTTTACCAGACGTCCGACCACCATCTCACGGGTCAGGTTTACCAACAGGCTATGCTTCATCTCCATCTCATGTACTTTACACGAGGTAGAGAAGACACTGAAAATCTACATAGCGACCCATTTTACACCACTTTATTGTAGATTAAATCTACATACGAAATAACAGCTGATTTTGTATTAAAAAGATTGATAACGAAACAAAGGCCTATTCTT
Source organism: Cotesia typhae (assembly GCF_013202065.1). Classification (NCBI taxonomy): domain Eukaryota; kingdom Metazoa; phylum Arthropoda; class Insecta; order Hymenoptera; family Braconidae; genus Cotesia; species Cotesia typhae. Next base: position 11,590,198 of record NW_027423756.1, on the reverse strand, counting down.
CGAACTTTTTATAAGTTTCGGGCTAAAAATTATTTATAATAATTTTATTAAAAAATTAACAAGTTAAATAATCTTTTAAAATTTTCTTTACATTATGTGCCTCGAAACAATAGTACACATTTAGAATTTACGATGAGATTTTGATGGTATTATTTCGATGGAGCGGTATATCTAATACAATACAAAAACGTATATTTTGACGTGTATTCCATCAGCCAGGAGAATAAAATTACTAGACAATGAGACGTCAAGGCTCAATTAAGGTGAGGTTTGTGACAAAATCATAGCCCAGTGTATTTACTGCGAGTATATGCTGGTCTGTTGTATCGTGCTAGCGAGCAGGCGAGCACGTCGAATACGTGGTGGCAGGTACGTGACACACGCTCAATGAGGCAAGTTGTGTTTTGTTATATGACAGAACCGAGCTAAAGGGAGACAGATGTGTGCACGAACGTGGATACAGATAAGGCTAGCCAAAGCATCGAGGGAACGGATGAAATAGGATGACGCCGCGACGTACCGCACAATTAACGTCAATCAATGCATCAGTGGGGTCCGTTTAACGCAACAAGTTGAATTTTTCCACCTAATCCGCCTAGACAGAACATATATTTCATGTTTCAGCGAGCACGAGCACATGGCTCCGGTAGCCTTTAATTAAATTACCTCGTCGCCCCGCTCTCCTCTCTTTATTTCTATTCATTCTCTTCCTATTTTCTCTCAACACCCTCGAAACAACCTCTCACGAATTCTCTCTCTCTCTCTCTCTCTCTTTGTTCAGCCACCTCGCGATCTCTTTGCAATGCAAACGTTTAGTTGGAATATTGTGGATTTTACAATATGAATTCTATATATCAGCATATTCGTTATACGCACCTGCGACTTTAAATGTCATCAGTGAAATTTTAATTTATTTTGTCCCTAAAGTGAATTACGGCTGCTTTTTTTTTTATTTTCTATTTTTTAATGTCAAAAAAGAAAGAGAAATAAAATATTTGACGATGATAAATTGAAATGAAAGTTTTAACGGCGCTAGTGGTTTTCATATTTGTATATAGGTGTGATAATATTTTTGTATTAAAATGTGATTGTGTAAAGTAACGAGAAGAGTTAGTGCAGTTGATGCTAAACACGAAGGATAAACAGGCCAGTTATTCATACATAAATTAGAAGCGCCAAGTGAATACCGTCTGGGGGACGTTTAATTAAATTTTGTGTCATGATATATGTTACAGTTATTACGAGCAACTACTACCCCCCCCTCTCTTCATCTTCATTTTATAGTGGAATCATGTCTTTTTAAGTTTCACACTTTCTTACGTATGCATGCAAAAAGCAAATACTCTCGCCAAACAACTCTTCGGAAACATTGTATGATAATTTAATAACTTTTAAGCTATTGCCAAGTATTATTAAAAAATTATAAATATTTTCAAACAATGTAAATATTTATCTACTTTGTTTTTCTTTAGTTTAAAGAGAAAAAAAAATTTTCAAGTTATTTAAGTAGCACTCTAAATAAACGTACTATCAGCTATGTGATACTTCAATGGTATAATTTTTCTTTGAAGCGTCCGTTTTTAATCATACGAGTTGTTTATTCAAATCTGCTAGAGCTTTGAATTAATTTATACTTACCTCCAAAGAAAAAAGTTAAATATTTAATTAATGTAATGCTGGACAAACGCTGCACAAATTATTGCGTTAAAAATACGTAATTAGCGGACAGTCTGGTATTGTATGAGCTCAAAGTCGCTTTTGAAAAAAAAAAAAAAAAAAAAAAAATCATAAAAGTTTTTATTAAACGCTGTTTCTCGTTATAATAAATTCAGTTATTAAAGACTGGATAATTTTACTTGCTTATAATTCGTAAGCTCGCGATTAAGAAACTTAGTTTTAAATAAATCATGAACTGGATAAAATTTTTAATATTAATTTAACAAATTTGTCAGAGTGAGCTTTTAATGACTTTAATAATTATTTTTATGATTTAAAAAAAAAAAAAAATTCTGTGAGTAAACGTACGACGAGTACTCAAAAATTCTACCTCTTTCGAGCTTAAAAAGCTGAATTAAACATTTTCGAGCTCTTAAAACAGTAAAAAATTAATTTTAAGTACTGTAAATATGAATTAGTTTTGAAATTCAATTATGAAAGTAAACATTCTGTATGGAAAACATCGCAGTTGGATTTGTCAACTCTAGAAGTTAAATATCGCTGTCAAAGGCTGACGTTTGTCGGGTTCGAAAACTAGTTCTTCCAAACAAGTTTTAGCGACGTCGAACACATACATTCAGACTGACCACACTCACCTATATATACGCTCAGTGACAGCCACGGTTTCAAACATATATCATATACCAACATATGAGTTTATAGACATATATATACGTATAGTCAGTAGTCACATATGCAAAATGCACGACATGGCTTTGTCATATGCATACTCGTGAATGGCAAGAGGCGCCTTTGTCTCTTTTACAATATTACCGCCGCTTCATTGGCATATACGCTGCCGTCGTCGCCACACAGATAACTGCCGAGCGAGCCTTTGTGCGGTAATATTCAAACTTGAATTTTATTAAAATTTCGGGAGCTGAACTTGCGATAATATTCGCCGATAATGTCTCCTAACGTTTATTACCCACCATTATCTTTGTCATATAATAATACTCCAAATGTCTTTATAGTTGTAAAAAAATGATGAAGAAAAAAGCTCCCGGGTCCCGAAAATATCCAATAAACTTGACTACTAAACTGCTCTCGAACGAGGAGCAGTTAACCGATGCTAAGAGGTACTAACGATCGCGGTAGCAAGTGCAAACAAACTTTCACCTTGCCCACAGGCTACCAACTAAAGAGATTGTTGGAAATAGATCTTACTACTACCTCGTCAACATTTACGCGGTCATACGCTTTTATTTAATATTTCACCGATAGTATTGATTACGATGATGGCAAATATTTACTTGAAAACATTTCTGATCTTCAATATTCCGAGTTTTTTTTTTTTTTTTATTTATTTATTATTTATCTTTGGTATTGAACTACTTCGAACCGTATTAATTATAAACTTCATCGATTAATATATAAAAATAAATAAAAATAAAAGTACTCACCACCAAGATCAGCAAAGAATATCTCACGAAGAGCCAAAAATTCCTCTTCAACCGGGATGTCTGGTTTACCGAAGCAATCATTTTCAGGCCAAACTTGTCTGTAACAAGATTGAAATTTTCAGATGTTTATTTATTTATATAAACTTGTTTCAACCATTAAAAAGTTTTAATACGTAATTAATGAATAAACATGATTTCATCGATAAATTATAAACTTGAGTCATATATTTATTTAAAAGTTCAAAAACTAATTAACATTTAAAGTAATGAATTTAATAAAATAAAAAAATGTTTTATAGATAAAAAGCTCAAGCGGAAATGCAATTGGAACTGAGGATGAAGTCACGGTTATCGGTAAAACCGTTTTGAAATCGCAAAACGCCGAGCTCTCTCGTCCGATCCAATAAGCAATGGTACAGCCGTCCATGATGTCATCCACCGAGTCTGCCTTGCATTCACTTCTACCAAGAACTATCTGATGAACCAACTCCCCCGACCACTAACCAACAGCTTGAGCGGAATATCTATACAGCAAAAACCAGGATGAATAGGAATCCAACGCCATACAATTCCCATTATTCTACTACTCACTCCTCGTCCCATAACAATGAATCTTCTGACCTAAATCCTCTCGTAAGTCATAAAGCAAAATTTCCATCGGCAAATAATATTAATTAATACAACACATTCAAAAGCTTAATACCCACGCTTTTGAGATAAAAAAAAATATATATATATAATAACGAATTTTCCATTGACTAGCAAGATCAAACAGTCTGCTGGCTATACAAAGAGACTAATTATCTTATAAGGTTTATCAGAATCACTAAAATCTCTTGCCGCGATAAGTATGTGTATGGACTAATATTATTCCAGACATGGATATTAGAGCAAATGATATAAATTCAAGATTATAGTTAAGCCCAGACTATGGAAGTATTTGCTTGGCAAACGACAATTGGAGCAATCATTGAAGAAGAAGGTGTATGTTTGCTTGCCGACGGTTTTCTCTTTACATATTTGATGATTACACGTGGTAACGCGAGGAAAAGAGACAATGTATTCATTAATACGCCATAAGGAATTTAAATGTACAGACTCTATTGTTTGCCTTAATGCCGGGGATATTATTGTTATTATTAATAATATCGTTCCAAGTAAAACGATGTGGGGGAAAGGTCTACGACATATAGTACTAAATGTATAATAGTTAAGGTAGCGGTGATAGGACTAGACAAACTCTGGCAGACACTATGGTGTCTCCAATCCTCATGTATTCATTGTATGCACAAGCTGCTGTATAACCAGTTTAGATTTCTATTGTCCATACCTGCAAAATATATATTTATACATACTATATATGTATGTGTATATACATTGCGAGAGATCGTGCTTACAATACTATATAAATACATAAGTACGGTTTGAGACTATCGGTTCATCTCTTTTACTCCAACAGAAATTTAAACGCTCGCCATCTCAGACAACTTGGCCAGAAGTACAGTAGCTAGCTCACGTTCGCTAAGTCCAAATGGTGCAGTTGAAGTGGTATTAATGAAACGTGAAGAGGGTCGTCGTAGCGCAGCGACCGATCCTGCCAATAGGTTGCATTATTGAACCAATTTCAAGCCAACTTCGTCTGCTATATCTACCTCGGCTGCGGGTATAGTATTGAGGTATAGTATTGAGGTCCTATATCTGGAGTGGACCGATTCCACGCTGACTGGAATATACTATTATGTACGGAGAAACGCCCTAAAGCTCTGATATGCCAGAGAAATACTGGGTAGTGTCTATTTTACTCTTTCTATCTGTCTGATGATGATAGTGGTACTCGCTGCACGATAACGAGCTTGTCTTACGACTAACATAAAAGCCGACCGACTTTTTTCCGTGATTTTTTTTAAATTCTTTTAGAAATTATATTAAGGAGGTACTGCGGCAAATAAAGACACCAATAGGTTATGGCTATCGAGATATTTAATTTTTTGGAGCAAGAGAGAAATTTTCTCAAGGCAAGAAAATTTATTTTTATCAAGAAAAAAATTTTTTGCAGCAAGAGGCTAAATTTTCTCAAAACTAGAAGATTTTCTTGACTTAAATAAATTTTCTTGGATTAAGATACGTATTTCTTTAATCAAGAGAATTAATTTTGTCGGAACAAGTGTCAAAAAAAATTTTTTTTTCGCTGAAGAAAATAATTAGGAAGAAAAATGTTTTCTTGGCTCAGTACCTCCTTAAAACGGAAGAAAAAAAACATTACAATGTGATAATGTTTTTTTATTTTAAAAAAATTAAAAAAAAATTTTGTCGAGATGTAAATTTAGAGGAAATAATAATAAAATTTTAGAAATAATTACCGATAGAATTTTTCGTTTACAATGACAAAAGTTTTACAGATGTACGATAACTGTTTTTGAAGTTTAGAAATAAAAGCACCATACAAGTGATTAAAGTAAAGGGAAGAAGAATGAATAAGAGAATAGAATGACATAGAGTAAAGTGGGAAAGCAAGGCTGCATCGATCGTAACGCAGAGCCGTCAACAGCTCAAACAATACTACTATTCATGCATAGATATATATATATATATATATATATATATATATATATATATATATATATATATATATATATATATATATATATATATATAGAGTATGTGGAAATGTTGAATATAGTGAAGAGTAACACTTGAAAAGTTTTGAGAAGCATTTTCTCTCATTCGAGGTATACGTATTACCAGCACATAAACGAATGAACAGTAGTATACAACACAAGTTTAAGACTTATCTCTTGTTGTCATTCTCCCTTTACTCTTTGCACTTCTGTACTTTAACACCTGACACCCTCGACAGCCTTTGAATTCCACTTAACAACCGCTATACCAACTTATACTATTCTACAGCTGCTACATGTCCATGGATATTTAAATAGTAATTAGCGAACCGAAATTACGTTAAAAATGAATGCTTTTTATGAAATTTTAAATCTGCTTAAATTTAATTCAAACTAGCTCGTACCTGACTCGTTAAAAAAAAATTTAAATCGATAAAGAACTGCAGGAACAATTAAAAAAAAATTATAGCAATAAACTTTTGTCTCTACTAATTGGTAATTAGTAATGATTAAAAAATAAAATAAAACTAAATGCAGCTGGAGAACAATTTAAGAGAATCGAACCTAAAAAATCTGGCGTATAATCCAGGTTAAAGCTTATTTGATGGACGAAACTTTACGTTTCTAAAGTTACAGTTAACGAGACACAATGTATATATATAGGAGTAATAGATATACCTAAAAACGAATTAGGTTGAAGAAAGTGTAGCCAACGAGAACAAAGACAAAAAACTTTTTAACGAAGCTCTTACATCAACTGTAACTTTGAGCGAAACACGGAAATGAAATTTCTCAGTAGCCGTTCCAGCAACAGCCGCGTTAGAGAAATAAAAAAGAATGAAGAATATGAGACGAAGGACGATTGAAAAAAAAAAAAAAAATAAATGAATATACTGAAGTAAATCCCAGCCTCAGTTCACTTTTTACCCTCATTACAGGCTAACCCTTTTGTTTGCAAAAACAATGACGCCGTGGCTGGTTTCCCTAAGGAAGTGCCTTCTCTCAGAGAGCTACTCACGTCACACGATGGATTCTATTGTACATACATTCCCACCGCACTCGACTCTAACTCTTAAATAAAAAGCTAAGTGAAAAAATAAAATGTAGGACTACAGAAAAAAACTATTGCTTTTTTCGCATGTTTGCGTGCTTACTCTCTAATGCTGTATATCATCCTACTTCACCCCGAGTTAAGCTATCACAATCATAAACCAAGATTATAGTAAAAAAAAAAAAAAATAAATAAAAGAAATGACTTGAGTAAAAAATGCGTACCTCGATGCTCGTAGTAGACCCACTGCTTCTTCAAATTCCTTTTTGCGAAGTAACTTTTGAATTTTTTTCATAGCGTCGCTCCTGAACAAAAATAAAATAACAAATGATGATTTATATTGAATAATAATAAATTGCTTATTGAAAAATAATTTAAATAATAAATTGTGCATACTTTTGATCTTCAATTGGAGTATCTAAAATAGCATCAAAAGGTACGACGTCTGGTATAGTACCCTCTTGCATAACAGCAGATAACTCTGGACCCGCGTCATCCCAACGTTCATCTAAGCTTTTCTGTACCGCGGCTGTTTGCTCTTGTTCTTTTTTCTGCTTGGTTTTTTTCTTGGTTCCTTTACGCTTTTTTGCTTTCGCTTTTGCTACCATGACATTACGACTTTTGTCGCAAAATTGTTCCAACATTTTTACAAAAAGATGGGTTGTTATAACTAAATCCACCAAATAATTTCTAAAAAAAATACAAACAGATTTGCGATATAATACTAAAGATAAGTATTATTTTTAACCTTTTTTTCATTTCTTATTCGATAATTTTTAATTATAAATTAAGTTATGGTGCAAAAATAGACTTTAAAAGAAATGAAACTGATGACCAGTGAAATAGGTAGTCATCATAAATTATTAAATTAATCAATAATATTAAATGAGAGGAATAAGCGAGAAGTTTAATAAACCACTAAACAAAAATAAATTGGAAGATAAATAATTAACAGTATCTCGCAGTTAAATATTCAAACCGTAATGGAAGATATCGTTAAAACTGTCAAAGAGTATTTTCAGTCAACGACTCCCGAGTCCAAGTGTCCAATAATATCAACGATAAAAGTTGTTTATTCTCGGGAGTAAATCCCGATAGACAGGAAAGGGTCAAGAGATAAAAAGGGAATACGGTAGCAAGTGTAAGCGATGAAGGGTACAATGAAGTGAATGTCAATCGAGAAATCGAGTTGGTCGAGGGTCAAGATAAAGTAAATAATAATAAAAAAAAAAATAGTATAAGATATAGAATGATAAGGGAAGTGAGTGAAGGTTCAGTCAGACACTAGATTGGCCCCAAAGATGGTAGCCAATATGTCTGTGGTCGATAAAACTTTCTGTAAACACTGACGCTTCACCTCCCACTTGACGTTATGAGTGGTGTGTATGTGTGTGACTTTTAGTATAGTCAAGAGGACGGTTCTTACCTCTGTTATACGTGGAATAATATTCATCGATTTTTTATACATAGTATTTATTACTATTATTTTTTTTTTTATTATTACTTTCATTATACTTTAGCCAAACTTGGAGGAAAAAGTATAGAAATATACACTGGTTTGTCTATTAGACTATTGACCTCGCGTAAAAGTTGAAGAACGAGCACGAGATTGGATATAAAAGCTTCAAAAAGTAGTTTCGTACTTTTCGTTATCGACATCCTCAGCAGACACTTGGAAAGACTCGTTTTCAAACGAAGATTAAAGTAATCCGGTGTACTACAGTCGTCCTAGACTACTACACTACTCCACTTTAATCTTGCAAAACCATTGAGTTTAAAAAAGAAGATTCCACGATAGAAAAAATATAAAATAAGTCGTAAGAAATTAAACTTTAAATAAAATTTTTCCCGTTCATTATCCTTTGGCGATTTTTTTTTTTTTTTTTTTTATAGAAATAAATTTACTGTTTTAATAATGGAACTTAGCGGCTATAAAACAGTTTAAATATTCAAAGTTTGTCGAGTATCAGAGACAATTAGGGCAGAAATAAAATTTGAAACCCGTCGACAATACTTAAGAGAGACACAAGTGCTTGGAATACGATCGCAGCAGTAGTGGTACAAGAGGCAATGATCGTTAAATGTTATTAGATCGACGGCGCAAGTTAAGCGTGAGATACTTACCGCGACATTTTAAGCCCATTGTACGATAGAAGCTGTCCGAGTATCGTTTCTCGATATTCTGGTACGTAAAATATATTACTCTTAATGACCTTGCTGGAATCTCGTACATCCTTGTCGAGGCTTTTATCCATCCAACTCAACGTATGGAGAAGCTCCTGCAAAAAAAAAATACATTTTTATTTTTTTAATTATCTACTTATTTTATATAATGAAAAGTATGGAATTAATCTCCATTCAATTATATTGACAATAGTATGCAACATATTTTGATTCCTTGAATTAACAAGGCTGTGATGTTAAGAACAGTTGCCGAAATATGAGTCGTGCAAAATATAAATCCAATTTACCTGATAAGCCTTTAATGCTTCATGTAAACGTCGTAACCAGTACGTCGATTTCTTTTTATCTGCCATCAGCAGTTCATAATATTGGTCCATTTGTCTTTGAACTAAATAAAATGTTTCGGTTGAAATTGTTTCACTGTAAAAATAAATAAATATTAACTAGAATAAAATAAATATAAAGACAATGGAGAGTGTTTAAATATGAATTGAAAATATAATAAGTTGATAAGATGTGTTGAATATATTCAGAGATTTCTTTTAAGGTTCTAGCAAGTCTACTTCTTACTTTAGCGTGCAGGCTGCCAAAAATAAGTGAAGAAACTAAAAGTACGAAAGTTTGTACCGAGTAAAATGGGAAACGACGAGAAACTCGTTGGTAAACTTTGAAAGCATTCTTCCGGGTTTGTAGCACGACCTTTCCTAGTTTCATATAAACGATAAAGAGAAGAGGAAGGATGTAGAGAACAGAGAAGCAGAAACCAGCAAGGCTGCTGCGCTAGAAATTTGCTCAGTACGACACCTACCTCACGTACTTCACCTGGAACTTGTAATGGCGGTTAAACTCCATGAAGAAACGTAATGCCCAAAAGTAATGAATGCCGTCAGACTTATCTGCACTATCTCCGATTATAAAGGACTTTGCGTATCTCATTACAGGATTGTATGCACCAATCAGAAATTCCACGCAAAATTCTTTTAGGAATAACCGTACGCTAAGTGCTGACATACGTTCCTCCACTGCTGGCTCAACGAAAACACGATTTTTGGGCTTCTTCATCTTGGTCTGTGGAAAAAATGTTTTATAAATTTTTTACTTTTTATATTTTATTTTATCAAATTAATTGTAACGACTCCATCACATGCTTTGAATGATAAAATATTCTCCAAGTGGCGTATTAATATTGAACAAGCGATTAAAAAAGTAACAACACTCAACAAAAGATAAAAAGTGCTCAAGATGACCCAGTTCGAGGTACTCGAAGCCATTAACCGAGAGTGAGCTTAATTACGCGCGGGAATATCTCTAATTAAGAGTCGTATTTTCATTCGTATCTAGCTTTCAGTACCCGCTGGTATTGCTAGTGCGACTTATTCTCCTTATTCTTTTATGCTATTGCGCGCTTAATGAAAACTATCGTCGGGAAACCGGCTGCTAATTGAATCAACCTATTCACCAGATTTTTATGACAATTTAACAACGTACAGTAGCAATAAAAAAATTACTACTCCCGAATGTCTGTATCTTTTTTGTTCTTCTTACTATCTGAATTAATTAATTAGTATTGAAGTTAATTGTAATTGAAATAATAATCTTATAAAGATAAAAATTAAACTTACTTTATCTCGTGAAAATTCAAATGCCTCTATTTTGTCAAATGGTCTGTGACAAATCAATTGATTTTCTCCAATACCTTTCATATTCTGCACCACAAACGTACCACCAAATCTGGAATGTCTGTAAAACAAAAAAAAAATTTTTTTTATGATTATTTTGTTGTAAAATTAAAAAAAAAATAGTCGATATTAAAAGAGTGCATTATAAAAAGTAGAAAATGCATCATGACTTTTGATAACTCATTTAAAAAATTTCTTTTAGCACAAAATTAAAAAAAAAAAAAAAAGTAAAAATTATGCTTTTATGCATTTGATAGCCTTTCTTTAGCAGAGCGGTTGGTATTATTAAACATTTTTCATAATAAAAGCATTACAACTAAAGAATTACGGTGCAGTGTAGATATCTCTAGTATAAAAATTAAAAAAATGTTGAATACCGCTCATTACAAAAATGTAGCTGGTGCTTCGTCTCCTAGTTCTTTCCAACAAGTGGATAAAAGCTTGCTATTCACGACCAAAGTGATTCTGGTTCATCATGTAACTGGGTCATAATCATTGCATTGACACTGGCATAATACATTCATACAGATCCCACATAAACACGACATACCAAAATAGTATTTATATTCTATCTACTCACAAGCTACAAAGAGTAATCTTTACAATAAAGATACTTTGTGTATTTTTGTGCAGCATTTTACGACTTAAATAATTCTTTACTCTCTTTACCCACATAAAGAAACAAATAATTTTTATCTATCTAGCTGCTGCTGTTGCTGCAAAAAAGTTTTCATTCGAAAATGAAATAGTACTGGATTCATAAGCAACAAAAATGTAAAAAATATTACAACTGTTGAATTGTTAAACCGTAAAGAGGAAAATGCATTTTTGAAATATATTAAATAATGTCTAAGTATATTACGTTAGGATATTTATCACTAGAAAAATTCCGGCGTAGTTTTCTAGGTGGTAGTTAAATTAAAAATGAAATAAAATAAATTATAATATGATAAATATATACCTCGAGCCGCTGTACTTTTTCATTTTTTCCATCTTCTCAGTTATTTCTTTTTGCCTTACAGCCAATAATTTAGCCTCCTCGCGTGCTTTTTCTTCGGCAGTTCTTTCCAGGCCAACTACTGCTAATTTACTTGCATTTTGTTCACGTAACATCAATGCGATTATCTGAAATAATTATTCAATTATTTTAAAAATAGATTAGCAAGTAAATAAATAATGGAAAAATAAAAATAAAATAAAATTACCTCAATAATCTGTACGTGGAACTGTTGCTCGCTGCTGTTACTCGCAATAAATAACAAAAGATCGACGATACCAGACGCATGGAGAGCAAACAAAACCTGCGATTAAATAAAACGATAACTCTGGTAAATAACAAACTCACAAAAAAAAGAAAGAGTTAAAAGTTTTTAAGTTTTATAATGATGAATTATAACAACCTCATCGTGAACTGTGGCATCATTGTCAGCTCGTTTGTCATTGTCGTGTGGAGGTACTTGAAGAACGTTCCTAATTAATGTTAGAATTCTCTCGATGATTAATTCGTTTTCTTCACCTCTTTCACTAGTGTCCTGATGACATTATTAATAAAACCTTAGATTATATGTTAAAAATAAATAGTTATTAAGTGAAATAATACTCACTATTTTCAATATTTTTCCCAGACGACCGCTGACCACTGTCCATACACGTTCATCTGTCAATGCTTTTTTGTAGCCTTGCAGATAGCTGACTAATTGTAAATAATAATTACGATTTGTTCTTTCAGCCGGGAGTTCTTCATTGTATACCATCAACGCTGGACTTGTTAAATTAATCATCAAACTAAAAAAGAAATTAAAAAAATAAATCTATACTTGTACGGCAAGTTGTTTACTCCGATTTTCTTGCGGTTTAGGGCATTCAACGTATCTTTTTGAGCTCTTTAAAGAATCTTAGATTTTTAGATGAAAAAAATAATTATTACCGTAATAGAACATCCCATAGTTCAGATTTGTTAGAATGTTCCACGAAAATTTGGATCAAATCTGTTTCCAAAAATTTTGTTTGACCCAAGTAACGACGAATTGTATGTGTATCATCGTCTCTTTTCAAGTATTTAATTAAATCTTTTATTACATCTGCAAAAAAAATTTTTTTAATTATTTTTTTTGTATTTAAATGTTAAAAATTATTCAATAAATTATATTATAATAATAAAGCTAGTGGACATTTTTAATTTTTTGATTTTGCTTTACTTGTTAAATTAGAGCTAAAAAATATTTTTTATTGTGTGTAATAATTTTTTTTTTTTTTTTTCAATAAAAAAAATTATTAAAATTTTTAAATGTCAGCTAACTTAATCATGAAAATTAACTTAGCAGATAGTTGATAATTTTTGTTACAAATAAATTATGGCAAAAAAAATCTATCAAAAAAATTGACACTCAGAAATTTAAAAAAACTACAAATGCAATTTTTTAAAAATAATTTGTTGGAGCAAATTTATTTGTTAAAAAAATTAGAAAATTTTAAAGTGACAGCTAACTTTAATGTCAGTACTTAATCTTCATAATTATATTTTAAGTTTTATTATATTTTTATTTAATAAAAAAAAAAAAAAAAAAAAAAAAATAACAATAAATTTACCTAGAGCATCAGGATCCAAACGATAAGTAGCACCGTCATGATAACCGAGCGCATCACAAGTTGCCGCGAGTTCCGCAGATATATAATCCGTCATTTTATTTTAAATATTTATTAATAAAAAATTATTATAAAAAAAACAATTACAGAAATATTAACTGAGTGTATTTATAAATAAAGAGACACACGACATTAATGAGTACACGCGAATGTCAACATGACAACAAAACAAAACAATTTTAGAGGTTAAGCCTGGGTGGCATGAACACAAACGATAACAATTATATGCAAATATTTAAACTACTTTGTAATTACTGTTTTCAGGCGTAATTATAATTTAAATAATTGTATACACGCGAAGATTAATGTGTTAAATTAAATTTAAACGATGGGGATTATTAAAGCGAGTTAAAATTTGACACAACTTTCGACCATAGCATAAGCATACGAACGCCTGGGTCAAATGTGAACAACAAAATGCAACAGGTGGGGATAGCGCGCGGGTAATGCCGGTATTAAAGTTGATTGGCTCTTTTTAAAATGGCCACTTTCTATTGGACAAACAGCTTGAGGCAGTTGATTGGAGGTTATTCAAATTGTAGGATTTGGATTAGTTTTTAATGTTTTGTCGTTTGTTGGAAACGGTCGTGAAGATCAGCTGACTTCAGTTGGCGACTCACTGACCCACAGAATATTTTTCAAGTTGTTTGAAATGTTGAGAGTCTTTTTTTGCTTATTTTATCCCAAGTTTATTTAAAATTTCATAGATTTAAAGTAAATATTTTGTTTAAATAATTAATCAAAAAAAAGATACTGAACCTTTGAAAAATTAAGTTAGCTGACTTATAAATTTTTTTAGAATTTTTTTTATTGATAAAATTATAACAAAAAAATTAAAAGAAAAAACTCCACTTGTAAAAAATTTAAACAAACTATACGTGAAATTTTTTTAAAATATTTTTTTACTGTTAATTCAATTAATAAAAAAAAATAATTTTAGTTTCGTCCTGAAGTTAGCTAACAACTGTCAATTTTTTTAATTCTTATAATAAATTAATTACAGTAATAAAAATTCTTTAAAAAATTTCCATCAGTAATTTTTTTGAAATTTTCACATGTGGAATTTTTTAATTTAATTTTTTTTATAGTAATTGCATCATTATAAAATTTTAAAACAATTTTTAATGTCTGCCAACTTCAGTGTCATAATATTTTAATATTAAATAGACAAATAAATATAGTTGTAGAGTCAGTGATTTAAAATAATTATTTAAGAATGTTAATAATGAATTGTGAATAAAAACCAACTTCGAATTCAGTGGTGATGGAGATTGAGACATCAGCACAGCTGCATTAATTAAAACATTTATTTTTAAAGGTGAGTTAGAAATAAAAATAATAATTATAATTATAAAATATTTAATATTTAATTAAAAATTTTATTTATTTTAATGTAGGAACTATTATAAATGGAATTATACTGGACTGGAGACAAAAGCTGAGTTCAAGGTACTTAAATAAAAATAATAGTTATTAACCGAAATGCAAGTTTAAATTTACGAAACGTAAGTTTAATAATATTTTATTATGATAATTATAAGATGATTATAAGTTTATGAATATTAATGACTCCACAAAGAATCGAATTTAACTTTCTTATTTGAACAATATTATTTATAAGCGCAGTAATTACTCAAGCGCACGGATTCGCAATTAAATATAATAATTAATATATTTGCTTCACAAATTTAAAAACAGTTTATGCGGAACAATAAAGTTGTAGCTAAACTTCATTAAAGTTAGCAAACAATTACATCAACAATTATTAACCTGCATCATCGAAACCGTAACGTAGTTTGCATAAAAGTTCAAGGGCAATAGATTGTACTTACCGCAAATTAGCTCCACCGGTGTGTAATATCCCCAGTTCATATTAAACACACCCAGACTACACCAAATACATAACTCACTTTACAACTATTTACCGCACATTACACCAACCGTTGAATATTCTCACCCTCCAGCCACACGCGGCGTTTTTTCCGCTCACAGTAAAATAAATTTCATGTTATCTCATTGAAAAAGTATTAAACTGACAACCATACCCTTTACTTTTCACGCTTTTATTAATTTTATTCACCCTCGTAGTTATTTATTTTTATCTTTTGAAACTCCGTAAAAACCATGGCTATCGCTATTTTTTTATTTCACTATTTTCGTAATTACAAATCACATAAAACCGCGAGCATATTGTTACAGCGGATCTTATAAAAGAAAATTTCCATTTAATTTAATTTTACTGTAATAGTATAAAAATCTCACAATTGATTTAATTATCCGTCATAATAAACTTACAACTAGAGTTATAATTTTTCCGCGGGCGTTAAATGTCGTGATAGTATTAAAAAAAAAAAATTAAACAAAGCAGACTTGGTTAAATAAGAACAAAAAAAAAATATAACTTGTTTATTCAGAAAATATAAATACAAGTACAAATAATTAAGTAATCTAAAGTATCATGTTTGAGATGACAATCTAGTGACCTCTATACATTTTACCGCATTATATCTATGGAGTATGTTGTGTCCACTTGAATATCCTCTCAGTATCCCTCGGGATACTCGAGAGACACAGACAATCCCTGCAACATCTCTACATGTGTTGTTATAGGTACATAATAATACCAATACTATATTCTCGTTATGAAATTTCATTTTATTCTATTCATGAAATTTTATATCATAGTTATATGATTTTATTATTTTTAATTTCAATCACTGGTCAGTAATCAATGTTCGTTTAATTAAAATTATTATATCATTATACTTTATAATCGATTCTCGAGTAATATAAATACCGTCAAATTTACAAAAGCGCTGAATTTAGTTTCCACTAATTAGCTTATATAAGCTAACAATACAATTTTTTTTTATTGAAACCGCCTTCGTTATCGCGAAAAAAAAATTAATAAGCCATATCGAATTTTATTTTCATAATTTTAACAAAAGAAAATATTTGTCTAGATTTTGATTCCACAGAATATATGATTGTCAGTGAAAATAATATTTTTTGACGTAAATTGTTGAGTAGAACAAACGAGTTAACTCTTCATGTCCAAGACTGACAGGTTTTTACGAGATTTTAGCTCATTAGACATAGTCAGGATTGGAATTACTGAAAATTTAAATTACAGTTGAACGATCATCTGTCGCATCTGTCGTGTGTACTTCAAAAACCAATTTGGTACATCCACGTCATGGCATTCATTAAATTCCAACTGATACCACAGCATCAGCATCAGCATCAGCATCAGTACTAGCACCCGTGCGGGACTGCGGGTTGTGTTGAGTTCATCGGTTTGAATAAACTGTACGTTTTCATCTAAAATTTACTTGCAGTTCAATGAAATCGTCCACCGGCAATCGTAAATAATAAATTAGTTTAAATTTTATCAATTAATAATTGAATGAAAAATAGTATTACAAAACTATGCAAGTCAAAGAATTATGATAGAATAATAGCTTTTATGAAGTTGAGCATCTGTTTGAACTTTGAAACGTATTTTGTTACCTACATACCAGCAATAAAAGAAATAGCTTCGTAAAAGGATCAAACTAAACTACTACTCCTGGCAGCGGTACTTTAACTGCTATTCTGATGCTGGTGTTGGTTCTACAAAGGGATAGCAGTAACACAGTTAGCTATTTATCTGTACGCGTGTGACTGTAATGCACGAATTTGCATGCAGGTCTCATAGAGAAAGAGCTCTACGAGCAACGTATGCCACCGGTGTTTTAGTAACTACTGTGTATATACCCACTTCCAAATTACTACGTCCCGCAAAATAGCTTCTGACTCAACCATTGCACGACCACACTGTTTTACCATTGCTTTCCTTCCTCCACTTCGACCTCTGGAATTTTCTCCAGGGACAGTCAAACTCTATATTGCTGAAAATACATTCATAGCATACCACCACTGTCTCCAATTTCTCATAAAACTCCTAATTTGGATTTGTAAATTAAAAAAAATTAATCTGTTTGTGAACAATTAAATTTTACAGCAAACAATCGATAAAAAATTTTATTTGTATTGATTACACTATACTAACAAATTAAAAATAATTATTAGGGTATATCTATCGAACGTAAATAAAATTTTTATTCAGTCATAAAACTCTTCATTAATCGACAATATTTTATCTAACAACTTTAAAAATAAGCAGTTGGTTTTAACGACTTCGTCATGAAGCGTCATTACTCTCGAGACATCTCGCTTAGCAAACTCTCGTAACAAACTCTCCTTATAACATTACAACCCCTCGAAGAAATTGTTCGATAGTAACGACCGTCTACTGTTAAAATACCTAACAAATAAAACAAGTTAACCGAGGGAAAATAAAGTTTACGACGTATCGAAAGTATTTTTTATCAGGTCTAAAGCATACTCATTTTCTCTCTTCTCTCAGTTTTAATATACCACATATAATATTACAGTATACAAGCGGATACGTATAAAGAAGATAGTATACATATAGACTATACAAGGGTGTAATATGCGGTGGGCTCCCTTATATTTTCCCTTTTACCCTCGACGACACTCGAGGTCTGTGTGTTCCTTTATACACCTTCCTGATATGCATGAGGAAAGTAAATAGCATCAAAGTAACTCGGAACGTCAAGATAAAAAGAACACAGATAAGTATCACTTTGATATTATGGCAACGACATTACTACCAGCAATAGTATTTGCTCACGTTATTTTCCACTTTGAAGGTTATCTTCTTTTTATACATTATTTTATTTCATTTTTCGTTTTTTATTACAAATAACCAGACACATAGTGCTATCTAAATAGTGAGGAAAGAAAATGAAACAACGCGTAAAATATACATTCAACATCAAATATTCAGCTAAACTTTCTTCCTTTTTAAATTTCCTTTCATCAGGAAGATTGATTAATAAATTTTTTTTAATAAAAATTAAAAAAAAAAACCTCATAAGTAAATATCATTAAAGTTTTAATGATGTGTACTTGAAAGATAAAATTTCAATTTGCACTGGCGATTATACGAGTGCTCGCATATTTTCGAGGAGTTTTTGGAAGCTTTAATGATCCTCGAAACACATCCGGCAGTACGTTTGAATACTCGTTGATTCTCGAGTTGCCAAGCTCATCTACAGCGCGGCGTCTATTCAAAATCAATCGTCTCATTCATCAAATACAGTGTACCGCTTGACAGTAAATAGCTGATGATGAGGAACAGCAGAATGACAAATAGCAGTGAGAGTTTCTCATTTGATATGTATACATAGAAAATCAATGATTGTGCACCAGAGTTCCATGAACTATGCAACTAGCTCGCTTCATATATATTCTCTGACCATCGACCATCGACCATTTACTATCTACCATCCCGCAACCTAGCTGTTCTCACACGTTCCGAGCTAGCAGCCCACGACAATGACTAATGATTAATCGGATGTGGTCCATGTCGTGGGCTACCAGTTACCAGTTTGTAACCTCAGAGCATACTTTTTTACTTTTCCATTCACTTGTCACAATAAAATTACGGCATCCATTCAATTTAATCTTGCTGCGTTATAAATTATAGTGATGGTCATTTGAATAATTGATTAAATTAATTCAATTTATAAAACACAATAAAATTTAAGTTTTAAAAGTTTTGGAATAGAAGCAATGATGAATCGAACGCGTTAAACTACGGTGTATTATGTAGTACATTACAAACCCTTTATATAAAGACAGAACATCTTTGTTAATACTCGTAAAACTTGTAGCAGTTGCCAATTCTATCTCGTTGAACTTGAGCAATAAAATTCTAAAGAATATAAAAAAGAAAAGACGAAAAAGAATGAGAATAAGAACTGGAGGTCGAAGAAGATGGAATTTATCGTCCGGAAAACAATCGCTTTATTTCGACATTACTCTGTATACTCAAACTTTAACATAATACTCGTTTCATCTGTGCATCGTCTATTGTGTGCTCACTATCCACTCAAACGAACATTATACACTCTTTGATTCACATTTATATTATTGAAATTGTTATTATAATAATAATCCGATGGACTAGTTTATAAACTTTCATTTAATGAATGAATTATAAACTTTCGATTAAATATTTTGTTTAATAAATTTTCATCAACTCTATCAGCTGACAATCATGTTGTATATTGTTCAAAATAATTACATAGCCTCCAGTCATTTTCATACTGCTGTTGATACAGATACACATTACGTATTTAACCGGTGTGATGACGTTCGACGGGTGTGATATCATAAATTTTATTATATAACTGCGTCGAAATACATTAATTCAGTTGATGTATTATATTATAGCGAAAATTCTGATTAATGAAACGCAATAATAATAATAATAATAATAATAATTAAATGAACGAGGGCTCAAATTTTATCAGAGCATGGAATTGATTGTGTTAACCATAACTAATAAAATAGATATTGTACATATATAACTCTATTACTCTTATCATTTATATGTCTTCGGCAATTTATTTACTACGCAATAAGTATGTATTCTGATGATAGCATCCAATGACGTTAAACTTTATGATGTACACTTGTGCTTCCAAGATCATATACCAGTGGGTAGTTTACATTCCGAACAATATTCAGGATCTACGCGCGCCCAACGCGAGAACTAACCAGTCCTGGTGTTGACTACGACAGTTAAACTCTCAAGTACTTTTATGGAATAAAAAAACGTGTGTAAATCATAAAGATAATGGTGTCCAGTACCCAACGCCGTAACTCAACTAAATTCTAGAAGAAAAAAATTTAAAAAACGTTAATTTAATGAAAGAGATGAGATATAAAGCGAGTGAAAAATGTTTTTAAATTCAGCTTTGCTAAGTCAGCAAAAAAAAACTATTGGAGTCTTCATAATAACTTTTTTTTGATTATCCTCCTCTTTTTTCAAAGTCGACTTGCCACTGATTCAGATTAATTGTTCAACACCTGCAACTGGTTGGTTATGAAAGAATATTTTTTATAGTAAAGAAAGCAACCTAATGGAAAAACTTTCAGACGAGTCCTTAATGATAATAAATCACATAAGTACACGAGTAAAAGTCAGCAGGAGGGTTAATTCTATTGTTTTACTTTCGTGAATAACGCACTGCTAAAGAAAGATTATTATTAGAATACGGAAGAAGTTGGTTGAACCTGCAAGCTGATTTTTTAAATTAATTTTTGAGTCATTAAACAAATCAATTTAACAAAATTAAAACAGATTGGTGACAACTATTATGCATCAAGGAATATAGTGAGATTTGTTGAGATAATAGAAAATCAAACGGCAGTGTGTTTGTGCGAGGAAAACCGCAAACATTGCGGTTATTCCTAATTATTATCAAGCGTGATATGTGGAATGATGATATACACCATCAGTTTTCCACAATCTGTTAGCAAACTAATGAATAAGCGCAATAGTATAATTAAAGCAAATTCAAGTGAATGTATATATGCGAACAAACATATAAATAGATTGCTCATCAATAACTATTTATCCAGCACTTCTAACATAACTTACGCACCCGCAGATATATATAAATATCTTGCTGTAAGCATCATTTATAATTTAGGTGTATTGTATATTATTGTATATCCACGGATTTATACTGTTAGACACAAATTTATCTGTAAGTACACAGTTGCCAAATGATACACATGAATGAAAAGCAAATCGTTAACGCAAAACGTGCCGATTCACAAGAATAGAAGTTGCAGAGCGTAGTTTGGCTGAGGTTCACCGGCAGCATCACATCGACCCCAAGGGTTTACTTCATCCCTGGCGCTATTTCGTGTCTCACCAGCAATAACCGAGGACAATGAAATTTTCCAGCAGACACACAAGAAGATAAGGGATACGAAACAAGCGACATTTTCTCTTCTCTAATTTCTCCCATCGCATCTCGTCTCTTACTATCAAATACTCTATTCTAGTTCTACTTTCGTAAGCACATTGTATTAAGCTCCATAAATGCTACAAAGTGAGAAACTGCGATCATCTACATAACAAGAGAGTTAGATGCTGCTGTGTATGGAAGTAAGAAAACGAGTCAATGCGACAAAAGTTTCGTGATTATTAAGGAATCTTACTTATACAGTATAAATACACAATATGGTTTTAATAATAATAATTATTATAATTATTAAACGAAAGAGCAAAAATTCCTTTCGAAATATTTCAAGTTTTTTTTTTTTCACAAATTTTATGTAATTATAAATGCTTGTATGATGATAACATGCAAGTAGGCATGTAGATAAAGCTTATTCAGAAACTGCCTACATCAGAATTGAAGCTCATGCATACAATTTGCACGAATGAATAGTGCTCATTATAAAATTGAAGTAGCAGTATTTTTCTGCTCAAGAGCGGCTCCCTTGATGCTGCTTCAAGAAAAATTTCATTGGGCTTTCGTTTTTTTTTTTTTTTTAAACCTTTTAATATCATTTACTTCGACTCAGCTCTTTTTCAAAAAAAAGCTTCAACTTGAGCTCATCAGTTGAATTTCTACAGCAACCTAATAGACTTTGAACCAAAATGAACACATAAGAGAGATCAATCGTCAATGAACTCTTTAGCAGAAAAAATCCGTTTATTGTCCTCCTTTTGTTAAGAGGATTAGTCGGAATCCTTGCTGCACTTGAGCTAAAAAAAACCTGCTAAAAAATATATACGGCAAAAGGATTTGAGATAAAGAGATAATAAAAAGCAATACGTAGTATGGTAGGAGTTTGCAAGTAAAAAGAATTAAATTAAACAATCTCGTCAGTAGTAATTTGTACATCGGACAGCACTCTGTGGGTCAGCTAAATTCACTCGTAATGAGCACGTATGTTAGTTGAGTATGTATATCTGTGTATGAATGCTGGCAAGCGCAGAATAATCATAAAGCGATGAACCAGCTATTTTTACGGTTCAAAGCGGCTGTTCTAATGCATTCCAACCACACATTGGACACCTACAGTATGTACTTACTGTATATTTATCTATAGAATAAAGCGGCTCTCTGTTTCCGCAGCAGCAATCTGTTGACCCAGATCCACTAATCACGTTTCGAAGCACTATTGTTTGAACTTTCATTTACTCTTTCAATATAGCTCTACTCCCCAAAATTTCATCATCGAGTCCTTTATTACACACTCTACATACTCACATATTTTCTATCGGTGTGTTAACGTGCCATCCAAAAATAAATATCCACAATAATGTAGCCAAAAATAAATCAACTTCCAGTCTGCGAGGCTTTTGTTGTGCAGTTTATTGAAAAAACTGTATGTTTATTTTAAAAACAACCAAAAGGATGCATATGATTTTGACAATAAATTTAGAATTGAATATTCAACATTACTCGGAAATAAAATCGCAGCTTCTTGTTGAATTAAACGTAACAACTATTATAAATTATAATATAAAGTAAAGCAATGATAAAAAAAATGAAAATATTTTTAATTTCACTAATGTCAAAGTCTCTCAAAGCCAACAAGGATTCCTATTCTATAAGCAATGATTGAAAGCTCCTCGCGTAAGACTCATGTCAATAGTGAATTATGTACGCTTACAGTTCTGTAGGTATTTATCTGTGTAGGTAGGTTGTTGAGGGAATGTAGTACTCGAACAAGATTGCCAAGATACATCTAGCAGGACGAATACTTAGCGTAGATGCAAGCAAGTCTGAAGCTTATTCAAATGTTTCACTGCAATGTATTATAAGTTACACTAGACAGGAGTTACCTCTCGTCTTGCTCTTTCTCTTGAATCTTCCTTAGTGTTTTCCCGTTCGAGTAGTAGTGTCTAGCGGTACACTTTTCGACGCGACTGCTTCTCTCACCTTAGTTGAAATTGGCCCGCGTTTATAGGTTCGACGACGTTTCTTTGGGGAACACTTGAGCTTTATTGCTTCACGCACTGAGGAATTTCTAAGCACACGAACATTTATACTTGAACTACCATTATGTCATTTCATTGGAATATAGATTTTCAAAGGATATGGGAAACTATTCCATTTTTTGTTATCATATTGTCATGCCGTTCTTTGTATAATATTAATTAAATTTTGGATGGATATTTAATTAACTTTTCCATGAAAATCTTTCTATAGAATTTGCAAAAGAATGGGAGAAAATATTAATTTTTAAAATAAAATTCTCATCCGTTGATATTGATGATCTGAATTGTCTATAAATAAACACTTAGAGCTATTATATCCTAAAAACGATTTTCCATCAACTGAAAATAAATTTATCAATCGCAGCTTCAAATATCAATTTGAAATAATAACTATTTATAACTGATACCGATTGACGTAGAATGTTAACTCTGTATGCGCTCGTATAATATCTCGTATCTACAGTGATCACAATAGATCATGCAATTATCATTTCACAAAAGCTATCATCTGGAAAATGACACAAAAAAAAAATATACAAAATAACTTTATCGTGGAGTCTCATGAAAATAGTGGAAAATAAACGAAAGCGAATTCACTGTGGGTT
This sequence comes from Cotesia typhae, assembly GCF_013202065.1. Lineage (NCBI taxonomy): Eukaryota > Metazoa > Arthropoda > Insecta > Hymenoptera > Braconidae > Cotesia > Cotesia typhae. The sequence goes on along the minus strand of NW_027423756.1, from coordinate 11,566,416 downwards.
TGATGAGAGTCAACAATCGCAAACTCACGGTAATTTAGGGGTTCAATTGGAGGGGTTATGTTGCTGGTGCTAAACTGGCTGGCTGAGTTACCCGGATGGCATCATCAGCACGAATAATTCAGGTACAATTGACCAAGTCGGGTAATAGCGACTGTTAATTAGTATATAGGTACTGCGGGAGAGAGGAGATGGGTTGCATTTGTGAGATACGATCAGACCGCCAAATTCAGTACATACATATGCTTGTTATGTGTATCTATGCGTTGGTCCTTGAATACGCATGAGACACCAACAAATGCATACATCGAATACATGAAACACACACGATTATTCCCTGCCAATGCAATGATCACGATGAGTTTCACATTTGTGTTGCATCATGCATGACAACTATTTATCCATCTCAACACCGCCGAAACCCTATTTAAATATGCAGTTGTTTAATTTTAAATTGCATCCATACGTTTGCACTTTGTTTATAGAAAATACGTTATTAGATCGTTTATGCATGCATGGTTGAATTCATACAACGTGGGCAAGGAAACCTTTTATATTTGTTTAATAATAATTTCAATTTAATTTCGACAATAAAAACTTTTGTACTGCTGATATATAAATAAACAGGTTTGGTGTGATGCGGTTTTTACTGACAGTTAATTCAATTACTCCGCGGTACTTTATTCGATAAAATTATAATGATAATAAATAATACTATCAGTAATAATGGTAATGATAATAGCAACAATAATGTTAAAAGATAAATTATATAAAAAGATAGATAATGTTTTAAAAAAAGTAGAGATTAATGTACTTAAATTGCAATTTATATTTGTCTCTTGATTGCAATAAAAATAATATAACACGTGACCTCACGTATGAGCTTATGATATATGAGTGTAAAAAATATAAAAATATAGTGGAGAGATTTCAATTTAATAACTTTTATTATATCCTCCCGGCGAGTGAGTTGAAAATTGTTGAAATTTATTATTTAGGTTTTTTTTTTATTTTTTAAAGAATTCCGTTTCATTTTCTCGTGAGCCCGTCAAAGCGGCATTCTTTCACAATATTCGAGCTGCCTTTTCACCTTTCGTGCAATTCAATTTGGATTTCAATTCAACGTATCCAACGTACGTGTATTTCATTATTTTGTTTATTATTTTCTTTTTTTTTTTTTATATATTTATGCATATGAGCGATATTTCTTGTTGGCGAAAAATTCATTTTCTCGAAATTATTATTTGAACGCCGCTATTCATCCCAGATTTTTTTTTTTATTATCATTGTTTATTATTTACTAAGCCATACCTTTGTCATTTAAAGAATGAATAAGTAAACTGACAGATGGTGTAAGCTAATGAAAAAATGTCAAGATTTAAAGAAATGCATTTAAAACACTCATATTATATTCTCAGAGGAAAAGTTTTATTGAAATCATTTTACCTATCATATTAACTTTAAATTAAAATAAAATTCTTATTTAATTATGTCAATTACGGTTAATTGTATATATCATATGAGACATGTGATATGTGATGGGAAAATTCGCGGTTGCAATTAGACATTACTGGGACACTTCTGCCCTTCCTTTATCAATATATAGTTATTAGTGGTAATATATATAACACTGGAGCAAGTTTCGTGGTTATAATTATGTTTGCACAGCTGCTGGTAATGCGTATTAATTAACGTCGGTGCTCCCGTATCGTGGGCAAACGAAAACTAGCATCAACATGATTTTCAATCAAACTAAAATTACCCTCTTGGAATTAATACTTAAAATAAAATAAAATCAAAGAAAAAAGCACTAAAGAAAAGTTTAAACTCGTAACTTGCTTCACTATTTTTTATCACGCCTCATTTCGTTCGTACGATGAAAATATTTTTTTTACGATCCAGGCTGTGGGAAGTAAAATGTTCGAGCGGTGAAACTATGTATGTATAGTGCTATTATTTTGTTAGTGCTAGTCTGCTGGTTGAACCAGCGTCGGATTTATCGCTTAGACACAACCCTCGTAGGACGGAGAATAATTAATAATTAATTGCTAGTGCTTTTTTACGGCTTGAGCTTGAGCCCGAAGTTTATTTCGTTTACTGATAGCTCCATTAAGGGAATAAAGTATAAATGTACCATTAAAATAATTATAGTAAAGTTAATTATTTAATAACATAAGAGTTCTTTTAATTTGCCGGGATTGCTTTTTTTTTAATTTATTTATTTATAAATAAATAAATAAATAGACTCTAATCCAATGCAATTCCATTACAGTACGCCATAATTTTTGTTTGTGTCCTGACCTCTCGTAATGTGAAATCAGTGCTTTTATTTAAACTGAACAGTATCGTAAAAAACTTGGCAGTGATCTGTCACCCGTAGATTGATCAGGGAGCTCAATCGTTCGAGACTACTGTGACATGAGTAAAGACGGTCGGGCACGTATCTGACCGGGAAGTCCGCGCAATTGTATAATGGAGTTACTCGAGTGGATATCTCTTGCAGACCCATAAAACGTAAAAAGAAATAGCGGAACGCTGCTGGAAAATCTAGCGAGTAAAAGTCATTGGACAGACTGGCTGGTGTAAGTTGGATTTCACGGAAAGGTGGCGTCGCTACCAATGTATATATTATACGCAGAACGCGAGAAGTACAGCGAAACTCTTTCCCTTTGTAAGTAGGAGTGTTGATCTATGCTCGAGCAAAGACCCCAGGACAACTTCGTATTTATTACTTCCAACGTCTAAAACGTCTGCCTCTTCTTCAGTTTCTTTTTTTTGACTTGAGCTTACTGCCTTCACATTCTCCTCGTTCTTCACTCGACTTCGTACAGTACTCGCTTTTCTCGTGTGTATTTTTTTTTTTATTATTTTTTATTATTCGTATGCTTCTTTTTCTTTAGAGGAATTTTTTTTTCTTCCCGTAAACTTTTTCCTCTCGGTCTATTTTTATTACAAGGTAAATTTTTTGGTCCACCGCAAGTACCGGAAAGAATTTTAACTTCCGATCAACGTTGATTCTCCTCGTTGTCCATCTAATATGAGCTTGAACTCTTAAACTCTCGTGAAATCATCCGAGTCATAAACGACTCTCATAAAATGCCACTGGCTATACACACAGATATTAAATGTCACGGATAGTTCATAAAAAAGATCTTTTAATACCGCCTGGGCATGCATACTAATCTATACTAAATTCTAGTAGAAATTGTCGAAGTTTAGTCAGCCACTGAATAATTCAAATAAATTTTAAAATGTTACTTTTCGAGATCTAAATTTTTTTTTTGCTTACTTTTATCAATAAAAATTTAATTCATCGATAAAAAAAATTAAATAAATAAATTGAAACAACTAAAAGCAAGATAATGAACAATGGAATAGTGTCAAATCACAAAGTTACCTCAATGTTGAGTATATTCCAATTCACAATGATCGAGAGCTCTTGAAGTGACACTTCAAGTATCATTTGAATCACCCAAAAGCTCTTGTGCTTTAGTGAGCAATCATATTTCACAGTTTCCGAAGATCCACTTCAGTTCAACTCATCTTTAAAAAAAAAAAATACATGAAAAGTGCTTACAATTATTTATTACATTACAAACCTATCGAATATCAATTCAAAAATACTCTAAAGAAATAAAATATTCAATTTCATTGAAAGCTATCACAATTTACTTAAATTTAATTTTGCAGAAAGTAATTCATTATAAGCATTAAATAATTATCTTGATATCAGATAATAGAGCTATCAAGAAGTCACCTATCGTTAAAACTAATTAAATAAATTAAAGTAATGAATTATTGATGAAGTGAATGAAAAAGCATCAGAGTGACTCGGTAAGCGCGACTTACAAATTAATTAATTGCATTATCATCATCACCATCATCAGATATTATTACTCTTTTGTCGTCAATTGAAAATTCACGCTATTAGAGAATTAAGCTTACATTACCAAATAAACTTGCATTTAACTCTCTGTTTTCGAATACGTGATAATTAAATTAATTGAACACGGATACGATAATCAAATGTGTGCGATCAATCCGTGCTGGTGCTTTTCCTGCATTTTTAATCGTTCGATAGTTTAGTTTAACATTATGAAACAATTAACAATTTACATCCAAAGCAGACATTAAAGTTACATTACAGTCGATTCGAAATACAGTACCTACGATACAGTATTGGTAATGTACAACAAATTTGTAATTATTTATTACACAGATGCTATGATCTAAAATACCAGATTGAATTCCCAAGTGTTTATTGAATCCCGCAGATTCGTATAAAACAATTTACAGTTTCCAGTGTTGTGCACACCATGAATCGGAAGTTTCTCATGGTATTTCCTTTCCTGCTGTGCTAAGCTTTACTTCGTAATATAGAAATTCTCCTTTTATACTTATACTGGTGAATAACTTGCAGGATATAAATATATAAACAAACAGTATTAAGTGTACATATTGCAGAGTATAAAATAAAATATAAAGAAAAGGAAACGAGAACTTGGATAGGGTTGAACATGGGAGATTATTTATCACTGTTGGTAGCCTGGCGCCCAGATATTCGGTTCCGTGTGTACTCAAACTTCAACTGTACTGATATTTTCATATCATATCCTCTGTACAGTTCACTGAATGGTATACAGCTTTGATCAAGCATTACGCATCAAAGTACCCTCAGTATTTCGAAGAGTTTTATGTTTTGGACAGTACTTACCGATTGTTACGAAATAACACTAATATCCTTTATGTTTACCCAAAGGCCTATTATACACGACTGGTCATCTCTATAATAATAATCATAATAATAATAATAATACACAGAAAGAACAAGATGACACTGGATATCATCCTAGATTATACTGAGTGAAAAAAAAAATTTCAGATAGTAGCTAGTATAATTCAGATTACAATAAGTATAATCCAGATATCACGCAGTATAATCTGGATTTTTCTAGTTACTATCTGAAATTTTTTTTTTACCACAGATATCACTGAGTATTATCTAGGATACTATCCAGTGTCATCTTGTCCTTTCCATGTAATAATAATAATAATAATAATAATAATAATAATAATAATAACAGTTGAATATAAGGCTTAAACTTGAATAAAAACAGAGATAATAAAATAAAATGAAAGGAAAAATTGCAAGCCAAAAACTCAGCGTGATCTTATACGTGAATCTTGAGAATCTAATCCCCCTGTGGAGAAACGGTAATAGCAACAATAATAATAGTAGTATAGCATAGAGAGAAAAAGCGTATCCAAAGTCTACATCATGGCTGTAGTTTAACAGTCAGCGTCTCGCCGCGGAGGCCGTTTTTCAAGTTTACTCCGCCCAGCTGTCGAAACTTGCGTTTTCATGCGACGACCGGATGCTGTAGATGTACGAGTAGTTGTAGGATAGTCTCAGATTGCTGAAGAAAAATAGACGATAAGGGAGATGAAAATCCAAAGTTGCCTATTGTTATCATTTGATACGCAAGGCAATACAATTTCATGTCTAGACTTTATCTTATTTTTATTATTTACTTCGGAAAATTCACATAAATTCTTCGGATTATATATTTATTAATCAGAATATAAATTATATTTTGAAAGTAAAATTTTTTATTTAAAAAAAAAATCGTTCATACGGTTGGCTGATTGAAAAAATATTGGATGAAACTCATCACTTAAAATTAACGAGTAATAAACTATGCTTGAACAAATAAAGTAATTGGAAACTTTATGCAATCAAACTGACTTGAAAAAATAATATATTTGTTTCATTTAACTATTGTTTCCCGGGATGAACTATTCTCCCGCATCTATCTATGTGTTGCTTGAAATAATGAACGAGAAACTCGGAGATCGAATAGACCATTAAACACTCCACTTTAATTACTACCGCCGCTGAATCGTCAATGATCGAATAGTAAGCATTCATAGTTACAGCGTAACACTTTCCTATAATACGCAAATGTCGATAATATTTCGCTGACTCTATCAGACTATTGAATTCTCTGCTCGTTCACACAAGTTGTAAAAGAACTTTGACACAAGCCAAAGAATTCCCACTGAAATATATTGATCGTTATCACTTAAAAATAAAAATCAACCAAAAAATATATGACATTTCAATTTATTTTCCCGACAGAATGAAAAATTATTCATATTAAAATAGTGATAAAATTCACGCTTTAAATATTAGTACCCGTCACTTAAGTTTTTTTTTTTTGATAATTTATCGGTCTGAAACTTGTAATTAAATTACCGATTCTTGAGCAACAATTAAGCAATAAATTTCAATTTAAATATAATAGAACTCACATATTTATTGTTACATGAAGTTATTAAATTTTCACGTTGGTGTAATAAACAAGAATGCATTGAAATTTCAACGACGTATTCATCAAAATTAATTTAAAGCATGCTCTTGATGGTCATACGGTTAAATTAAACTGTAGGTAGTTAGGGAGTATAATGGGATGATAATCGGTTGAACTTCTTCACGTACGAAATAAACATATGATGCATGAATAAATTAATATTCATTTACTAATCCAATAATAATTTGAATGAAATAACTGGTATATTATGATACAATTGCGGCAAAGTTGGTTAATAAATACGTTCAATGATAATGCACACCTGGTGTGATGGTAAGCGTAGGATATAATCGTAAAGCTTCTTGATATTCTCAAGAGCATAATTAATGTTAACAGGTCCATGCCAACAACGTGAGATAAAATTTCACGTTAATAAAATATAATAAATGTCACATGGTATTACTAAATTAACAAACCATATAAATTCTAATGAGCCCTAAATTATTATATTTTTAATTAAAACTTAATACCGCATTTTTCTCAACAAGCAACAGAGCTAAATTAATTTAAATGTCCTCCGGAGGTTTATACACTAACAATTCGTGTTATTCCGTTCAATACCCTAAATGTCAGTTAGTTAATTAACTAATTTAATTAGCTATAATTCAAGGAGAGTTAATTCCCCGGGGATAACTAATTATCCTACCACACCCTAATCCGTCACTGGCTGACTGAGTGGGAGTTGATTGGATAATTATTATACATTGTACACCTTCGGTACAACAAAGTTTCAGTGTTATATCAAGTCTTACTAAAAATTATCAAATTACTCCGTCAAAAATTGATCAATAGCGTCGCTTAAATTTTAAAACTCCGTCGAAATATTGACTGACGGCAGACAGAAATATCAATTGAAAATCTTAAAAATTGCATCTGCAGCAAACATTCGAATTTATTTACTTATTTTTCAAAAAATAATAAATAAAATGAGATTACAAACGTCAGCAAGTCGTTGAACAACGAACGGATTTTGCAAGTGACATGAAAATCCTAGTCTGTAGCCAACTCCCTTCGGAGAGAGCAGAGCCTTTACTTAGCGGAGAAGTGTAACGGCAGCTAGAACTGAGTCGAGGCTGTGTGAGAAAACTCGGAGCTAAGGGAGATACGCGGATACTCCGGATGACCGTTAAGGGACACAGAGATGATAGAAGTAAGAGGGTAATATTATAGTTGCTGACGTGGTCACGGGATACAGTTTGCAACCTCGAGTCCCGAGCCTCGAACCGAGTTGAGATTTCGAGGCAAAGTTTTCCGAGCTTGCACGTAGTCTGATCATCGGTTCACCCCCTTGGCTCTGCTCATTCTATACTTCTGTTTAGTATGTACTATATACTATATACTACTTGCTAATGTCTCAGCATCATTGCACATATGCGCATATCTACATATACAAGTTCTCGTAAGTTCTTGACCCTTGGTATCAAAGAGATATTGCAGATACTTTGCCCTCTACTCCAACTAGATGTAAAGGAGCCAGAGTAAATGTGCAGTGGGTGGGATGGGGGAATTGTGAATTTGAGTCTATCTTCTATCAGAGGATCGCCAGTCGCGTGGAAGAGACCCTCGTAGTTGGTCAAGTGTCCGGCAACTATTCTGGACTGCTTCAATCTGCTGTGACTGCTGCTTAAACCGTATGCTGGTTGTCGTGAACTGTCTTTGGAGGCAGTATTGATCCTAGACCAATAAGAGCAGGATGAGGAAGAGGAGAGAGCAGGATAGTCCACAAGACAAGGATATTTGTCGTGAGTCGTGAGGTCGTGTCTCCATCGCTTGACCTCATCGTATATTTTTATACCTCTGCTCCCTCACAGCCATGGCAAATCGAAACTACATAAATCAACCTTCTCGATTCATTTTTATAACGTACGCGCATCTATATAAAACCCACTGCCTTAATATATATATATTTTATATAAAATATATAGGTAATAAAAATAAGTTACCGTTCTACTTTAAATTAATCAATATAACATATATAAATAAATAAATATAAATGGGGTTACGATAAATTATTGAAGATCGTGAAAAATTCTACACGTAACTTTACTGCAGATAAGAGTTATCGTAACTTGCAACAGGTGATACTCAAAAAAGGTTATAAAAATTATTACTTACTTGCTTTTTTTTTCCTTTTTTGTAAAAAATTTGAAGAGAATAGAATAGAATATTGATTTTAACAGTACTGTGATTTCAAGTGAAGTGAATGGCGATTTTTTTTATTCAAACTTGATCTTTTGTTCATTGTTATAACTCGGTCTCTGTGGGGACATTTCGCGGATTAAACTTTATAGCGGTAGACAATGCAACGGGGTGTAGTACGCACTCAGACATTGACAATGAAACAAGCTCAGATAGAAGTAGAGGGCCAGAAAAGATGTAAAGTAAAGAGTTGTGTTGAATGAAGAGAAAGACAGAATTCTTTGATTGTCTCTGCTGGAAAAAAAGACAATACACGAGCAATATCCGGTCTTGAGAGGTATAAGATCGCCAGATCCGAGTATCATATTTTTGAAGTGAATTTTCTTCAGAAGGGAGATGCAATTTCTGGGACTATTTCTTCTGACAATAGCATTTGTTACATATACTGTGTATGCTATTTTACGTACATCCGGGCAATCGATGCTCTTTCAACTGCAATTCTATGTTTTAAATGAAAAAAATGTGTTTATATACGGAAGAGTTTTCAATTTATTTAAATTAACAATTAAAGCTGTTTTTTCATTAAAAATAGAGAATGCGAAGTTGTTTTTGATATTTTTGTTTGTTTTTTTATTTAAAAAAAAAAAAAAAAAAAAAAACAGTAAGAATGTTAATTGAGGTTTAAATAAAGAATAATATTTAAAGATTAATCCATTTCGGTTCAATATTTAAAATCCGATGTACAAAGGATTTGAATTGAATGCATGGATGAAAAACAAAAATTCGTACTGTGTATAAATGAAAACATTTGTCATTTATGAACTTTGTTATTCTGTTGTATGTGTTAAATCTTTTATATTTATATTTTATTTCATTTTCAACATTCATTCAACCCAACAATACAGTTGCATTTATAATCACTGTATATTCGCGGTAATAAAATTGGTCATTGCGCGGGAAATATACTCGCGCTTTAGTTATGAATAAAATTATAACCTACCTCTCGCACTGGCACTCGCACCGAAAAAAAAATCAACAAAATCAGCATTACCATATACTAAAAAAAGGAGGTTGGAATAACTTCAAATATTGAATCACCACGAACGTTAAAAAAATAATTTGTGAGGCAAAAAAATATATTGTCAACGCAAAAAAGACAATAACAGGAATGCAATGGTGATGCCAGTGCTGCTTGTATGCTATGAGAGAAGTCAAAACCACGTGACATTTTTATCATTGATAAATAATGCATGGACTGTCGTAACCGCGAGAATTAGAAGTAGCAGAGGTACTAGAACCAGGGGTAAATAAAATAAAACTTTTTATCTTCTTCATTCTTTCTCTCACTCTTTTCGTTGGTTGAATAAAACAAAGCCCGTCCTAAGAAAAGCACACAAAAACTTGTCATCGGAGTTGTTATATAGAGGATAGTACACTAAGACATTTTGTGATTTTATTTCTCCTTCATCCGTATAATAAATTCAGTATTAAGCGAAGCGACTCCGATGTCTTTTATTATCTTATACTTTCTTCAAATAATATTTAAATAAAATTATAAAAAGAATACACTGTAAAATAAAAATAAAATGTATTTTTGATCATTAAATCATACAGAACTTGGTTGAATTTTGGTCTTTAATTATTGAACTATTTCGGTAAGAGGTCGGTGATCGGCTCCCAGCGGATGAATAAATTTAATTTCACTGAGAAAATTGATAAGCATAAAAACTAAATAAATGGAGATAAGTAAATAACCATAGCTCTGTCGCACGGAAAAGCCCGTGATGTTCAAATAAAGAAATGAAGTAGCGAGTGAACAGAGGAGGAAAGCCAAGCATCCTGGCATCATATCGCTGTTGATTATGTAAGTACGATAATCATGATGCTGGAGGGCTGTGTAGGTCCAATGCAATCCGAGGCCAACTAGCGTATTGAAAAGAGGTCCGCCGAAGCAAGCTGAGTAACCCATTCGTGCGAACCCTTGACGCGCTATTGCCACATTCGAGATGAGATCTGAAAGGGTAAATTATCGGATAAGGTCATTCAGGGTTCAAATAACACAGCGCTGAACTCAATCATGATAAAAGAGTTTTGATCAAAGGAAATTTTACGGTCATTTGATAATTTATAAAAGGGTAGTGTTTTTTTTTTTTTTTTTTCGATTTAGAAAGTGAGTGAGTGAGTGAATGTTTTATGAGCTTTTTGAAGAGCTACATCATCCAATGGAGAGTGTTTTTCAGTTGGATTAGCTTCATTCATGAGTTGAGGATGCAAACAGACTTACCTCCAACGCTGTTACCCCAAGCTAGAAGGGTTAATCCTAACATAGCGTCGGATATTCTGCTAGCAAAACCGATACTCTCCAGGACAGCCATCACTTCGCCTGCTATCACCCAGACCACTAGGGTTGCTCCCGTAAATCCCAGAAGTGCAAAAGCCTGTTATGCATCAATGTTATTGATTATATTATTATAATTTAAATTGATATTACCTTCTGCATTATTCACTTCCATTTAATAGATATTGTTTATATATTAGTTATACTTGTTACATTAAAACTTTTTTTTTTGTACTTGTAACAACCCGAAAATTGCTGAAATTATTTTTATTTATAGTTGGACTATTTGTCAATATTTTTCTATATAAAAAAAATATTTCTATTTGCTCTTATTATAACTGTTGACACAAACAATACTATTATTTGGTTTAATGATTTGCGTATTGGGAGCGATTTATTTGCACTGACAAATAAATTTTTTTTTGTGAATGAAATTTGAATTGTTTGTAGTAATGTTAACCAATTTATTGTAAAATTTTTTTGGATTGAAAATAAATTTTTTATGAATGAGAAATTAGAACGGAAAAAGTTAAGTGAAAAAAATAAATTCGATTGAGTGATAATTAATATTTACCGCAAAAGTATGAAAGATTTTAAAAGAAAAATCCTGTAAGAAATACAATTATTTTATTCAATTATCTCTGAAAGGTACTGCTCGTATTTAAGTTAAATATTGACTTAAAAAAAAAAAAAAAATATTGATCTTAATTTCTGATGTATTAAAAAACTTTAAAAATAGAATTGACAAAAATAAAAATAAAGACAAAAAAAAATTAATATAGTGTTGGAAGAAATGTAAGCTATCAACTAAACAGAAATAAATAAGTAAAAATAAAATTACCATAAAATAAATAACTTACATTGTGGTATTTTGGTGGTTGATCATGACTAGTTCTTGCAATTAAAATCACAGATACTGCAGCACCAAGAACAAATACAATTACAACTAATGGCAACGGTCCAACTTCAATGTCATCAACTGTAATTGAATAGTTATCAAAAACTCATTAATATAAAGTTTAACAATAACACTTAAAGATAAAGTACCTTTTAATATGATGACTGATACTGTGGGCAAGACGCTCGGCTGAATACAGTTAAGTAATTTAGACCATCCTGACTTTGCAGCGGTTTTGTTGACAACCGGTATGATAAATTGCAAAACGAGCATTATCGGGATCCGCAGAATGAGCATGATTCTCAAAAGAAAGTTAGCATTCTTCCAATCGTATGATTTAATAGGATTCATGTCAAAGAAAAACTCAGCAAATAAACCTCTCGGTTGTCCTGTCTGAGATAAATCCACCTGTGAGCTTGAGGGAGATTCATCACTGTCCAACTGGACTTTAGATATTTCTGTTGCTATCGCGAGATCTGCCAATAAAGCATATCACAATAACGTTAGTTATTATAAAGCCAAAACTAAAAATAAAAATTCATTCTGTCCAATATATTTTATTATATCACTGACCTATTTTTGTCTTTATGCTGAATGCACCGGCTTTAACTCGTTTGCTGATATGCTCTTGTGCTGTTGTTGGTGATAAATATGTCTGCAACATATCATCGTCTTGAATTTGTAGGATTTTATCTGACAAAAATAAATAAATGCTTTATCATTAATTTTTTTCAAAAACAAAAATTAATTTAAAAGTTTATTTTAAATCATACCTTTGCGATTGACTTCGCGATTTTCGATCCATTGCATTATAACGACACATGAAATAAACAAAGCATAAATTAAAAGTAAACCTGAAATAAAAATCGTAAATTATTACCAATTTTACATTAAATTATCTTATTACGGTAAAATATAAAAAGATAACAATGAGATAATGGATAAATAGTGAATAAAGTTTTGATATAAACGTAACTCAGACTTTCCCACAATTCTATAACATCGTCTGAAGAAATATAAGATACCCAAATAATAGACGAAACGTAAAAACAACAGTCGCGCATAAATGTCTTGGCAATTATATCAACCGGAGCTACTATTCCAATTGTACCGGCAATAACCGATGTCACAAATACTCCGGCTCCTATTAATTCAACAAACATTATTAATTCACCGATTCCTTCTTCGGAAACCAGGGAAGTAAACACATCAGGTGCGCCATTTCCAAAAGCTAAAATCGTTACACCGGCAATATTCTCCGACAAACGTAGCACGTCGGCAATCACTGACAATGAGGGACAAAAACTGGAAAAAAAAAAAATATATTTTTACTCTGTATGATAAAAGAAAATTGTAAGATTTAATAAGATTTAAATTTAAAAAATCTGATTTGAAAAGCTCGGGATATAAGAGAATTATTGTTGACTTTTTATTTATAAGTTTTCTCGGTACTTTGTCAGTTATTACAAGAATCTCAAGACCCTTCTGGCATTAAGTTGTATATCTGTATATCAAGCTCACAACTACAAGACAATACTGATACGAACACTAACAATAACAATAACACGGAGGGTGAATGAGAAAGAGTAAAACTGAAAAGTTTATACATACAAGTTGTCAGCCGACGTTCCAAGTACCAGAAATAAATATAATAACCATAGTACACACAGCATAACGCCGGGGATGAATAAATGTGACTTGCTTGAATCAAATGAACAGAAAAGGATTTCTGCATACTGAATGTACGAACTTAATCTACAGTCACTTGTACTTCTGACCCACTCACAGCGTTTGTCAGGGTGTACATTCCACACCCAAGAGCAATCATCCTAAATATTAATTAATTTATAATGAGCAGTGTTGTTTTTTTTAACCTTAAAGATTTACAATATAATTTTTTGCTTACTTTAGATATTTGTATCCCTTTTAAACGATGTAACAAATTTCTTACTCTCATTTTTGTGAAAAAATTATTTTATTTATTCTTTTAATCAATTGCTTCAAATTTAATTAATTATTTTATGCAGCTTTGATTACAAACAACATTATTGAATTTATATTATAAATAATAAAATGAATCGACGCGAAGTTGGCAATGATGGAAAAATAAAATTAATCAACAAATCAATTATTAAAATGTATTGAATTTTATTTAACAGGATATAAACGAATGTGGATGCGAATGTTGAATGTGATTCTGGATAAAACCAGATGTTACGAAAAAAACCAACGCTTACTTCTTTTTTTTTCTTTTAAAAAAAAAAAAATAAAAAAAGTAGATTAAAGTGAAACAGGATACAAATGCAGAGAATTTAAAGCGAAAAAAATGTTCAATTATTTAGTTATTCTGAATGACTCGGTATCTAGAATTTTTTATTCTCAATTAACCGCATCGAAATAGTCTGGGTTCTCAAACAAATCTCTGCAGACGACAACTATCTACGTATATACAAGTATACGTCTATATAGTAGTGCCTCAAGAGCCCAACTTGAAATAATAGTTCAGTGACACATACAACACATCGGAAAGTTGTTGTTAGTTTGCCATTACATGCTGAGGTGAGATTGAACAGGACACTCGTCTAGCCGTAGACGTGGCCGTATAGCCGTCCACTATTCTCTACTCAACTCGTCCGCAAGGCAAACGAGAGGTTCATTAGCGTCCAAGAGTCTGGCGCTCATCCATCTCTGCTTGAGTTGACGAGTTGCGCTACCAAAAGAACCCCATTATGCAACGCCAACTAGGGATACAAAAGATACAATAAAAGTGACTTCTTCTTTTTTTTTTTTTTATAAAAATAAAACTTTAAAAAAATTTTCTCGAGGAAAAAAACACTTTGACAAACAGACTACTGGATACATCGAGGTCATAGTTAATAAGTTACACGTCAGTTTTAGATTCAATGAATAAATATTATAAATAATATATATTATTATTTAAATAAGTTAAATAATAGAAATTAATCAGCTTGTTTTATTTTGGAGTACTAGATAATTTAAAAAACTTATAAAGACTCAAGAAATTTCGGATATAAGTTTATAAAATTATTCTAGAACATTTTTAACAGTTTGTAAATTTTTTGAAAATTTTTTAAACAAGAACATTCAATGTTTATAAACAGAAAATGAATGAAATAATAGTTGAGCGTTTAACCATAAAATTAAAATGAAAACTTTGGCTGCTGATAAGATTTTAACTATCAAAACTAGTGTTTTCATAATTACAAAGATTTATTTTATTTAAAATATCTTTGTTTATTTTTTATGGTTATTGTGGGCATCGCATTCACAGCAGTTACTCGGGAAAGAAACATAAAGCAAGAAAATGCAAAAGAGCTTTTTTTTCTGTAGTACAGCAGCTCTTATAATTAATACAAGCTTTGCTTGTTAAATAGTATTGTTCTCAGAACCAGGAAACATCGCTGCAGAAAATCTCTTTCACCTAAGAAGAGCCGTTGCCAACAAACGTAAACCTTTATTTCTTGACTTTATTCAACTTCAGACTACTGTAGAAAATTATAAGTCAAATAAAACAATATTTGCTATTCATTACTAAGCATCATTATTAAATTTAATTCTTATTGCTTATTATGCTATTATGCCGCTTCAGCTTATTATTTTCGGAAGCTTGTGGTTAGAGTTATATTAATTCAAATATTACTTCAATAGGAGATAAATGACAATGGAATGGAAGCATATTCTGGTTATATTATTGAAATGGAATTTTGTGCATTTAATACGAATTAAGTTGCAGCGCCTCGAGATGAAAAATAATATTTTTTAAATGAAAAATTCTTCTCTTGGTAAAAAAATAAAAACTAAAAGAATCTTTTTAATTAATCTCGGATTCCGATACGTTTTCTGTCGTTAAGGGG
Organism: Cotesia typhae; assembly: GCF_013202065.1. Lineage (NCBI taxonomy): Eukaryota > Metazoa > Arthropoda > Insecta > Hymenoptera > Braconidae > Cotesia > Cotesia typhae. Next base: position 11,550,798 of record NW_027423756.1, on the reverse strand, counting down.
GATAGCCACTGTGACGCTGGAAAAAATAGGCAATTTTCGGGAATTTTTTTTACTAGGATAATAAAGGAATTTGGGGATCGGGTTTTTTTTGTTTTATAAAGTATATGTTGAGGATAATTCTCCTAAATTTTTATTCAAAAATATTTTGTTATCACAAAGTTATAAACATTTTTGTAGAGCACCAAAAAAATTTCCCCCTCCATTGCCGGTACTGTAACTCAAAAACGGATTATCTGAAACAAAAAAACCAAACGGCATTTTAATCTATAGGAATGTCGCTATCGTCGCACGTAGGGGATTTTGAAAATTTTGATTTGAGAAAAAATGGCGCCATATTGAAAATTTTTTCGTCTTTTTCCTCATTTTTTGGACTCAAACAGCCTTAAAAAATCTTAAAAATTAAAATTTTCAAAATCCCCTACGTGCGACGATAGCCACTAAGTAGACGAATACGGGGAAAAAAAAAATTGAGAATCGGTTCATATTTACGAAAGTTACAGTACCGGAAAGTTTGAAAAAGTCGTTTTGAGAAAAACGCGAGTAAAGTTTTAAGAAGATTCTCGCAACTTTAAAATCTAGTCTCACAAAATATTCATACTCACATCAAACTATCAAGTCCTGGGCCATATGAGGGTTCTTCCTCCTTATCTTTAGTATTGACCTTGACTTTTTTTATTTTTTTACTGGCCGTTTCCATGCGGCTTTCAGCAGCTTTAACCCGAGTAGCGTCGCGCTCAGCGCAGTATGAGTAGAGTGTTGGTCCTACTTTAACATCGAGATTCTCTAATATCTTCAGAGTTGCTAGAGCCCCATCATTGAATGTAATTGTTGAAATATATAAAGCTATTTCAACAATAAGGGAACAAGAAGAATTTGTTTTTGGGGCGAGCTGCCACACTAATGCATTGAAGCTTTCATTATTATTTTGTGTAAACCCACCGACACATCGTTCCAATAACTCTGGATTCGATAGATCTTCATAAATCGGTATTAAAGCTTCCGCAATATCTGCAGGAAGTGGTGGTTTTTCAACTAATGAGTCCAAAGTATTTGTTGCCACAGCTTTTTGAAATTGACACCACGAATTTGCACCTTCAGGACAAAGAAAATGCTGCGGATCTTCGGGTGATGAAAACTTGTGATAAAATGTTTGCCAAATAGCATTATACATCTCATCAACATCATTAGAATGACGTCTGATTGCTAAACCATAATACTTTGTAAATTCATTAATTGCTTTGTCCGTTAATCGACCTTTCCCACCTAAACTTTTCTGTGTATTTTCTTCTTTTCCTGTTTTTGTCTTCTTGTTAGTTCGTTGCTTCTTCAAAGCCCTTAGTCGACTGCCCATTCGTTTTTGCACGTGATTAATACATTCCTTTTTTTTATCTTCACCATGTCCCCATACGGTTTAGCATCACAAATATTTTTATACGTTTTAGTGTCACCATCACCTATATAGTTTACATACTTAACGTTATGTAATAACTCTGATCGCATAAACATCTCTTTTATTCCATCTACCTCCATTTGTCCAGAAGAATTTTCATGGTTTATTGGACAGTCTAGAGCATGGTCTTGCATAAATTGATCGTATTCAGCTGTTCCTTTTTTGAGCTCATTAGCGCACACATCTTACAATAACTGGATTTCATACTTACATCTACGATTTTGCCAGTGAAGTAACCAATTAGAGAAGATATACCAAATGAAGATTTAAACCCTCTTTTCTTCCAACTACCGTCACCGGAGACAGAAATTCCAGGAATGTCATTGGATTTTAAATGCTTGCAGGTTTCTTGGATTTCTTCTTTAGCAGCTTTTTTCAACACTAAATCACAACAGTTTCTAGCTGCATTTCTGATTTGTGTGACCAGACGATCGTAAAAGCTATGGAACATTGGTCGTGGTAAATCCATGAAAGCACAAAATCTTTCAGCTCCAGATAACCCAATACTAATTATCCGCATTGCAAAGATGAAACGGCGATTAATTTCATACGCATTCTTGATGAGTGGACATGAATTTATCAAAACTGGATCACATTTTTTGCAATTCACAACTAGTTTAAAACCTAATCCTCGAATACTTGTCTCAGTAAAGTTTACATCACCACCACACTTTTTACACGATACACAGCCACTTAGTAAATTAAATATCGAAAAAAAATTTATAATTTTGTAGCTAATACTCGAATCAATTGTACAATCAGATTTTTGTGATAATTTCCTCTTGGAAGCACTATCACGTCGTTGAGAGCCAGTATTTTTTCAGTTTCATATCTGTTGAGCGGTCGATTAAATTTTTTCCTGTCGTTTGGCAGTTTTCTTTCGTTTTTAATAACTTTACTTTGTTTACGATCCATTATTTAACAAATTTTTTTGTTAAATAAACAAAAAAAAAGATCAGAAGATTTAAAAAATAAGTAAGTAAACAATAACGAGTACACTAAGAAACTCAATAAATTAAAGAACGAGTGTGTATTCATACAAAACAACTAAACTATGAGGTACAGTATCTCAACAATAAGAAAAAATATACGTTAAAAGTCAAATAATTGTAACGGTTGACAATCGTGAGGGAAAACAATCGCCAACCCGTACGAATCAAAGACGGAGCGAGCAGGCGACGTTTTCGTCGAAGCGCCGCGCGTAAAACGGTCAATCGACGTGCTCTTATAAAAATGACTATAACTCGAAAACTATTCGGAATTTTTCTATAAAATTTGAAATACATAATTTTGAATATATAAACTTCAGTTTAATGAAAAAAAAAAAAAAATTTTTTTTCCGAAATTTTACAGTGGCTATCCCCCTTAACAATTGCGTTTCGTAATAGCCATCCAGTACATACGTACTCGATGTAGTTTGCGGAGTACTATAGCACGAAATTCTTTTATTAAAGCTCCAATTGAACAGGGAGTACCGTTTTCCATTGGCGTATACTTTTATAAAGCCACAGTAACAAAGTGTACAATAATTCTCGGTTAAAAAATATAAAAAATAAAAATAAAAACAAACAAAACCTACTCTCATTCATCACATCACTTTTAAATGGATTTCAACTTCTATTTAGAAATATAAGAAACTTATTTTATAATAAAACATATAATAGAAAAGATAAAAAGTTGTAGACGAGTAGCCATCAAAAAGTAAACTTTTATTACTGTCATATCATTGTGAAAAATGACTCAATGCGTCAATTACGATGACAAACTATTCAGTGATAGTTGCCTGTATCCGCTCGCGCTGATATTACTGGGATCTCTTTGAGTTGGGAGATAATTGTGTCCACAATGTAATTATTTATAACCGCGTGAAGTTACAGATCATTCACTTCAGAAAGTCTACAGGCTTTGACCTAACGTGAATAGCAAGTCGTAGAAATAAAATTTTTATAATTATTTTTCTTTTTATTAATTAATGATTTAATTAGTTTGTAAAAATGAGACCGACACTGTTAATTACGGTCTTGTTGAATTTTATAATTATTTGCTATTCATTGGAAGACTGGGACGGTTCATCGGTTTGTAGAAAAAGAGTCAGGTAATATTCCCTATTGAAATGTATTTCATTACAAAATTTAATTACATTCAAAAATATTTTAGCAAATTGCTAAATTTAATTTAAGAAATTTTACCATTTATGGGAAAAACAGTGAACAAAAAATTATTATTCCATATAAAAATCATTTTAATGTTTACTATTATTTATCTTACTCAATTAATATATATTCAAACTATAGCTATCTGAAAATATCAAAAAATCATCGCTCAGAAAAACGTTAAATTATTGTCAATAATTTTTATTTCAGCATACAAGTATCGAGATACGTTCCATACATCGAAACCTACAATAAAAGGATTTTTATCTTCAAAAAAACATTATCGAGATACAATTATCGATGGGAGGTAAATTTTAACTGCCTAAATTAAAACTAAAATAACAGTTCGTTAATTTAAACATAAAAAAAAATGATCGAGCGTAAAAATTTCATTTTAGCACCACACAGAGTGGGACATTGAAGATACTTGCTGCCCGGGGTACGCAGAAGATCTTAACGTGTGTCGTCCAGTTTGCAGCGGGGATTGTCCAAATGGACTCTGCATACATCCAGACGAGTGTTCTTGTGATGTCGGATACATGCTAGTAAATACAGAGAGCGGCAAAACATGCGAGCCACACTGTCCATTGGGCTGCACTTTTGGCACATGCACATCCCCAAACACCTGCACCTGTAACGACGGCTACGAATTGGCCGACAATGGGCATGAATGCGTCCCTTCTTGCACCGCACCCAAGTGTGATCTCTTGAGCGTCTGCATTTCCCCCAACAACTGCGTCTGTGCTCCCGGTTACAAAAAAGCTTCCGAATCAACATTTGAATTTCACTGCAAGCCGGTTTGTGTTCCCGATTGCAGTGATAACAGTTATTGCGCATCTCCGAATGAGTGCCGCTGCGACCCAGGCTACAAAATTTCATCGCCCAAAGAATTCTCATCAGCTGGATCCTCCTTAGAGCCCGTGAGATGTGTACCAGAATGTTCTCCAGATTGTGGAAATCACAGCTCGTGTATTGCTCCGAACAAATGTGAATGCCACTCCGGCTACGCGTCATCGAGTGATTTGGCGGAACAGAACGGCGACTCAATGACCCAGTGCTATCCAGTCTGTGTACCTTCCTGCGGTCCTCACGGCACCTGTGAGTCTCCAAACAAGTGTAGCTGTAACACAGGGTTCAATTTGATAATCGAACGCAATACCACAACATTGGAAATCACATCGGTGACATGTCAGCCTATTTGCGATCCCCCGTGTGGAATCCGTGGAGACTGTGTCGCCCCGAACACGTGTTCCTGTGATAAAGGATGGAAAATAATGGTCACCCAGCTTGCCGACAAGATCGACCGCTACTGCACACCGCATTGCGAGCGAGCCTGCGGCGAATTTTCAACTTGCATCAAAACGGATGTATGCGAGTGTCATCCGGGTTACCAAATAATCCCCTCGGACCAAGCCCATTTAAATTCCTCCGAAGCCATTAACTGCCGCCCCATCTGCGAAAAACCCTGCATCAATGGAGTTTGCGCTTCCCCGAACAGTTGCGACTGCAATGACGGCTATATTCTAGACACCGAAGATCCCTACAACTGCGAGCCGAATTGTGGAAAAGAAGGATGCATCAACGGGTTCTGCTCGGCTTCTAGGCAGTGTACATGCAACAAAGGCTATCAATTGAGCAACAATTCACAGTCGATTTGTGATCCCGTTTGTAACAACTGTGTAAACGGAGCTTGTGTTGCTCCTAATACGTGTGTTTGTAATCTGGGATACGAGGAAAACGAAGCGGGTCAATGTGTTCCCAGTTGCTACGGCCGGTGCATCAACGGCAGTTGTATTGCGCCCAATAAATGTCAATGTAATGCGGGCTTTGTTTCTAACGTAGACAGCGATAATTTGGAAAGTAGTTCGCCTATGTGCAGGCCGTACTGCACGTACAACTGCACAAATGGCACGTGTACGTCACCGGATGTCTGCATTTGCAATCCAGGATACGAGAAAAATAATAAAGAAGAGTGTGTGCCGAGTTGTGATGGACGTTGCAATTTCGGACATTGTGTTGCGCCGGGTCAGTGTGATTGCTATTCCGGTTACGTCGCGGTAGATGATCCCATCAGCGCGTGTCAGCCATACTGCAAAGACGGATGTATTAATAGTCTGTGTGTCCATCCTGGTACCTGTCAGTGTGACTCGGGTTACACTGTTAGCAGTATTAATACCAGTTATTGTGAACCTGTTTGTCAGGGTGACTGTACTCACGGCGACTGTATTGGACCAAATGATTGCCAGTGTCATCAAGGGCTCATATGGCGAAAACCAGACAATAAAACAGAGTCTGATGGTGGCGGCAAAGAGTTTGGTAGCTGTGTCAATCCCTGTGAAGGTGGATGTGGAGACCACGGGATTTGCAATGTTGAAAACCGGACGTGCGACTGTTTTTACGGATGGGCTGGCCAAAACTGCAGGTCTGCCTCGCTCTGCGGGATTATCCGCAACGACGGCGACGAGGATTTACTCCGATGGTGGGTATTCATGTTGATTTTTCTTTCATAAAAAAAAAAAAAAAAAAAAATGAATGAATAAATGAAAAAGTATGAAAGCGTAACTTTATTTGTTTCGAGTGTTTTGATGAACTGGAATAATAAGAGATAGTGGTGTTATAAAAAACAGAGTGAATTTTATTTAAATAATTGGTAGGATAAAACGCTGAAAATTATTGTGAAAAAAAAAAAAAGAAAAATCAATTTCATTGATTTAATATATGACTTGGTGGAATTTGACGAAGGACTTAATTCATGAATAATATCGGGGGCATTGAATAATTCATCTCTACTTTTATTATTATGATTATTATTATTAGTGAAGTATTTATATTGGTTTTAAATTTGAGCTAGACAGGAACATTATCCGAAAAATAATGAGACGATAACGGTAGACTATCAGACTTTAGCCTAGGGCATTTTGATTGTCCGTTACGCCCATTACGAGTCGAGAGTCATTGTCAGAGATTTTCATCCTTTAGCTGAGTAGCGAAAACGGAAAAAATAAAATAGAAAAAACTAAAAAAATATATGAATTGAGTGAAGGTATTTACGAGGATCATAAAGCTTGATACACGAGTTTCTGTGCCGTAATCATAGTTGTCAGAGGGGGGGGGGGAATATATTGGATATATATCCGAAATTACGAGTTGACGATCCACAAATATCGAAATCAGGTAGACAGGTAGATTCTCTCGAGTCGGCGAAAGTGTAAGCTTATTCGAGGTCTTGCGACTTTTCACAGGGTCGTCGATAGATTTGGGACAGCTAACGACACCGTCAAGAATTTGGAGGCTATAAACTGGCACGGGCCGTCTTGCAACGCAAAATGTAGCCTCAGTAGTGCTAGCAGTAATGTCACCGAATGCTTCCGTCTCCTTGCGTTCAACAACGACTCGAAAGATCAGCGATACGACCAAAGCCATGTCTACGTTTGCTTTCTCGATTTCAGTGAGTTACTCTTTCAAAGACTTTTACTTTTTTTATTTCATTTCATTTCAGACTTCAACAAGCCATTTAATCGCTTACTTGAACAGAAAAAGTTCGTAGCGATAAAAAAATATACGAGAAGATAAAACTTTTCATTTTGTTGGTTTTCTTTTGATTGAATTCCACTTCATGTTTCTTCAGTTTAAATTTTCATTTTTGTCTAGCAAATTTTCAATTTTTTTTTTTTTTTTTTTTTAAGTCTTGTAATGATAGTGATAATAACTCGGATTTATAATTGCAGCGTCGTCGTGCAACTCGGAGAGTCTCAAGACGAGCAATGTACCTTTCATCAGCATAGCGAGCGTGGTACCCGTCATAATAGCAATTGCCGTAGTCGCTGGAGTAATTTTGATAGTGGTTAAACGACGCAAAAGCCAGATCTTTCAGGGTAAGTATCAGAGAGACGCCCCGTCGTTAAGAATAAATTGCCGGAAATTAACGAACATGATGGCTTTTTTTTTAGTTAATGTAATCAGCACTGACAACCTGTTGGAACAGTCATCTGAGCTCACGGATTCACTGATCTACTGCGACGAGGGCTTTTTGTCGACACGTTCTGTGAATGCGCAAGAAAGTAAGAATAAGTGAGAGGGTGAGTGAGTGTTTAAATGATTTCTTTAATGTCTAAATATGGATAACAAAACGTGGAACAAATTATATTTTAATTGCACGCCTCATAATCGAAGCGTTGAGGTAGAGTTTTCTGTTTTTAATTATTTTGCTTTTTATATTTTATTTCAATCAATTTTATTGTGAAAAATGAGATTATGAGGCGTGCACTTTTGAATTTTCCAAACTTTTTTTAAATTTTCATACTCCGCTCATTTTTATCAAATATATTTTTCGGAGTCTTTTTTTCTTAAGCTATAAAGTTAAATATTGTTTCACGTAAACAAAAATTCCATTGCAACGATTAAAATATTAATATTTATATTTGTCCGGTAAATAATAAACAAAAATGTTGAATCAAGATACTCAAAAGTGAATAAAAATAAGCGCAAAAGCATAAAAGTGCTTGAATAATATTAAATACGCTTGCGGTAGACTTTTCTCGCAATTCTTAGCAGTCACTTTGAAATCGCGATATAAAAAAATAAAAACCGCCGCTACGGTAACAGTTATAGGTGACGTTTATTCTGTGCATTAATTAGCAAACGCGTGATAGCTTAAAGTTTAACTCGCCCATTTTGTAATTTCTGTATAAGCGACTTAGAAAGCACGACATTTCTCTTTACATTTTTCGTTACCATTAAACTTGCAGTGTATACTATACATACCTACTGTGCACAAAATAAGATAAGGAAATATCTCGGACCACGGAAGTTGCCTCTTTCATTTTTATCTCTTTTATTATCATTATTGTTATTATTATTTCTTTATTTTTTTTTTTAATTTAATATAAGATTTTATACTCCTTCTTTCATCTCCTTACTACCGCCCACCCCTGTCTCGTCTTTGCCCGAAAATCTACGACAGTTAAAAAGTTTCCATATATACCCCCTTCCCCTCCCCCAGCTCGCCGTTAAACTCTAAAAACTCGTGCCATAACATTTGTAAGCGAATGTACTTGGTTAAATATTATTCAAAAAATTACTGCCGTACTCAAAAATAATTTTTTATTTTCATTTAAATCCACAATAAAAAATTAATTATTTATTTTAATTAAATTTTAAATTGTCAGCTCAATTCTTCGCAATAATATATAAATTTAATTACCAATTTTAATTAAATATAATCCAAACATAATTTTTTTTTTTTTTTTTTTCAATTTAAAAATAATTATAAAAATAATTGCCGGATAAATTTTTTTCGACAATAGTCACCACAAATTAAAATATCTCACAAACGAGGAACGTGTGCCGAGTGTAGATTTTATTGCACTTGCATCAAGATAAAAAAAAATCCGGAGAAAAATGTGTCAAGAACATTGAGAGAAGATTTTTCATCCGGATGGAAGACTCACTAAAATCCGGCAATCTCTGGTGTAAAAGGTCCTTTCGACGGTTGTTGACGAGACCGCTGGCATCAGTAGTTCCAGCAGTACTAGATAGAGCTGGAGTGAGTTGCTCATTAGTGTTTACTACGTTCCTCGTTAGTCGTTAGAGCTGGCTCGTATCTCTTTACAACATTTCGCAGGACGTTACATTTCTAAATTTTATTTATTTTAGTCTTTTTATTTTCTTTTCATATATCTTTTTTATCTCTTGTTATTATATTTTGTTGCTCTGAGCGGCTATTACGCGAATCAAAGATTTTACCCGCAATCGTTTTTTACAAATATTACACAGAACTACTACACAACAGTTTGGAGTTTTATCAACGAATTGCCAGCTTTTGAGATCAATTTACTTTATAAACTCCTCAAATTTGATGAAAAAAATTTTTTTGGTAATTATAAATAAATAATTTATAAAAATAAATAATTATTAAGAAAGTACGAGCGCTAGGCGGAGTCGAAATAGATATTAACTCTAAACCAGTAAGGAGAAAGCAGTAACCATATGATTTTTCTCAATATATAGAGATACAAGTCTTTTATCAAAAGTTGCCTTGGTGCTCAGACTTCCTTAAGATATGAATATATATTATTTATATTTTATACTTTTTATGAGATTGTATCTAAAAGTATAATTAATGATCCATAAAATTATTTTATTGTATGTTTAATTCGACAAATAAATTTTATATTTATTTATAAAGTATAAATCTTCTTCTATTTAAAAAGTATATGTATATTGACCAAATTATTTATTATGAAAAATTTATAGATATATATACATATATCACATATATGTGTGTAGACATTTAAAGTATGTAAATCCATTAAAATGGTTGAATAAGTAAGTGTTTTGTGTATTTTTTATTCAATTAGTTTTTATCGTGGCAATGAATTTTTTCAGGTCACATGAGTATCACGCACAATTGAGTCAACACCATTATATGGAGAGGATCGACTGTAACGATTAGATAGACGCAATTTAATTTAATTCAATTCCCCGCGCCTCATGTACGAACCTGCTATCGTATTCTCTTTGGTTCTGTAATCAATAAAAACACCCCGGAACGTTTAATTAATCGCAACGAGTCGTTTTAAATTTATTTCCCCGGCCAAGCTCTACTCTCGATGTCTCTTTTTAAATGAGATGTTTTTATATTGGTGCAATTGCTGATGAGCAAGTAGGGGGAAAAAATAAATAAGTTTTTTAAGGAAAGAAGATTCTTAGGAAAATTGTTGTAGAAAGCAATTGAATCTCCACCTGGCTTACTCTGTTTTCTGATTTAAATACTTTTTATACAATTTCATTTGTTACTTATTGTACAATCAGGAAATACTTTGTTTTTAATTTAAAAAAAAATTTTTTTTTTATTTAATTAATTTTCAATTTTCAAATTCAATATTGTATTTTTTATTATGATCATAATCGATAATTAAACTTAATAATAATAGATTTGTTGATGGGTGCGACGTTTTGTATTGCTTATAATACATCATTAAGCAACTTTACAGCTTCAACATCCTAATCGAAAACATACTTACAATTTATACAAATAATTGTACCAGAACTATTTCCAATTGTAATGTATGTGCCGATGCATTAACTTTATACTGTGTTAGAACATTATTTATTATTATATGTGAAGCTGTAAAGTTGCCTGATAACGGATTAAAAAAAAAAAATACAAAGGATTGCAAGATTTTACAGTAATTAAGAAATGACATTATATCTTGTGAACTATTGGCATTTTTAAAGATATAAGCTCATCCCGACATTACACTCATCGAAACCTTTCATTTAAGTACCCACATCAATTTTTCATATATTTATATATATTACATATATGTATATATGAAAAATATATCAAAATGCATGTGGGTACTCAAATGAAAGCTCTTAACGAGTGTAACATCGGGATGAGCTTATATCTTTATAATTGTCAATAGTTAAGAAAGTGCAGTGCAATTTAACTAAAGTCATTATATAATTAAACAAAATTTTATTTATTATAATTATAAGAATTTTATAACCAAGTTTTTGATATTTTAGAAATTCTTAACTTTTTGATTTTGTGTAAATTTTTTTTCTTACAACACAAGTCTTACAAACTGATGAAAAAGGATGAGATAATATTGATCTTTAACGCTTAAGAGTTATGGTTTATGAATTCAGTGACCGAGCAATGAATATTTATGAGAAAGAAAAAAAGCCTCAGACGATTAAATTTCGTGCTATTATTGCATTATGAAAATCTGTGGGATTGTGGAAAACTTTCTGCTACTAAGACTTGAATATGCATACATATATACAGATATATTTAAAGAAAGAGAAGAAATATAAGAGTAAATGAGGTACTATATCATTCGGAAGTGGAATCAGAGTATTCTAACAATTTAAAAAAGCATTGAAAAGAAAAAAAAAAAGCAATCCCGATTGAAGGCTTCATTAACGCGAGCTCTTTTTTATGATTAAGCCGTATCGAGACAAATGTCAAACAAAAAATTAAATTGGAAAATTCGGTCCCCTAATGAATCAAGAGCTTAAAGTTAGAGCTTAAAATAAAAGGAAAACAAACTCAAAGAAACAAAAGACGTTAAACAGAAACGGGAATAAAAGGTATAGGAATAAATTTCGATTCCTCTTCTCGAACAACTCGTTCGTTCACGAGATAACTCTTTACCTAAGCAGTATTAATGATGACTACGCCCTTTCTCATTTAGCGAAAACTTTTCACAAAGCCCGGCTATGAAAGCTTGACTCATCCTGTCGGTACAGAAGATAATTAATCATCATCCTTCTAAATGCAGACGGATTGTGTTTTTCATTTTTCATTATTCTTTTGTCGACATTAAAGCTAATTCCCGAGCCTTGGTATTTTATTTGAATCAAATCTTTATTTTATTTTGAAAGAAAAGAGAAAAAAAATTTTTTTTTCAACCCATAAAGAAAAGTGTTGCAGGACTAAATTGTAGAGGACAATATATCTAGCCTATATATTGGTATACATACTGCAAAGTTACGATAAATGTAGTTTAGAAGCTCTGAAACTCGAGGACATATCGGAGAAAAGCTGTTAGAAAACTCCGCGAGTCGGCGGTAGATGAAAGACGAGAGAGTAAAAAGGGTGTCAAGGGTTTGAGGTACACACGAAGGAGTTGAAGAAAGCCGAGCCAGAATTTTTCAACAAGAGTCTTCTTCTTCTTCTTGATGGTTTCCGCAAGTTGTTGTCAACCAGCGCCACCGCGTGCTAGCGTCAGATAACCATTTTAATGAGGAGCTATGTCTCTGGTATTCTTACGCTGGGATTTTTAGTTTTATACACGATAAAAAAAAAACTTAAGAAGAGTTTAAAGATGAAAAAAAAAATTTAATAAAACTTGGCAGTACATAATTTATTTATTTTTATGTAACAAGCATTTTTTAATGACATCACCAACTACTTACGATAAAAATATAGATAAATGAAATTACGATAAAGTAACAAAAAACAAGGCTTTGATTTTTGAAAAACAAAAACAGTTAGATTTAAACACAGGAAGCAATTCTTATCACTGGCTTCCGTTTCGTTATCTCTATTGTCTCGCTCATGCAATGAGCATTTAAGTCTCTGAAGAACATAAAGAACACTACAGAAAATAAAAGAGAAGAAGAGGAGAATCACTTGAATTATCTTTTTCTATTCCACCGATCCTCATTGTTCTAACTAATTTCTTGAACTCTAAAGTCGTGGTTCCTATTCTCATTTCCGTGACTTTGCTGTCGACAATTCACCTCAAGATCTTTTATGCTACCTCTTACTCAACAATACTTCATAGAGACATATAAGATACCTCAATATATATCTATAATCTGTGTACTCATCCTTACAATTCTATCTTGCTCTCAGCGTGCTCCTCAATCCCATAACTAACTGCCCGTTGGACCGTTCAGTTTGTGCTTGCTTGCTCGCTTCTCTAGAGCATTGTCTCGTCGTACACTGTAGTATTAAATGTATAGTACAGATGTATATATAGATATTCGCTCTGTCTTAACCAAGACAAGACAAGACGCTCTTCTCAAAGTCGCTTTCATGTCCAACAAAAGGATCCACCGATCGCCATTTCCTGGTTCTTTGTTTCCTAAAAATACCTCACCTCTTTCTTCGCGGTGATAGCAGACTGAGGTGAATTAGCTCTTGAGCGACTGACGTCGCAGATTAACTGATGGAGATTTTCCCTTGGGGTTCACTTAAGCCAAAAAAGAAAAAAAAATAATAAAGATCGAGCTTCGGAATGAAAGCAAGGCAGAACGTTATTTAAATTAACTTTGCAGTCGGTATTTTCTGTGGTTACGGTCGCTTACGCAAAATAGCTGAACCCATCGTCGCTAATTCGATCCCCAGTTGTTTTAATTTTCCCTTAATTTAGATAAATTAGTTTTTCACGTTCAATTTCGAATAATTTAATTCGACACGGAGTTAAAATAAATACCGAGGGGTTATTTTGTCAAAATAATCAGGAAAAATTTTTCTGGGTAGTTATTTCGATTTAGGGCCAGCTACACTGTCGTAATTCTAAAAGAAGAAGAGCCTCTCAAAAAAATTCAGAAAGTTATTTGTCTGAAGAAAAAGTTTGAGGATTAATTCTATTAGCAATTAATCCTGACGGGAAGAAAAAAGTTGAAAAAACGTTGCCCGCATAAGTCCGAGAACACATTTAGTTAGATCAAAGAGACATAAATTGACAGAATGGCCTCGGCTATAGGGTCAAAAGTTACCAGCACATGGGCTGGTAGGGCCAGACGCTGTAAATAGTAGCCCACTTGGTAGGATACGAGTAAGAGAGACTTTTAGAGCGAAGGATTTGAGAGAAAATAAAGGGTTGTTGCGAGGTTGAGTAGACAGAAAAGCTATAGCAGGATACACAAACTGTCGAGCTGATATCGTCGGCAATTAGCGGGGATTTACCACACATTGGAATTACTCGCGTTTCTCCCGTCTGAGTCTGACTCAATACTATACTGTACTATACTAAACCTCTACTCTTTTCCAGCGAACGATCGAAGCTTAATTGCTGGTTTTAGACCCGAGACTTTTCGACATATTACCAACACACACTGGAAATCTCCCACGTCAAACAGCACACTCTCAGCGGATGCCCTCGGTCCAGGCATACCAAAAGTTTCGTATCATCGATCTAAATTCCGAGAGTTAGTTTCGAATTCCATTTTCACTCCTGAAAAGAACTGATACCAATAGTGCCGATTGTTATTAAATCAAGATTAATTGTCTTCTGCAAAAACTGAAACCTTATGAAAAACTATGGGCTGCGATTTCAGAGTTCTGATTGTTCGAGTAATGATTCAACTTGTTTGAAACTATTTTTTTTTTTTTTAATGCCAAAGAGAACGAAAGATGCAATCAATTGGGAAAAAAATTTTTAAGTTGTAAATTATATTTTCCTCGGAAAAAAAAAAAAAATGACATCAAAAAAATAGCAAAAAATGCGACAGCAAGAAAATATCGATACTGCTATTCTAATACATTGTATACCACAAAATTTAACATATTGACTTTTTTTGAAAAATAGAATCACAACAAAAACTATTTGTTGAATTGTGGAACTTCTCGATGGCGCTGTTCGGATTTTACACGTAAAAAAATTTAACAAACGGGCCAGCTAATTAATTCAGGTTGTAATCAAAAATCGACCCTGACATATAATGTAAAAACAATATTTTTTTTCTCAACAGACAATATTAAAAAATAAAAAAAAATGATCTCGTTATAATGCCAAGTATATTGATGGTAATTTCACGGTTGTGTGCGCCAATAGAGAATCGATCGACTGTGTGACATCATACGCCTGTACAATGGGAAACAAATTACGAAATTACCATACTAAGTGACTTTCCGGTGTGTGCAATAGTCCGTCCACGTGGATGACTATATGGTTATAGGTTAGATATCCATCCATATGCATGTCTGTACATTATACATACGCAGACAGATCTGGCGTACAGGTAATATAGGTAGAAGCCTTTGGGACCTACATCATGACCTCTACGAGCTGGAAGCAACCAAGATCTCCGTGTATTTGCGTCCGTATGTGGTGAATCTGCAGAAGCTCCCCATGGCCACCCTCACCTCGTTAATGTGCCAATACGTGGTGTACATCAAGGCTACAATGAAGTATGCAGTCGCGAGTGCTAATTAGGATTCGCCTCTCTTTACGCTTCTGCAAATCTGCAGATATATCGATGATGATAAACCGGGAGGCGCTGCAACTACTCGGGTCTCTCTCCCCAGGGAATGAGCGAGACTATGTGAAACAATGTTCTGTCGCGAGTAATTCAAAATCTGTATATATTGCTCCCCTGATAAACTTGGAGTTTGACTCTCAATTATCGAGACCAGTTGCAGCTGCACCGATCCCAATGGGAACCCCTCTGGTAGTCGAGCTTTCTCGTTGTTTCACTACAGACCTATATTTGCTAAAAAATAATTATTTTAATTAGCTTTTATTGTATTAATATTTTTTAATTAAATTTTAATATACAAAGTTACGAAATTACAATAATTAGTATGAATATGCCTTAAGCTGTCCAGCATTCATTTAATTAATTAATTTAATTATACTAAAGTGTACTGATATATTTTTAAAATAAAAAATATAAAAGAATAGTTGACCCTACAGGGCATCCTTGAAATTATTTTAGTTTTTAATTTGAATAATTTTTTAACTTTAATTTTTATTTTTTTGAAAAAATTTAAACGCAAATTTTTGACTTTAAAAATTGTATTGAATCAATTGATAAAATAATTTGTTATTTCAAAAAAACTTGGAAAAAAAATTTATTCTTGATCGATTAATAATTTTTCACTTTTGTAAAAAATAAATTTTAAAAGCAAAAAATTAAAAAATAAATTTTTATGAGGATAAAGAACAAATATATATTAAAAAATATTAATGAAGTTATTTTATTAAACAAGTAATAGAATAATGTTTTGTGTAAACTGAAACAAGGATTTCTATGTTAGAGCCATAGAGAGAAGGGAATGAAAATTTATAGTAGAGATTTATAGCTAAACTGTAAATTCCAAGATAAGCAAATAGTTGCTCTATCCCGCCTCATCCCGACTGAGGATCTGAGCACCGGGTGTTCTGGGTGCATCAGGGAAGCCCGCCTTGCGTACCGGCTCCTAAGAAGCTATCAGCTATAACTAGCTACCTAGTTCCCAGTTTGCAGACTCCACTTGTGCCTCGAAAGTTTACTCGCACGATATTCTCTCCTTCTCTCCTGTTTACTCTCGACTCGCTCTCTGGTGCTTGCTGCCTACCACCTTCCCAGCCTTTGAATTTAGCTTATGACTGCTTACGTCGAACCAACAATAAGATCAACAGTACACTACTTAGCATCCGAAAGTTCATGAGCCATGAAGCATGAGTCAACTTTTGAATCGTTAAGTCTCAGCAGCGTTTCATAAACAAGCATGAACAACCCTTTCGCGCCAAGTGACGTTCTGAGAGTGGAGAGCGGAGAGAAGAGAGGAGATAAGAGAAAGGAGACTAAAAGGCATCAAAAGTGGCAGTAGAAAGGATATGAGTTGAGAGAGGCAAACAAATCGAACGGAAGTCTCAGACGATGAGCAACGAGGATGGATGATAATGGATGGATAGAACAGAAATTAACCGGCTCAACTTAGAAGTAAAGCGTCGAGTCAGGAATGCAACTTATAGAAGCACAGAGGAGACATTTGACGTTTAAATTTGGCAAGTAAAACACCGTCATCAAGTCACTTTTTTCATCAGTCTCTTGGCTGATAACACAAAGGCGAATTCCATATATGGTTTCACTGTGACTGTGACTGTGACGGGTGCTGCTCCTGCCGCCTGAGGAGAAGTACACTCACTTGGTTACACATCGTTGAACAATTCTACTCATGTTCCCTCGTCACGAACGATTTCACGCGTCGGGATGTTTAATTGAATTGGTGAATTTCGTGGATCGAATCCATTTCCTACTCTATTCTACTGGAAGACACTGACTGTGTCGGGCTAGAAGGATAGATAGCTCGGCCTGTAAGACCTCGAGCAATCATGCCAAAGTACAGATCTGAGAAGATCAGCGGGAAACGAGTGAGAGCTTGAGGAAGAGACTGAATAGATTATTATTGTTGGTTCTCAGGCGCAAAGCTCACGACAATAGAACTTCACCATTCTCTCGAATCTTCTGGGTTAAATCTTAGACTATACGAATTTAGTTGCAGAGTAGAAAGTTTATAATTTCTATTAAAATTATAAATTGATAATTAGTTAATGTGATCATTTATTTCGGTAATTTAAATCGAGTTAACCATCCAGTAAAAATTGAAACAGAGGCTTACAAGAATTTCAAAAGGTAGAAACCAAAGCGGTAAATGTTAAGAGTGCCGGAGAATCACTTCACACAATTTACTTCTCACAATGTACTATGCGGACTTCTCTAATCTCTAACAGTAAGACCCACGATTTATTTTTCGAGTAGATATACCTACTCGAGGTGAAATCGGCTATCCGTGAAATCAGCTTCCAATTTAACGGCAATTACATCCGACAGAGTATTAAAATTGAACGGAAAGTCATCGAGTGGTCTTGTAATCAAAAGGTTGTCGATAACAGGGCACACTCGCCACCGTCGTTGCAGTTGTTGTCTTTGTCGTTTCTCAGCGTTACTGGTGGTCGTCATACGAAACGATCATGCTAATTAGAGGTTAACAGATTTGCGGTAGAGGCTATGGTGGAAGGAAGACGGAAAATTTAAAAGGAATTCCCTGTTGCTGAATATTAATACAACAAGACGTTTCACTTGGAGAGTATTCCATAAGAAATTAATTATTTATCAGGTCTAATGGCCGTCTGAACTTCGGTAAAGCTCATCAATCGATTTACATTATATTACAATAGAATCGTGGTATAAATAACTCTCGATTACAGTGATAGCGCTATTGCTGTATTTATTAAAATTAAAATTAAACGAACCGATGGATTTTATTGGTGGAATAGTTAATCAACACTTCGGAAAATCCTTTTGATGATTTAGTAGTCAGTTTGAACGATTTTATTAGCTGGTGTTTTTATCTCGGGAGCTCTGTAGTTGATGGTAATCCAAGTAGAGGCTAGTCCGGTGTCCTGCTTGGTATGACCGAGGGTAAAAGTGTAAGGAAATCAATGGTAAAGTGAGTAGAGAGATAAAAGGGAACAGAGAGAGAGAGAGAGAGGCGAAGAATAAAAAGGGGAAGGAGAAAAGAGAATTAGATAGTCAGAACGATTTTAGTTTGGTAGAACGGTGGGCTTTCGACAAGAGTAAAATGTAGAGGGTTGAGTGTACTATAGAATACAGAGGAACCGGTATGCCATGGGAACGCGAGATAACGAACGATGGTGGCGTTAATTGTGATCGTTAATTCAAGTCACGTCGGAAGGGTTGGCGGAGCTTATCCCTGGCTGGAGTGCCGAGTACGGGCGACTCGTCAGTGGATCCTCCAGGCTGCTGCTGCGGCGGTGGTGCTCTACACTGAGTTTAGTATCAAATGCTCGTGGCGGTTCTCGATGTAATGCCACCACGTAACGACAGACCCGTTGGAATTGCTATTGCACATTGAGCGGCGAAAGAACAAGAGTTATAGAGAAGAGGGAATCACATCGATCTCATCACCGCCGTTTGTCTCATAATAATGTTACCCGGTAATGCTGATTACTCAGGACAGAGCTGGAAGAGGTGATTGCTTACCCACTGTAAAAAACCACTCACTTACAAAGTCTTAACTTTCATTTCGTGTCACTGTTTTATACATTAGAGATAAAAAGTCCCGACTAGAGAAAGAGAGAGAGAGAGAGAGAGAGAGAGAGAGAGAGAGAGAGAGAGAGAGAGAGAGAGGGTTTAATGTCAGCTCTATTATTCATTTGATGAGACCATTAATGTCTTGTTAAATGATGCAGTGTCTGCTTTGTAGTAGTTCTATTTGTACTGGAAACAGAGATCTTTTTAACGCAAAAAAGGAATTAATTAATAACTTTTTTTTTTTTTTTTTTTTTTTAAATCCTGAATAAACGCTACCAATGAAAGCTTTTTGAAATTGGCTATTATTTCTATCTTTCATTTATTAAAATAATGAATTTATTTTTTTACAATGGTTTCATTGTTTTTACTAACATTGGCTTAACAATCCCACGAAAACATGTACTTTCATTAGCCAATAACATTCTCGGAAATAATTGAAGCTTTTAATACAATAAATATTTTTAAAAATAAAATTTTAATAATAAATTCATTATAAATGTCGATAATTAATGATCATTATTTTTATTATTATTAATTATTACGCTCATTACTTTTGGTGGTACATAATGCTTAACATTATTTATACCCCTTTAATAATAAACTTGTAATCTTTATTACCCACAATCCGAGCATTTACTTAGCGGATTACCGGAAGTTGTTTTTTATCCTCTCTGTAAAAAAAGTTATCAATCATCTAAAATGAAAAAGTTTGGTATAATGGCATAATAGCTCTATATTGCTTTTTGGTCGCTCGCCGCAAATATTTGAGGTCGTGGGTGTATACAGTACAGGAGAAAGAGAACGGGCGAACGAGGAGATAGAACACAGCACAGTAGGCAGGCCAACGAACGAGTCAGCCACCAGCACCCGATCCTCCAATATTTCGTGGATAGCAGCAGAGTGCAAAAGCCAAAGACTGTGTAGGCGGATAAATGTGTCCTATGGCCTCTTTATGGTCTCTTTCAAAGAGATATTACCAACTTAAACTCTATAAATCATGTCTCCCACGAGGATATAAAGAAGATACACCACTTTAAGCACCAACGCTGCCAGAAAAGGCTGCAGTACTCCTGTATACTCCTAAGCATCAAAGTAAACTAGCTGCTTGACTCGTGACTCATCACTATGACAAATTTCGATTTAATACGACGCACGAACAAGTTATTACTCTGCAGAATAAGAATATGAAATACTGGTGGGTTGTGGGGCTAGTGGAGGAAAATAAAAAATTACTGTTGGATAGAAATGTATTTCCCTTTCACAGTTTTTAATACATTATATGAAATTATACTCATTGAATTTAAATTATTAAATATTTCCATCAATTATAAAATTTTTTAATAAAAATACGGGTCATAAATTAAAAATCTTATGATTATATAGAAGTATAATTATATTTAGCTAAAAAAATTTGAAGAATTGATTTATTTGTAGCTTAAAAAAAAAAAAAAAAAATTTAATACATTAATTTTTTGAAAAAAGTAAAATTGTGATTATTCTATTGATATTTTTATATGTTTTAAAAATTAAAGTACAATTTTTAAATTATTGAGCTAAGTCATAATTTTAATTCAAAGACTTTTCAAAATTAAAAAATTTAATTTTCTAAAAATTAAACTAAATTTTCTTTTCATCCAAAAAAAAATTGCAATTTATTTATATTTCATTTTTTTATGACTAAAAATAATTAATCGTACTTCTCATGTACTTACAAAAAATAATGCTAGATATTTAAAAAATTTTGAAAAATAATAAATCATCATATGTCTTTTTTTTTTTTTTTTTTTATTTTATGACACACAAAAATAGTAAAAGAGTATTTTTATAGATATATAATAAAATATAAATTGATAAGGACGTATGTCGTTCGGATCAGCCTAATGAGATGGATTTGGACGTTGACATTTCTGCGCATATATCTGACAAAGTACGTGTGTTGTGCTAGCGAGTAAGGGAATGGGTGGAAGGATGTAGTGAAGGTGAGAGGGTGAGTGGGACATTTCGTCAGGACACCTGCTGCCAATAAATCAATAACAGATATGCTGGGTAATTTGTGTTGTGAGAGGGAGAGAATTTACCACTCACCTTCTCGTTCGCTAGTGTATATATGTACAAATGTATATGTATGAGACACTGTAAGCAACCTTGGAACTCTGAACTCTCGGAAATTCCCTCGACGACGTAGACGCAGCGCCGTAAGGTAAATTCTCTTTGGCATTAATAGCTGTTAAATATTGGTTATAGTCTCCATAGGATACCGGAGGAGAGTGCGCGTGGACGTCGCCGGTACATAATTCAGTAATCATGTCAGCAATGATCCTTCCGATGCGCTTAGTTGTCTACGTAAATTTGTCTACGTAAATACCGTGCGATACAATATATCTTATCCTATCCCGTCCTATCCCGGGGTAGGGTGTCTGTATCTACCGAGATTCATCTCATTTTAATGAAAATGCTAATCCTAAAGTACTAAATGCTTATTAATTACCTCTATACTGATAATTAATACAACAGACTGCATATTTAATCAAATATAAGACGGCTATTAGCTGCTATTTAATAAACTACTTCCTCAACTATCGAGTGTATTTGTATATTATCCTTATTATTGAATTATCAATAAAAAAAAAAAAAAAAAAAAAAAATACCATTCGGTAACCGAAATGGAAATAGATTTCCTAATCAAATAAAATTACAACACGAAGAATACGAATACTTCAATCACATTTATGGAATCCCTTCTTCATAAGTTAAAACGAATGCAATAGTAAAATTTTATAAACTATCTACGAATAAATAGGTTATTTTCAGTCTAGGAAAATGAAAATTGTAGTTCGTTTAATGAGCTTTAAAATGCAATTTACAAAAATTCGATAAGTTGATTTATTAAAAAGTTATCTTTTTGAACTACTTGACCAATGAAGCTCATCTTTGAACTTGACTTTGGTATTTGTTTAAAAATTAAGTATTTTGAGTTTGGAGAAAATCGATTATGAATTAGAGACACTTTAAAATTTTTTAAAAGTTGCGCTATGATGAAGGCTGCAATAGTTACATTTTCATGAAATCTACTAACAAACGATAATTAAATCGTTATTGCAGGGAAAGTTTTATTTTATTTATTATTGAATTTTCCGGATCAGCGATATGCAATATTAAATATACATAGCACTGTACTGATAAAATAAGTTTATCTGAAATTTTTTTATGAACATTCAAAAAAAATGTCCGAAGTGAATGATTTTCAATTGGTTTAATTTTTAAAAAAATTTGCTTCAGTCAAAAATTATTTCAGTTTAAAAACTCCTGAAAATTCACTCCAAATTTTTTTTTAGTCTACGTAATTTTATTTAGTGAGTTTGAATCATGACACATTTCTTTAACTGACCACTTGGCTGAAGCTTTTCATTTTAAAAAATTTATGATCAAAAGAAAATGAATTGCAGGAGAAAATATTAATTGGATTTTCAAAAAATAGGTTAATGATGATAATAATAAAGAAAATTCTGGTGGACTGTATCGCAATTTCTCTCGGTAACAAGAAAGTCATAATGACATAAAGCTTATTAGTAACGTCGGGACTTTGGAGCTCGTGTATAAAATAAATTGCTTCATAAATAGAACTAGGTATCTATCTGAAGCGTTCCCAGCCAGACATTCCTAGTACAAGGTAGCTAATGAATGTTGGTACACACTTTCTAAATGTTTCTCGTGATATAATAGTGCAATTATAGTTACAATTATAATTACCATACATCTGCGGTAGTTAAAGCCGTAAAAAATTAAAGAGACTTAATTGAAGTAGCTAATACATACATCAGCCGTGTAGCAGCAAAATTGGTTCTCCCAGCAGCCTTCTCAAAATTTATGCGTCCGAAACTCACCAAGCAAGCCCAAGATTGCTTCGCCGAAGTTTTGCTCAAAGAGCTGATGTTTAAGCAAGGATTCGATGAACTCAAGACATCCTCACTCTCCTTCTGTGTACAGATACTGTACTGCGCTCTATACTTTGTACATTAAATGGGATGTACGTATATAATGGTGCGAGCGTGTGTACTTTATATTGCCAGGATGCTACTGGGATCGATAAAAGATTTTCAATAGGTTCCTCGTGTGAGCGACGCTATTGGTCCTCGCGACTCACGTACAACCAATTTTATCGCAAACACATCATTTTAAAACGATACTCTGACATTGTATTCACGACGATAATATTCAATTGGTTAATATTTATGTATGGAAATGGAACGTAAACTTTGCAAAATAATTTTCTCCATTTTTTTTTTTTTTTTTTTTATGCATTCGTAATTGTTTTTTTATTTTGTTTCAGTTTTTAGTTTTCGACTGCTGGCTTCCGCTTTTTTTATTCTTTTTTGTTTAAATAACCAGCAAAATTTCATTCAATACCAGAGTACACAATATTTGTTAATTTAAAAATTTTTTACTTGAACTTGTACTCGATTTTTTAAATTTTATTTGGTATAAAAATCAACTGGCTACTTTTATTATAAAATCAAATTACAATTTTAATTTTTTACAGAATAAAAAAATAATTTTCATAAAATTTCAACAGTGATTTTTATTGAAGCTCTTTTATTTCAATAAAACGCAATCTAACTTTCTGAAAAAAAATTAATGAAATTTATAAATTGAAAAGTTTATTTTATTATTCATTAAAATTTACAAAAAAATTTGTATCTATATAATTATCTCAGTATATGAGTGTATATTTGATAACTATAACGTAGATTATAATATGACTGTTTGCAGTTTAAATTGTACATTGGGGCGTGTGTACGCTCTTAAAATGGTACACGTAGACTCTAGTGTGGCTCGTAGGTGAAATGTGGATCCAAACAGTGGTACTCCTGGGGACACAAAAGTATATTTTATCGTCAGCGTATACCGCGATAGCTAAATTATATTTCACAGAACTGTAAAGGAGTGTCGGTTGAATACACCTGGAACCTGAGGAGGATAATAGAGTTGGAACACGTAACACAGATGTCGGAGAATTTACTAATAAGTATAATGCAGCCCCATGTAGGGCAGAGCAGTGGTAATTTTATGTCACAGAGAGTTGTAACCAACCAGTCGGTTTTACTACATCCTATATAGTAATCTGCACTCTCTCTCGGGTCTCTCGGGTGATTCCGCTACTGCAATGCATATCTACGTTTAGTTAGACCAAACAGACCCGAATTCTCCTTTTTCCCTTTAAAATAATACCAGCTTTTTGGGCTCCGAGCTGCGGAGCATTCGAGGATCTCTCCGAAGATTGCAGAGCGCTGCTGCGATCCTGATATCAAGCTTATTACATCCTCTCGTTTATAAACCTCCTATCAGCTCAAATATCAAAGAGTAACCGACGTTTATCCTGTAACTGCGTGTTATCTACCTCAATAATTTATTTCATTATTTTGGGTACCCTTTTATAATTGTCTAACTTTTTGGATTCCTTTTTTAACCCCGAGCTATTTTGGATGGGACTGGGTTTGGTTTGCAAGTACGCCGCCGAATTATCAGGATGTAAAAGTTCATTGCTTTTTTGGGGAGATAAAAACATTTATTGTAATTGGATGGTGGTTTATTTGAGTTTATTTTAATAAAGAATAAAAATTGGCTGTTTTAAACAGTTATCGCCCTCTGAATAGTAAGAGCTTAAGCTTGTTGGGTTAAAATCATTTTATTGGTTGGTGGTTGGGTGAACTGGACGAGGGTAGTTTTCTGGGAAAGTGGAAGAGTTTTGCGATGCTTGCACTAGATGGCGTTATTTTACGGACATTTATTTTTTATTTAGCTAGATAAAATTATGAAATATAAGAATAGTGGTAATTTATGAAATTAGTAACCAGATATTTTGCTAAAAGTATAAAATATTTTGTTTATATATTAATTATTTTATTATTATAATTATAATAAAAAAAATTGGAATGTAAACTTGAAAGATTGAAAAGAGCGTAAAAAACTCGTTTTAAATAATTTAATTTATTAAAAATTTTCAATTATATTAGATTGAAATAAAATTGTAAAATGTAAGAAAATTAATTGCAACAAAATATTGAATTAATGTTTTTAATAAATTAAATTTATTTTCGGTTAAAAAAAATTAATTTAATCAAGATTTTAATTAAACAAATTTTATTAAAATATTGATTACTTAAATTGTCGATAATAAATATTTTGACAGAAGCGCGCGAAGCGCGTTCGATTTTCTAGTTAATTAAAACTCCTATAAATAAGTAAAATTAAAATAAAAAAGGATATTGGAGTATTAATAATAAAAACAAAGAAAAAAAATATTTAAACTTGACGTGTTAATGATTTATTAACTTATTTTAATATTTCACATACAATAGTATTATGCGTGAACGATCAAACATTGTATAAACAAAATTTACAAAATAAAGTATAAGTCTTTACAGCTAAAAGCTACTAATATAGTAGTAGATCACATAGCTTCATACTTTTCTTTATTTATTTATTTATTTATTTATCATTCTTTTATATCTGTGTGCGAGGCACATTTGCTGTGCCCGACACTCAATCTAACTTGATTTATTTTTAATTTACTTTACGCTCTAAATCTTAACTTCTGATTATTAAATAAGGTAGCCTTTATTTAAACTAATTCATCTAATCATAATAATAATAATAATAATATAGATTTTATATTCATACATTATATAAATTGTATTGAGAAAAGGGTGGGGGTTTTTTTTTTCTGTTTATCTTCATCTTACTCCGGTATAATACACTCATTTATTATTATAATATATAATATAATAATTAAATTAATTTTTTGTTTCTTTTCTTCTACATGTAAATATAAAATTATTTATCATCATCTCTTATCGTTACACCACTTGATAATTTATCAATTAATACATATTTATCTTTAGATATAATATGTAAAATTGTTTTTTTTTTAATCTGTATAGATTTAATATTTATATTTATATATATTTTTTTACTCCAATGAGTTTTTGTCATGTTTCTAAATATTATTTTTATTTTTATTTAATTATGTATTCACTGTAAAATATCTTTGCACTACTTTTAATTAATAATTATCATTTTTTATGGCTCATTACAATTATTATTAATTATTACAATCATTTGTTATTGGAAAAACTTTTAAATATTAAGACGTCCGTCCTTTTTATGGAAAAAAAAAATTTTTTTTAATATTTTTAAGCTTGCGGTCAAATTAAATATTTGATCTTGATTATTTTTGTTTTGACTTTTAAATAAATTTTACTGGAACGAGATTGGAGGATATGTCTATTAAAAATATTATTATTTATTATTATATTTATATTCATAATTATAATTATAATTCTTATACTCAAAGTATACTATAATATGATTAATATTAACTTTGATCAGTTAGTTAAAAGTTTATCATAAAAATCACATGCAATTGACTTGAGGTCAGTGATAATAAGTATACATTAAAATCATTGGAATAAATGGTACCTCCAATCTCGTACTTTTTTTTTTTTTTTAATAAATTATTAAAAAATTATTTGATATTTTGTTGCAGTATTTTTATATTTCTTTTTAATCAAAATATTAAGTTCAGATAAATTTTAAAACACTGTGACGTTTAAAATATTTGATTTTATTTGCAGTGACATCAAGTACGAGGTAATACCGTAGATTTTTATTTTAGATAAATTATTTGAGATAAAATTATGCTTTGATGAACAAATATTTGGCCGGACGTCATAAATTAATTTTAATTGTTGGTATTTCCCGGCGATATGTACACAATCTATTTACTCATGATTTGTAAATTATTATTATTATTATTATATACTTAATCATTTATTAAAAAAAATCTCACCGGATTAGCAATAAGCAATAATTACTAAACAAGATTTTTGATTTTCATTTTTAATTCAATTCTGATTATTATTATTTTTTATTTACAAATGCGTAGATTTTGTATGTCTGTAAAAAATATCAAAAAATTTAATATAATTAATTCTTTATAGTCACTTTTTTATAAAAAAAAAAAATCATGAAAGTCAAATTTTTTCTTTATTTTATTCATTATTATTTTCAAGATTATAAGAAGATCTTTTAGTCTAGAGGCTCGAATTTCGAGCGTTTGAGTAAAAATATCAATTGCTTTTTTTTCTATCGACTGCCAATTTTTTTTTTTTTTTTTTTTTTATTAAAATAATTTTAAAAAAAAATCTTGATTATTTAAACAAAGACAATTCAAAATTAATTATAAAAAATTTAAAAAAAAAAAAAAAAAAAAAAAAAACAATTTATGGAAAAATTAAAATTTTGATATTAAATTGTTTATTGTCTGTTATATGTTGATATAAGCCAAGATCCGGTATACCGCTATTTAAAATTTTAACATTTAATTACAGAGTCTTGTGCTCCGTTTTACGATAAATCTATTACTAGCACCATTGTATCATTTTGTCATAATTATTTAAAATTTTAAATACTCAATTTAAATACTAAATTTATATTTAAATATTTGAATATAATAAATAACGCAGAGCCAAATCAATTTGCTTTCCTTTAGTTTGATTAAGTTTATGATTATACGATATCAATTTTTATTAAAACTTTTATTTTATCTGAATAAAAACCTGAGTCTGATTTAAGTCAATTAAAATTGTCCACGCATCCGCTACACAAGATTGTAGTCATGCAGGTCAAAAATTATTTATTATCATACCATAATTAATATTATTATTTAATTTATTAATTAATTAATCAATTAATAATAGTTTATTTATTGGTCATCAATGATCGTCTGAATTTTTCGTTACTAATTGGATAAATAACTGTGTGCAAAAATATTATTATTATCAGTTATCAATTATTATAAATATTATCATAAATATTTCATTCGTTTACGCACGATTACTTGTAGGAAGAAATAAACTGGCAAGACTCGAGCAATCGATTATTATTATTATTGTAAATATCCATCTTTTAATTCAATTGCAGACAAAATATAATTCAATTATCACCAACAGAGCGAATCAATAATATATTTAAATATTTAATAAAAAAATTTATTGATTGCAAAAAAAAATAATATTTAATATAATTATCTGGCTTTAATAATTTATTTTTAAAATAATTAGCATTTAATAAAAATACTATTTGTTACCCATAAAATATACTCACAGGTTTGGAATAAATAATGCGCCTGTTAATAATAAAAATTGCTAAATGATTATGCTCAGTATCATTATCCTCAATATCAAATATCAATTATTATAATTATTAATTGGTTAAATGTTTATAGTTGTGGTTGTTTTATTTTATTATAAAAATTATAGTGAGATGATCATTCAGACTTGACATGAATATACGATTGATTAGTGTGATTGATTAAAGTTAACATTTTTTTAATTTTCTAAAGCCATAGGCCTAGCATTTTTCACTTTATTTCTATTTTGTTATTTATAATTTATTATTATTTTTTTTTTTTTTTCGTATTACATAATATAATATTATAATTATTTTTAATATATATCAAATTAAAATTATTAATATATTTATAAATATATTACAATTAACGTAATCACATCCAAATGCACGGAAAGAACAAGATGTCACTGGATATCATCCCAGATTATAATGAGTATAATCCAGATATCACCCAATATAATCTGGATTATACTAGTTACTATCTGAAAATTTTTTTCACCACAGATATCACTGAGTATAATCTGAGATGATATCCAGTGTCATCATATTTTTTTCGTGTGGGAAGCAAGACCAAGTGCGAGAAAATTAATTAATAGAATTTTTAAATTCAATAAAATTGGTCAAAAATTTTAATTTATAAAATGAATTTATACATATTTTAAATTCTATCAAACTACTAAATAATTAATTAATTAATATTATACAAACTCAATATTATTACATTTCTATTTTATATTAATTATTATATTAATGAAAGATATATTTACAAATACAAATATCAATATCACCCCCACCCAATTGTTCATTATCAACCTCAAGATCATTTATCATTTCATTTATTTAACTTGGTGAGTATTCTTCCCATTATACTAACGGAATTATATTCTTTACACTTAATTTTTTATCGATAATAATTATTTTAATAATTATTATATACACAGTTTTAAAAAGCGCTAACATTCATACGTAACAATATAATTATGATTTAATTATCAATAAAATCATTCATCCTTGTTAATAATCACCGACACTTCGGCACTACCTTCTGTTGAGAACTAGACAGTTTTTTATTTTTTTTACTATCCGAATTTCGGTTCTTCCCGTGGCTCGTGCTCGAAAGTGACGTCTTTGATGATTGCGTGCTCTGTACAAATTGTTTCCGAATTTTATTTGGAGTGTCCGAGTCGCTCAAGTTGTCGAGCTCGGCCATGGCCTCTTGAATGGCGTTCTCCAGCTGCATATTCAATTTACGACTTCTACAGATAAAGAGGAGGCATTCGTCATTTTTTATTTTTATTCTCAATTATTATTTATAATATTGAAGACAAGCTTGCTTACTTTTTTAAACTTTCATCTATTTAATTATATCTAAACATTTAAGTGCTACGGTTAAATGCTCAGCATACACAACTACTGATCAATACTTTTAAGTAAGTGGTTTTATAAATGCTATAAAAGAAAATACCAGCGGGTAAATATTCCAATAATTATCAATTAAAGCATTGGAATATTTTAAAAGCAAATAAAATAAAAAAACTACTGGATAGAAAATTGCATAAAGCGTTACGATTATTTTAATTATTTTTATAGCATTTATAAAAGTTTAAGATATGTTAGTGGTGTTTTTTTTTTTTTATTGTAACTATTGTGTGTGGCTTATTTAATAATTGTAATTAATGTTTTAATTAAAAGAGTACTTTATTGTAGGACATAATTTAAAATAATTTTTAAAATAAAATTATTTAGTTAAAAATAAAAAAAAATTTTTTTAATAATTCAAAATTTTTAAAAATAAAAATTGAGAAATTAAAAAAAAAAAAAAATATATTTATTTTTTTTTTTTTGGAAAAAAATTTTTTTATCATTATGATTATTCTAAAATATCAAATTATTGTTCGTCAATCGTATGTACTCTTAAATAAAATAAAATAAATCTAATTCTAATTGATTTGTTAAAAGCTCATCCCTGTCGGGTATGCGACTCACTTTCTAAAACGTTTTCGTGCTCGGTGATGTGCTTCTAGGCCGTCAGATAGGGATTTGAGGTTCTTGATTTCGACCTGGGTTAAAGTCTCACCGGCCCCGTACCACCTCACACTCACGGTAAAACTTCCTGGTGGTCCAAAAGACTCGACTTTACCCGGCCACGCCGGACTCCCCAGCGCCGCACCCCACACAAGTTCGCCGACTTTCACTTCCCAGTTTCCTTTATCTCCCTCAGACTCCGATACTAATCCAAACAATTCAATAAACATTTAGCTTTTCTTTCCTCAATCTCATTATCCGACAATTATTTATCGTCATCCCCTCAGCAGTTACTTCGTTACAGATGTGCAATTAATAAAATTGTTATTATTCAATTACAGTGATACTAATTTAATGATTAATGATGATAAATGAAGAAGAAACCTTTATTGTTTCCCAATACCGATTTGTATACGTCGATTATTTTTGTTAGATATTTAATATTTAACGAGCAACCTTGTCGTGACTTGTGAATTATACATAAATAAAACTTTGCTTTATTAAATAATAATTCTTTTTAAATTGCACCGTACTTGTTTAACTATTGACGTTTTTCAAGATATAAGCTCATCCCGATATTCCACTCATCAAGAACTTTCAATTGAGTACCCACATGCATTTTTTATATATTTTTCATATATACATATATATAATATATATAAATATATGAAAAATTGATGTGGGTACTCAAATGAAAGCTTTTGATGTGTGTAACATCGAAATGAGCTTAGATCTTTAAAAATGTCAATAGTTCACAAAATACAAGGTCATTTCTTAATAATGAATCTAGAGATACAGCATTTTTGAATGCAGCCTAAATACTTATCACCATAAATTGACTATCAGTGAGAATGATATGAAACCTTAAAAAGGTACCAATTCAAGTCAAGACCTTTGCAATGACAAAATTTCACCAAAAAAAAAAAACCGATTTTATCATGTGACTGTCCCGAAACAAAATTTTTCTTATTCCCTTAAAAATGTAAATAAAAATGCTATTAATTTATGATAATTTTATTTTAATAAAGATTTCATATTTTTTTTTTTTCGTTAATAACGATGAAATAAAATTTAAATACACAAGCATATGCAATTACAATGAAATTATTTATATTTTAAATGATTATTATTTTCACACCATCGTTAAAATTTATTTCATGCGAATTTTGAAAATTTTTTTTTTATAAAAAATTTAAATGTACGTGATATTTATGTACAAAAAAATTAAAAAGGGTGAAAATGATTTGTGAGAATTGTGAGCCACACCCCGACTGAAATGAACGCGGACCACGAAAACCCAATTAATGAAATAACTTAATTAATAGTCGCTATTTCGATGTTTATTACTGTAGAGAGTGATGCCATGATTCAATTAGACGCATCACCTAATTATTTACTTATTTACATATATACATACATATATTTGCATTTATATGTTTACTATACTAATTGTTATGTTATGTTACGAGTATGAGTATGAGTATTAATACAGTAGTAATTACAATAAAATTAAATCACAAATATTTATCGGTTTGAAAAAGCGATGATGTTTAGTGTGTAAATGTTTTAGTGCATAATTCACCTACCTGTGCAATTAAAATTAATTTATCTCAATAAGCCGCTTGCTTGGTTTATTAATTTGTATAATTATTATTATTATTATTACTATTATATAAACATTTAATAATCATGATCATAAAATACTACTCACTAATACGAGGTTAAAATTATTAAAATTTACAATAATTATACTATTTAATATTAATTACTACAATTATTTATTGTACTGACAATTATAGTCCTTATTATTATGAATTGTGATTAAAATTAATCATTAAGACCATCACCCTAAGAGTAAAGCGTTTACGCAAATTAAATACAAATGATTCATGCATGTAAAGCACACGTTAGCATGCTAACAAATTAATGCAAGCTTTATTATATCACACAGAATTTGAAAAATAATTTTTTTTATTAATTTATAAGATTGAAATTTATATAAAGTTATTTTTTTGCGCGTTGCTCATATAAATTATCTTTTAATCCGACCATAAAATTTTTTTTTTATAAAAATATTTTCATAAGAATATAAAAATCAATTTCTAAAAAAATTATGGTAATTATTTACAAGTGGGGTCCATCATTTTAATTTTTATGTTTTTGAAAGAAATTTCTATTTGATTTTATTGATGAATTTTTTTTTAAAAATACAAAAAAAAATGAACGATTAAAAAAAGGTTGATAAGCACAATTTTAACAAATTTTATAAATTTTCAAAAAATTGTGATATTTAAAGTTTTTTTAATTTATTCGTTTTTTTGTGTATTTTTCAAAAAAAAAAAAAAAAAAAATAAATAAATCAAAAAAAGATAAAATAAAAATTTTTTTCAAAAACATGAGAGCCAAAATTTTTTCCAACTTTCAGGACATTTTTTATCATGAATGCGCCGTAAAACCAATAAGAATAAAAAAAATTAAAAACTTTTAATTTTTCATCTAGATATGGCCAAAAATAGAGTGGACCTCACTTGTAAACCAAATTACCAAATTTAAAATAAAATCTAAATGTTTAATTGCAAAAATTAAGAATATTGATTCAATAAATCTAACAAAACCGCAATAAATAAAATTGAAAAATAAAAATTGAGTCGATATTTATTACCCGACAGTTTTTATTAACCGTAAACGTAAAAGCGAGTGATATATTCGGATAAACGGTGGATGATTCTTCCCGGGGAATAAAATCCATTATTTTGTAGTGAGCAACACGCATCGAGTTAATGGCTGAATAAAATACAATAGAATACAATAGAATGCAACGCAATGAAATGCAATACAATACAATACAAAATACTGACCATCCTGGTCTTCATGCAGAGTCGAGTGCATAGAGTGGATGGAGTCCAGCTTTCGTTTGATTCCCTGACCGAGGGTATGCTCTCTGCCCTCACACCTCACTGTGCTCACCACACCCTCAGTTTGCTTCAACGTCTCTGGCGTATAGATCTGCCAAATACAACTTGGTCAACGCATACTCAAATGTCTACACTCAAATTTCTATTTTTATCAGCAGTACCTATTTTAACTGAGGTACTTTTTTTTTTATTATGTAATTATTTGTATTGTAGATTTTTGATCAACAAACGCATGCAAAGTTTGCTTCATTTTGATTCAATTAAATTCATGATGTAAATTATGATTTAATTGCTCGACAGAGTTAATTATGATAGTAAATAGTATAAAGTATCTAGTATATAGTATTTTGGAGTGTGCATTATGCAAGTAGAGTTTCAAAGTATCGTTTTATTTGTAGTAATTTGTAGTCGCAGTAGGATTTAATTGAGTTTTAGATAAAACATAATTAATCCAACGTTTCTAGTTACTGTTATTATTCATTTATTCTAAAATTTTACATAATTACTGTCTTTTAAATGATAAAAAAGTTAATTACTGCACTTAAAAAATTTTATAAAATTTTTAAGGGTTTTCTTTATTAAAAAATTTATTGCAATAAAAAAAACTAGCACTGTACTTCGTTATCTATTGACGTTTTTAAATTTATAAGCTCATCCCGATGTTACTCTCATCAAGAGCTTTCATTTAAGTACCCACATGGATTTTTGATATATTTATATCTGGCCACAAAATTTTCCTTATTCTCTTAACAATGTAGATTATTGATTAAATTTTTGATCAGATAAATTTTGTTTCACCAAACTTAAAAATAGTTTAAAGTCGAAAAAATTTAGAAAAAAAAAACATGCAAATTCATTAACCAATTATATTTGTCAAACAAAGTCACGTTCACATGCTCAAGAAGGGCCGCGGATAATTAAATTTATCTGAAGGATAATAATTTTTTTGAGCATGTATTTATTTATCAATTTATTTCTCCATAATTCAATAATATTTAATAATTATCAACTATTAAAATAACTAATTAATTAAAAATAATAATATCAATATATATGAGTAATTTTAAAAATTGCCCGTCACTGGTTAATTAGTACATTTCAATAGACATTTAATCCCTAGTCTAAAATAAAGTAAAAAAAAAATCTCATCTAAAAAAAATAAACATTAAAGTTAAAATAATTACAGACTTAGTCTAGTAAAATAAAAAAATTAAAAAAAATAATTTGACAAATTCCTAATGAGTACCAAAAGTAAAAAAAAAATTACGTAAATTAAAACGATGAATAACTTGATTCTAATAATATAAATTTGTATATTATTTATACATTTATAAATATATCACGTAGGTTCTACTCGTCATCAGACGAGTCATCGCTATCGTCCTCAGACTGATCATTACAACCGAACTGATTATTGCTATTACCAACAACAAACAACGTTTTATTAGTGGAATTAGGATTGTGGTGGTGATAATGATGATGATAGTCATTACATCCATTGGGATCTGAGCGGCAATTTAAATCGTACAAGTGACGATAAAGAGCTGGGGTAGTCGGAGTTGCTCCAACTTCCCCGGCATTGTTAAAGTTTATAACTTTCTGACTGGTAACAGTTGCCGGTAATAAATATGTTTCCCCATTACTGTTACTGCTAACTACTGCATTACGGCTGATGCTCCCCAACTGTCTTTGCTCGAGCAAGTTCTGCTGCTCTAGATGCTGGCGGTGCGGATGGTGGTGGTGGTGGTGGTGGTGATAGTGGTGCTGCTGCTGGAAGAACGGTAGCTGCTGAAACTGGGGATTATGATTATGACTATAATTGTGATTGTGATTGTGATTGTGGCGGTGAAACTCCTGGTGTCTGCTATCATTTCTATATTTGTAAGATTGTGGATTAAGCTCAAGAGTTGGATTAAGTTCATGCCCGTCTTGAACTTCCATAACAGTAGTTTCACCCTCGACAAATGAGTCTAACGAATGAGGAGTCAAGCTTTCTTGATTTCCTCTTGTTAATTTATTTCCCGGCAAATGCGTGTAGTCAGCGTGGTCTGGCGCCGGAATTTCATTCTGTTGTTGTTGCAGTTGTTGACAATACACATTATCATTATCATTATCATTATCTAGAGGAGCGATACAATTGTACTGAGGATAAACAACGGATTGATAATGCTGGGGATTGTTAGAAAGCGAATTACTATTATTGCTATCCGAGGTAGTGATTATTGTTGTTGTTATTGTTTTTGTTGTTTTGATATTTGTGGTATCGGTGGAGTGGTTTGGTGATGAGGTGTCCATGTTCTCCTGTGAGTCAACGTAAGTGTTTTCGGGGTGTGTCGTATCTGCAGGCTGGTGGAAGTCTACAGTAAAACCCCGAGTGACTGGTGATACGCGGTGATTACCAACCTGGATCCCTGTCGTTACTGTTGACTCGACGTAGGTCTTTCCGTGTTGGAGCCCGACCTGGCTGAGCGTCAGCTCTTTTGTCGTTATTCCTTGGATCCGCCAGTCGTCACCGGGGTTCTGGAGGTCGCCCGAGTCCGGCTCGCTGCTGGAGATGCAATGAACCATTGGCTAAACATTTTTAAATTTATTAATCCAGAGATCAACTTGGTGAATATTCAGAAAAAACAAAATATTGAATCAATTATTGGTAATTATTTACAATTGATTTTTTGAGAAAATTTAATTTTTTTAATTAGAATAAAATTTTAAGTGTCAAACAACTAGGCCAGTGTCAATAACTGAGTCTTTTACGTTGCTAAAAAATAAAAAACGAAAAATTAAAAAAAAAAAAAAAAAAAATTTATAAATGTTTTTTTTTTAATTTATTTTTCAAAAAAAAAAAAATATATCAAAAAACCAAATAGAAATTTTGTTCAAAAAAATGAAAATTGAAATCCTTGACTCCACTTGTAAATATTTACCCAAATATTTATAACAGAAAAAAAAAAAACTTACCGTCGACGAGGAGTGATGTCGCGCGGAAATAGGGGGCGCAGGAGAAGCCGCTCCGTGGGAAGTAGTATCAACAGCTGGACTATTGGACCTTTGACTATTACCTGGACTGTGTGTTGTAGTATCAGGAGGAGAGCCTTGTCTCATGATAGCCGACTGAGCATTGTTAGCCTGATTGCCGGCGGTCTGAGTGGAGACTGAATGCCTGACCATCGAGGGACTCAGCTGATCACCTTGCTGGCCATTCTGATCAATAATAATACCAACACTACCACTACCACTCCCACTGCTGTGATTATTATTGTTGTGATTTTTATTACCACTTCTACTAGTCAAACTGAATTGCTGCTGGTGGATTTGCTCGACACCCTGCTCTGAGGACGGCGAGCCGATGGTGCTCTTCGGCGAAGACGGTGACTTTCCTTGGATCATTCCGGCGCTGAGTATGTACTGATTATGATCAAGATTCAGGGACTGCTCGACGTTGCCATTACTCGTCGCGACCGACTGAAAGTCCGGGATCTGGTTGTTCGAGACCATGGTCGTCTGCTGCTGGACTATCGTGGTGTTCTGCTGCACGAAGGTGGTGTTCTGCTGATTGGAAGCCGAGGACACCGCGATGTTCTGCGCAGTACCACAAGGTACCATCAACGTTTGCCCATTCATCTGGATGAACTCCTGCTGGCCTTGAATATTCGACGGCCTGACTTGCGAGGTATTGAAGGTCATCTGCTGATTCGGACTGACGTTCGCAACAATTGGACTCAGCTGGTTGCTGAAAGACGTCGTGCCATTCACCAGAAACTGCCCGCTATTTGAGGATAAAAACTGAGCCCCGGGACTGTGCTGCTGAATAAGTTTACCTCCAGCAGCTTGAGGCGCGCGAATCACCATCCCCGCGGGTCCTGCGGCAAGAATACTCTGACTTGGGCTGAAAATTCCGCTGTGACTCTGTATCGGCGTCAATACATTCTGCCCATTGACATTCTGAATCTGCAACTGCATCCCCAAATTCCCGGTATCTTGCAGCAGAGTAGCAGTCCCGTCAGCGGACATCACCATACTTCCCAGACCAGGCACGATAAATTGCTGAATGGTCGGGAAATTTTGCACCATACCCGTAGCGCCGTTCAATAAATTAACCGGCTGCAGTAGATTGATCTGCTGGGTCGGCTGGGGGTTCGTTATAATTTGCTGGGTGTTAAATTGCGCGGAAGTCGCGCCTGTTTGACCATTCATAACCAACTGAGCGGGAGCGCCACCTTTGCCAGGTACTATGGTCAACGCTTGAAGCATCGGGCCTCCAATGCTCTGCTGGAAGTTCTGCTGAGCGAAGTTTGACTGGCTCTGCATTAGCATCCCGGTATTCTGCTGCGAAGAAGCGATATGAAGCATAGACGCGACAGTCTGCGAGTTGTTCTTACGCTTTTTGTACACTTTCTTCTTGGTGATAGTCGACTCGGGGCTGAGGAGGTTCGGCTGCCGGTTGACGATGTTCTGGTTGGTCGTAACAGCACGAGTGACGTCTTGGTTCGCTTCCAGTATCGACTGAGCGTTCTGGAGAACGTTCCCAGTCGCCACGGTCAGGTGAGGTATCTGGACATTCTGCCCATGGAGGCTGTCCATAGTCATCACACTGGGTTGGATCAGTACAGGGGTCTGAATGGTGTTGACCAGTACGGTTGGCTGTCCAATGACTTGCTGCGCGACTCCAACAGCGGGAATAACCTGGCTGACGGCTCCGGTGACGCTAGTCACCATCGGAGACACCGACAACGGCGGCATCGAGCTGGCGTTTGAGATAATCTTTGGCGGAGGAGGCGCCATCACGCCGCTGATCCCTGACCCCGTGCTGGCCATGATCAGCTGCCCGCCGCTGGACACGAAAATGTGCCCCGGAGGCAGTGTCGAGCCTGTAGAGTGCTTCAACACTCCACCAGAGGCGATGACGTTGTGGACCTGCACGTTAGACTGCTCTTGGTGGTGCGGCAACGACGAGCAAGAGCTGACCGGCTGAGGCACCTGGATGCTGCTGACGACACTCTGCACCATCTCCAATGGCGACTTGGACACCATGGTCTGAGACTGACTGTGGATAATCGGCGTCGAGTTTGAATGATGCGAAGAAACTACGATACTTGCTGTCGGAGTCGACAGCGAGTTGCTGTGGGATTTGCTGGACAAAATGTTGGGAATCCCGGAAGGCGTATTGATGGAGACTGTTGCGGTGTTGGCTCGACCTGCCAGTACGGAAGTTATTGTGTTGGAGCTGAAGGTGTGCCCACTTGCCATAGTCGTGATGACAGTTGCGTTTCCGCTGTAG